>NC_136770.1:992743-1592743 GCF_947034865.1 Barbatula barbatula
CTCTCTCTCTTTCTCTCTCTCTCTCTCTCTCTCTCTCAATGATACACACGATTCTCTCTCTCTCTCTCTCTCTCTCTCTCTCTCTCTCTCAGTGATACACACGATTCTCTCTCTCTCTATCTCTCTCTCTCTCTCAATGATACACACGATTCTCTCTCTCTCTCTCTCTCTCTCTCACTCACTCTCTCTCTCTCAGTGATACACACGATTCTCTCTCTCTCTCTCTCTCTCTCTCTCTCTCTCTCTCTCTCTCTCTCTCTCTCTCTCTCAATGATACACACGATTCTCACTTTCTCTCTCTCTCTCTCTCTCTCTCTCTCTCTCTCTCAATGATACACACGATTCTCTCTCTCTCTCTCTCTCTCTCTCTCTCTCTCCTCTCTCTCTCTCTCAATGATACACACGATTCTCTCTCTCTCTCTCTGTCTCGATGATACACACGATTCTCTCTCTCTCTCTCTCTCTCTCTCTCTCTCTCTCTCTCTCTCTCTCTCTCTCTCTCTCTCTCTATGATATACATCTGAATTGATGAATGTATGCACACTTGTTTATCTGTTTATTAGCTGCAAATTGAACATAATTATTAAATACAGGTCTTTATACAAGTCACGTGTATCATGTCTTGGTAAAAATGTGAATGTTAAACAGTATATTAGTTTTAATTTGATCCCATCTACTGCAGCCCAACACCGCAGTTCACATTTGCACATCCACAACACCACTGCAATGGCCTGGCGTAATTGACATCAGGAACGAGTCCATCATTTCCTGTTGCTGACGGTAATCCAGGTGTCATCTTTAGGTGTGGACACCAGCTCGTACCTGGCCTCAACCACCTGCCCTTCCACTCTGTGCAGTCTTACCTGCGCACCAGGGTGCTCAGCAGCACTGTGGCCACGGTGTATGCAAACCTAAAAAACACGGAGATGAAGACATTACTTAAATGCGATTATAAATGATTCACTCCCCGTGAATACCGAATACCTGAGTTCAGGGCAGGCCTGGTTTCCAGAAAATCCCAGCAGTGAGAAGCTCTTCATCACTGATTCATCAGCGAATCTGTCAGGGTTAAACCTGTTCAAGAAGAGAAACTGTTAAGAAACACTACAAACGTTACTAAAGTACCTTATATAGACCAACATACCTGTATGGAAGTGACCAGGTATCTGCATCCTGAAGAACGACACCCAGCGCGTAATAACCAATGTCTGCAGAATCACAGAAGAAAACGGATTTGTTAAACATGCACGGACCCCCCAACCATCCACAATGTGATACAGATTCACTTTAATGCAAATCTGACTATTGTTCCAAGCAGCGGCATGCACTGCAAATGATAAACATTTCTGTCAAATTGCACTGTGTAGCCCAGCCCACAGTGAACTAACAATATATTGTGATACAAAAAATATATGTATTGTCAATTTTGTCTTCTTAATTCTATTGGTTGAGCTACCAAAATGTGACCGCGTAAACATACACGTTTTTTAAAGGCGCAGTGCATAGCGGCATCAAGTGGTGAGTTAGCAAATTGCAACCAACGGCTAACTATCCCCCTTTCATTTGGAAGCACTACGGTGGCTGACACAGAACTAAGATGTTGTCACATTTGCATTTATAAGCCCGCTCTCTAGCAGTTTGTCTGTTTAGGGCTACTGTAGAAACAACATGGCGAATTCCCTGCAAGCTCTGACTTATATTTCATTCCTGTCAATAGATCCTCCTAAAAATGGACCCACATTGCTTTTAGGGTTGCAAAGCGTTCTTCTTTATACTTAAATGGATATATATTTATCCGTCTTTTATTGTTTCATGCACAGAGGCTTGTTCTCACCTCTTTAGGAATGACGTGTTGGTCCACCTTCCCCTCCACCTCCTGTAATCTGGCAGCGACTGGTGTAAGTTTGGATGTGCGGACGGTTTCATTCAGCACCTGCTGACAGTACCTGGAGGGAGAGGAGTTTCAATATACAAATCTACATGTGTGCATTCGGCTGATACTTACACATAACTCATAGCTCACACAAAGGATAAGCACATAATGCTAAGCGACAGGAACACAAACAAGAGAGACAGTTTGGAGTGGAATACATTATTAAAATAAATAAACTTAAATAAAAACGCTGATAAAATTGTTAATGCATGTTTTTCATCTCTTATATTTACTTTTATCTTCTACTAATATATTTTACCAAAAATTGTGTATAACTTCCATTCAGTAATCACAGACGACGCGCCCTCTAGTGGCCAGAATGTAGATAGGAAAATCACCATGGAAACCTATGATGTGGACTCACCTGAGCTGAGGAATCTTCTCCAGGGTAACAGGCTCCTCCCCCAACACTTCAACAAGCTCATGATAGAGCCGCTCCTGCACTTCCTCTGATCCTGACAGAAAGTGTACTGCCCAGATGCACACTGGGAAATGACACCGATGAGAACAGGCCACAGGTTGAAATCAAAGACTATAAGCGGAGCTTAAGCGAAGAGGGAGGAGAAGTTTGGACTTACAGTTAGCAGTGATGACACAGCCAGCTAGAGTAAAAACCATACCATCTTCTATCACCTGTGGACAGCAAAATACGACAGATGTCAATATCATTTGATCAATAACGTTTGAGTGTAGGCCAGATGATGTCACCTGTCGTTCTGTCAGATTGGCCTGGAGTAAATAGTTAACAAAAGAGGACCGATCAGACCCTTGACCCTTCTGTTTTGCCACAGACTTCAAAACTGACTCCATCTCGGCCAGAGCTGAAAATAACAAAAACAACGTGTATGATCAATGAAGACAAACAAACAAAAATAAAGTGAAAAAGTGCTCAACGTTTCGCTCACCACTCTCATAATGGGCTTTTCTGCTTGAGCTCTTCTCTAGTGATCCATCCAGATAACCTTTTCCAATCTCCGACCAGATCTATTCACATGTATAATTCAATTCAATTAAAAGAACACTATGACAAACAAACAATATTGTGGTGTAACTATTAAAAACACTCACCGCTTCATGGTTCTTGCGGAAGCGAATGACCTCTGCATCGTCCTGAAAGCGACTCCCCATGGCGAGCTGAGTGACAGCTTTCATAGCCAATCCAAGCAGATGTGAACACAGGGGGGTGTGTTGAGACTTGGGGTAGGATGCCCACTTATCAACCAATTCCTCCACCAGCTACAAAATGCAGGTTAAAAATCTCCAAAAACTCCCAGAACCTAAATCCATGACATGATAAAAAGCCAAATGTTCGATATAAAGAATACTTCACGCACCCGAAGCAGAAGAGGAAAGTGATTCTCCAAAGTTTTATTGATTGCTCCTTCGTACACTTTCTTTCTCATCACTTCTGCTCCTGAACCTGGCTGGTAACATAGCAACGACTTAAGCATCGTCTCGAACGAATCCGCTGAGAAAAGGGTGCAAACATGAAAGTGTGTTTAGATTATTTGTCATACGCAGGGTGAGAGATTTTGTATTTGTTGTCTAAGAGCGCTTGGCAGGTCACTCACTGGTCCGGTTGGGGTTGATGTGTTGCTGTATTTGGGCCAGCGCACCCAGGCTGACCACCGGTCTCCCACCAAACCAGAAAGATGCCACAGATCCAAACTCATCATGAAGACCCACCAAGAATTCATGCAGGCTGCCTCTGCTCACTATGTCCTGCAGGTTTCCATCTCTGAGAAAGATGAACAAGTGTGTTGCTCACAGTGGTTGAATATTAACAGAGAAACAAACTAAACTTACTTCTCCTCTGTGGGGTTTAGTCCAGGTATACCTGAGGCTCTTCTAGAAGACTGTCATTAAAACAACAACACAACACATTGAGCTCATGCATCTATTGTAAATATGAATCATTTGTCAATTGTAGCAGCACTTAAAACAAAGGATTGTCACAACTATACAACAGTTGGCAATACACATCAAAGATTGTTTATTCACCGGATATAAATACAGGACGGCGCCGATTAAAATGATGACAAATGTCACTGCAAATATAGCAAAATCCAGCATATTTGTTTTTCAAAGATGTCTAATGTGCCTCATAAATAGGGTTAAACTGTAAACTCGCTATCCACGTATACAGTGCACATCTAAAATCAGCGAAACCGTGCGGATCGGCGTTCACCTACACGACCTGAACAAGACTAAAACAATCGATCGCAGAGACTGAAATCTGCACAACAGTCGTTTAACTTTCTTTGAAGGTTTTTAATGAAAACTATAATATTCGTAACTGAAAGTGTAAACTTTTTTATTTTATGAGGCTTCATATTTATTTAGGATGTATTTTTGTTGTCGTTTTGTTTTTATTTATTGTTCTTTTGTTAATGTTTTCTTTATATTGTAATTAAGTTCGTCTCGTATTTTGTGAATATTGTCATTTGCAAGCTGCATTATACCGTAAATCTATCAATTTGAGGCGATCGTAAAATAGCGCTACATTTTCCATTGACGAAACGTTTTTTTCCAGTAGCATTCCATAATTGGGTGTCTGTACCAAAGTACCGCGAGAGCGACTCTAAAGTATATGAAGACGTTTATTCTCGCGGTAATTGAATGTCATATTCCGATCGGTCTTGCGCAGTAGGCCGAGCGCACCTCTTGTCCATAATTAAGGGGGAGTGGCGAATGATAATTAGCCTCGTGCTGATCTCTTTAAACGTGACGCACGGGAGCGAGAGTCAACTTTGCAAAAAGTAAGACGCTAAAATGCTCCTAACTGAAGCAGTCCTCGCGCTTACGCTCAGTGTGTATTTTAGCAACGCTCAGAATCCGCAGATGCCACAAAATCAGGCCAGTGATTTGTCGTTTTTGAAAGAGTTTGCCCATCACGAGCTGCACGACCCCCAGCAGCAGGTGAATGTCAAGTCCCATCAGAGGTGTGTGCTGGAGCAGCACGAGCGCATTGAGTGCGGAGAGTCTGACGTCACCGCAGATGAATGTGACGCCATCAGCTGCTGTTATGATGGACAAGGCTGTTATTATGCCAGAGCAGGTGAGACCTCTTCATAACGTCAAGAAAATGGTTATTTTATTTCTTCTTCCTCTGTAAAATATGAGTTGGTACTGTGGTTTTGATCCCGTCTCAGTGACCCTGCAGTGCACGAGAGATGGGCAGTTTGTGTTGGTGGTTGCTCGAGACGCCACACTGCCCCACATCAGCTTGGACTCCATCCATCTGCTGGAGGATGACCCCAGCGGTCAATGCGCTGCTGTTGGCACCACAGCCACCTTTGCCATCTATCAGTTTCCGGTCAGCTCCTGCGGCACCAAAATGATGGTGAGGTATAACAGAAAAGAGTCCCTGTGCGTCTGACCGGCAAACCTCACAGAGCCTCTTCATGGAGTGATGCGATGCAGTTCTTTATTTGTCATGAACCGCAATCTCTGCTTTTCCTTTAGGAAGAAGATCATTATATTATTTACGAAAACATGATGTCATCAGCGTATGAAGTGGGCATTGGGCCCCGTGGATCTGTCACAAGAGACAGTGCCTATGAGTTAGGGACTTGTTTTTTCACTCACTAAAGTGGGCTTCGTAAGCAAAATCCGAAACGCATCAGGTCATTTGATAATTTTTCCAGGTTGAAGTTCCAGTGCAGGTATTCAGGAACTGGTGTTGAGGCTCTGATGAAGGAGGTCAATACAGTTCCTCCTCCTCCTCTCCCCGTCTCTCAGCACGGCCCACTCCGAGTGGAGCTCAGACTCGCCAACGGACAGTGTACCACTAAAGGATGCACGGATGGCAAGTGTTCGCATTAAAACATCACTGATGGCATGCGTAATGCATTTAACAGCTCATCTTCCAGCGTTACAGTAACGTTTGCAATGTTAAGAATGGAATAGTTAAAACTTTATAGAGAACAAACGGCATGTGAAATGATGATCTCAGTATATTGAATGCGTGTGTCCAGTTGTTGTTAAAGAAAACAAACCTGAGAATGCTTGTCTATTGCACAGATCTGTAGCAAGTCCTCTCAGAATTCTATTCATAAGGATTTACAAATGTGGAAGGAGCTCTTATAGAGAACAATTCTGCAATAATTAACAATTTGATTGGAAAATAATTATTTGTTTAAAATTTTGTCCTGAATTTATTTTGGCAATCCTTTTTTTACATAACTTTTAACTTATTTTGTACTTTCATTTATATTTATTTCTCCATATTTGCATTTACATCCATATTTAAATATTTATTTCTGTGCTTGTATAATCATTCAATTGACATTTCTGTGAGCACCAAATTTTTTTCAAAATATTTTATAACAGCCATTATTGCGGGTTTGGTCCTCCAGAGCTTTTAACTTGAGTTGCAATGCATTTTAAAACATTTTAATCAGTTTTATTGATAAGTACTTCATAAGGTATTCCCTAAAATGCACCTATTACGATGTTGAAATCATATCTTTACTCCCAGGCATTCTAATTGGATTTGATCTGTTGAATTGTTTTATGGTTTGAAACCTTAGATTCTGTTCAGCACTTTAAATCAACTTCACTTACTATTTATTTGTGTACTTTAGAGGATGTGTATACCTCGTACTACTCCGAGGAAGATTACCCTGTTACCAAAGTCTTGAGAGAACCCGTGTACATAGAAGTGAGGATTCTGGAGAGGACCGATCCAAACATCGTCCTGGTCCTGGATCACTGTTGGGCCACGTCCACCCAGGACCCTCAGAGTCTGCCAAAGTGGGATCTGATAGTTAATGGGTAACTGCCATTATTATTCTGCTTCCTGTTTACAATGTGTGAGATGAAAAGCTGTTGTGAACCTCTGTGCTCACTCAAAAATGTAATTCCTAGCTGCCCCTTTAAGGATGACCATTACCTAACCACGATGCTTTCTGTTGGACCGTCAGAGCATCAGTATCCATCTCATTATAAACGCTTTGTTATGAAGATGTTCACCTTTGTAGATCAGCCCTCTCTTGTGCCGCTGCAGGAACGGGTACGTGTTTGTTACTCATGCCTTCTCTCAGACTTTGGTTAATCTGGTTTGTCGTCGCTCTCCTCCCCGTCTGTCTCTAACAGGTCTTCATTCATTGCACTACATCTGTTTGCCACTCGTTTGCCTCGGAGTCCTGCGAGTCCAGCTGTGGCAGGACGAGTGCGTACAGATCAATGCAAGATTCCACATGTAGTTGTTTTTAACAGTGTTAAGTGTATTTTTTCTGTATTTATTCTCATAGGAAGGGCAGTTTCAGAACAATCAAAAGATTCTGAAGAGAAAGTGTTAGTTTCGAGTGGCGAAGTTGTTCTCCTTTCTGATTTGCCAGTTTCTAAAAATCTCATGGATGATGATGATGGTATGAAATTTTATTTTTACAGGATTTAAAAAATGATTCTGAAAAATGCTTATGTTTTTTTTGCTTTGTTTGTAGTGTCACACGTATTGTTTTATGGATTATGGTCAGGAGCGGCAATAACCATATTTGGTGTCTGTGGGCTCGTGGTGGCTGTTTTCCGGCGTGTCAGACGTCGCCCCCAGCCGACTCCGGTGTGACTTAATAAAATCACAAAGTATGTGGCCGTGTTTTGCGTGGCTTTTGCTGGCCTCCAAATTAAAGGTCCGTTCTCTAAAAAAGGTTTATTGCAAATGTCACAGTGGTAAAGCATTGCACATTAAGATATATAATGATAAATATACAATCATGTATAAAAAACTCAAACAATTAAGGTGCCTCATGCAGTGATGTTTCCTTTTTCTTCTGCTTTTGGATATTCCGCTTCCATTGACATTAAAAACTCTGTAAGAGGAAAAAAACATGTTAACTAGATATAACTTAAACTTCCAACTTCTTTAAAAAATAAGTGAGATTCAAATACCATTTATTAAAAATGCAATAATCTATTAAGTAAACAATGCTTTACATGGTCACACATCATCTATCGACTGAACTTTGAACATTTGTTGCGTTTACCTTCTGTGTGGTCAATATCTGGACTTAATGACATCAGAATCCAGGCCAGTCCAACCAGCAGAGTGACCACCAGGTTTACTATAACCCACGGGTAAATGATGCTGCTCTCTGAGCCCGGCTGCCTGTGTCATCAGATCAGCTCTCATTACTTGAGTCGTTTATCTACCCATAATGCTCTGCTAAATGAAAAGGGACCTACCATAGTGTGGTGTTAGAACTGGAGTATTGATTATAGAGATTGATCCGATCGCTTGTCATCTGCTGGCTTAAAGATAATACAAGTGCACAGAAGTACACTGAAAGATAAAACATTGCATGTTAGTGTTCGGCTGAGCGACAGACATTTTACTATACAGTTTATAATATAGTACATGGGTTCTCAAACTTTTTCGTTGTAAGGCCCCCCCCCAAAATAAAGACTTGTAATCTTCATTTTAAATAAACCAAAAACATATTCAGTTATACAATGCTGAAACATCAATTATTATAGTTGGTGGTCTTATTTTTCCTAATGTTTGATGATATAAAATCTATAAATTTCAATATTTCATAAACACCACAAAATCTGTGGCCCCCTTTGATCCATCTCACAGCCCCCAGTTTGAGAACCACAGACGTAGTAGATATATTAACGTGGAAAAAATTGCTTGACATTGTATTTATCATGCTACTGCAAAGCAGGATGGGTCCCAAACAATAATGTAATTCATTTTTACATAATGCGGCAGCATCCAAATATATGCATTAGCATGTTCGTGTAATGTAAAAATCCTTTTTGTTCAATTTCCAATAAAATATTGTCACGATTATAAAGGTTCTCGTGTGATGTAAGATTTTGATAAGCTACAACATGTAAATTCTTCTTTTAGACGAGTACAGAATGAAGTGATAAACTTACAGAGAGAGGCGAGAGCCACAGGACTGAGGGTTTGTAAACTTCTCACAGCCACAGGGGCTTTAGCCAAATTCAACCTGCGAGAAGAAAACGCATTCTGGTTTAAGTATGTCAATGTGGCTGTAAACTGTTATTAGACATTGATGTAGAGGAACAGAAGGTCTGATACTGCACCTGTCGAAGGCAGAGACGGTACTGAGAGCCAGCAGCAGATACATGAGAGACTGTGCGGGGTAAGCCAGCGGACGATACTGCCGAAGAAGATCAGAAACTCTGCTCATCTGTTCTCCACACAACACATAGATCACAATAATGTTCCACACAGCATAACCGGCCAAAAAGCCGTGCGAAAACAGACCGATGACCCTGTGAAGGAAATTCAGATGAGGTTTAGAAGTCTTTCCACGGACAGTTCATATAGTTTTACATTACTCGCTTATACTCTTGATAAGGGGATAGATGACTCAAAAATGTAAATTCTGTCATCATTTGATTAAAACATGTGTGTGAGTCTCTTCAGTGGAACACGAAAGACGATATTTGGAGAAATGTCTCAGTGGTTTTGTGTTTATACACTGGAAGTCAATGGGGTTTAGTGTTGTTTGATTATCAACATTCTTCCAAATATCTTCTTTTGTGTTCTGCAGTAGAAAATCATGTAATGATGCTAGTGGCACATAAATCACACATTTAAAGTTGCACACATATATTATGAAAGAAATAATAAAACAGACATTGGAGATCTAGTGCCAGATTTACTAACAGCTGGCGGCAGCGTAAACGTCTCTTGGCGTAAAACAACTACAGACTCAGTGAAAATGCGACAGACCTTGTTGCTCTTCAGATGCCAACTTTATCGGAGGAGAGTATTTAAATGAATCACGCAAGGTGATTTACTAAGGTTTACGCTCGTCATTGCACTGGTATTCGCAGCATTATTTAAAGCCCCAAAAATCCATGCCTTAAACCCTGCGCTGCTCCTGGTACATTGCATCGGTCATTATAGAAATAGATATCGCGCCTTTGTTCTTTAATGAGCTCCCACTGATCTTCCCACTCCCTTCTGATCTTTGCACTGCAATTGAGTACTTCTGGCCCCTAATGTCAGACACCTGTATCCGCTGTGTACTCTCATTGACACATCTCTGGTGGTCCACATTGAACGGATGTCCATAAAGCTCTGCTGCATCTGCCCGCTGGACTTCCACTGTTCCACTCGCTCAGCTTGAAAACGTCCTGCCGGCAAAGAAACCCAAACATGGTCACTACTCACCCATTGTAAGTAACGAGCGCGTCACAAACTTAAGCAGGAATCACAAACGCTGACATACACACATGAATCAGCACTTACGACTCTTCTCCACGAACACTTTCCCCACAGGCTGACTATGTCCTTGTGGAGCAGAGAACAAGGAATGCTGGGAAACTGGGGCTTGTGGGTCTGTGATGATGTCATCGTCCTCCACATCCAGTTCGCTGTTGGACTGCATCTCTGTTACTTTAGGTTTCACCCTGGTGAGCGAGAGAGAGATGCGAATGAAACCAGGACTTCTTTCACAACATTCAACATTAGTCAGTGACTCACTTTTTCTTTTTGGGCTTGCGTGTCACTTCCTCATCAGTGATCTGGTCCATCGTATCTCCATTTGACACCAGGTCTGTTTGAGCTCCCTCTACATCTGACCAATCAGAGCATGGTGATATTACACGTCTGTGTGTTACAAAACAATCCCGGTGAGTGATAAAGAATGACGCTTGTACCGACGGCTTGTGCTTTCTTCTTCTTCTTTTTCTGGGGCGGGTTGTCCAGAGGCTCCAGGGTCAAAGGTTCCCGACTCTCTGACTGTCTGCGACTGGTCAACTCTCCCATTTTCATTCCACCGTCTGCAGAAAAAATACACGTAATTAAATCAATTGTGCGTGTACAGATATTTATTCATACGTGAACTCTCACCATCGGGTTCTTCTACACTCTCCACATCTCTCTTCACCTTCTTTCTCCTGCTCTTTGGTACAGGCATCTCCTCTGTAGAAGACAACAATGAACGCGTCTCTTAATGTTGAGTTGCTTTATCCATAAACATCCATTTGAAGGAAATGTTTTTGTTTACTGAAGATGAGAATCGAGTTCCTCACTTAACAATGAACAACACACAGCAACAAAACTCAATCTACAGAACGACTAAGAGCTCAAGTGCTTGTGTGTTTTGTCACCCTTAAAGGGGTTGTTTTATAAATAATTATGATAATATCTTTTTATTTAATTCTGTAAAACATTGAAGCAACATTGAAGTAAGGAAACCACCAATGGATAGAACTCCCTACCAATCCGATTCAAGTCTAACACAGAAAAACACTCACCTGTTGTGTCTTGACTGTGTTTGTAGTCATGAGGAAGGAAAAGGAAATACATTTAATATAAGAATGAGGTTTCTGATATAAGATGTAATGTAAACACATTCTCAAACTTCTATGTGATTTTACCTGGGCATGGACGGCAGTGCTCGTGGTCCCCTCTGAAACATTAAAAATGAAATCAAAACAGATTCTACAACAGCAAACTTAATACCGTTTACTGTGCGGCTCTCTACTTAGACGAAACACACGCCAAGACAGGAAACTCGATGGGTCGATATGTGCAAACATTCTTCGCTCACCAGATCAAGCTTACCGTTGTCTTTTTTGTCATTCCACCCAAGACTACATGTTGTGTAGATCTACATGTTGTGTAGATCTGACGTGGACGTGTAGACAAGACCTTAGGCTTAGTACACTTACATCAGAGATTAATGTGAGTCTAAGAGTATAAATCTGAGACGGGGCATCTGCCACGAAGCAGGATTATGAGAAGAGAGGAGGAGTCAGGACCAGACAGTGTTACTCAACCGTCCAACACACACACACACATATACAGTTGTGTTCAAAATAATAGCGGTGTGTTAAAAAAAAGTGAGTCCTTATGATAACTTTTATTTGAATACACAAATGCATTGGGAACACTCCACTATAGTCTATTCTAACTCAAAACAGGAAGAAAATGGTTCGAAAAGTAAGGAACCAAGATTCTGCTCTTTTACTGTAGTGTTTGGGGTCGTCGTCTTGTTGAAACACCCATTTCAAGGGCATTTCCTCTTCGGCATAAGCCAACATGACCTCTTTAAGTATTTTCATGTACTCAAACTGATCCATGATCGCCGAATCAAATAAATAGGCCCAAGACCATAGTATGAGAAACATCCCGTATCGACCATGCTTCACTGTCTTCACGGTGTACCATGGCTTGAATTCAGAGTTTGGGGGTCTTCTGACAAACTGTCTGCGGCCCCCCAGACCCAAAAAGTACAATCTTGCTTTCATGGGTCCACATAATATTGCACCAGTCAATGTGTTCTTTGGCAAATTGTAAGCTGTTCAGCACATGTTGGTTTTCAACAATGAGGCTTCTCTCCGATAGCTCGGCTTCACATAGGGCGTTGTGGTTTTCTATTACTCTACTAGCAAAATATTTGCCGTATAGAAATATACTTTATTTAGCAAAAACGGTGACTGATCTGGTTAGTGATGTTGGTCTGATGTTATTTTGAACATAACTGTATATTCATAACTTCTTTATTTACATCAACAAGCGTGGACACCACCACACTTCCACGGCAGTACATAAAGCAAACATTTTAAAGCCCTTTATGAAACATAAGCATGATATGGTTAAACTCTGGTTACTGCAATGTGTTAAATCTGAGGTTGGTATTATTTTACTACAAAGTTGAACCATGGTTAGTTAACATGCATTATTTATTTACATTAATATGAAACTACATCAATCGTTCAGTGAATAGAGTTTAACGTGAATGAATAAAGCTTGCAGTGGATGTAAACCCAGCAGTGATCTCTTTATTTATAGCTTGTATTCAGTTGCTCCTCGAGGTTAAATAGAAACATAGAAAAGAAAACATCATTCATATGACAGTCTGTGTTTTACCTTCGGGATTTGATGAATCGGGGGCAGATCTCTCCTCCTCGCGCTCTGAATCAAAGCAGAACATACAACAACATGTCAATCTGAACACGCGCACACATCATAAACATACAGCGGGTACAACAATCAAACCTTCGCATCGATGTCCATTCTTTTGATTTCTGTTTGACAATGAAAACTATTGATCTTAGTACAGTCGTATGTGGTCCTGCATGCGTCTATTGTTGACGTTGGAGACGAGTAGGCGTGTCTCAATCAACGACGCGTTACGCGCGCGTACACTGCGCCTAGGCGCCGCCATATTTGGAAGGTCAAAAGGTATGGAGTTAATATTGTGCCTTAATTTAACAAACAAATCCAGCATTTTGCAAACAAACTCAATTTGCTTTGCAAAGGGAAATCTCGCCTCGCAAACAAACAGAAAGCAATGTGCAAATACAAAGGTCCGTTTGAGCGAGAACGCAGATAATTAACAAATATAAATGATGTTTTACAAATTAAAACAAGCCATCCTACAAATTACTTGTAACCTGTGAACAAATACTAAACCTAGGGCATACAAATGCATTCCTGTCTGTTACGATTGTGAGACACTTGCCCTTTTAAGAGAATCTCTCGGGTCGATTTTCTCACAAATGTGTCCAGGCAGATTTTCTCACAAATGCAGTTGAGCAACTCCCTCTTCCAAAACAGCAGATGGCGCTATAGTGGATAATTTTAAGGTAGCGCCGAATGATTTGAAAACGCGTGCTTGCTTACAGATGACGAACATGAGCGGTGAACAAGTGAGTTTATGTCCTACTGAACATATAATTAACATTTTTGAGGTATTGTTTTGCAAAATGATTATTACACATCTAGACAGAAACCCACATTAGCACTTATTAACACTCCGCTCTCTAAAGCATATAGTATCTAGCTATAAATGTAAAGCTCTGCCATATATGTTACGAAATTACTAATAGTGACACAACATTACACTTTCTTTCGTTCTCCATAAAGTGAGAAGATTTTATTTAATTGAAAAGAAGGTTTCATTCTTCTGTCCAAAATAATAATTTGGGCACTACATACGTCACAGGCAAGTTAAGAAACAACAGTAGATTGTTTGTTTCATTTATTAATTATTTTATTACATTAACAATTAAGTTGACTGAATTCCAACTAAAAACTAACTAAATAAAAAGCCTGAGACCCTTTCAAAAAGTGAACAAAAAGGGGTGCTCAGTGGACAGGTAACTTGAGATATTTTTAACTTAAGAGTTAATGTTTTTCCTTGTTCCATTTCTGAATCTTAATGGAAATTAAGTACCACACTTAATAGAACATTACGGTCTTCTAATCTAGATTATATTTTGTATAAACTATTTGCAAGTTTTCAATGTTTAGCATATTGTACTCTTTGTAATTCGCTTTGGATAAAAGCCTCTGCTAAATCACTAAATGTAAATATTGCAGTTCAAATTGTATTAATTATCTTTCTATGTCTGTCCATTGATCACATCTCCCAGGTAGTTCGCATAATGATGGATCGGCTTCAATCTCGACTTCACCACATTCTCAGTCGGCAACCTCTGGACCTAGACTATTTACAGTTCATATGCACACAGGAAATGGTGTTGTTTAGTGCATTTTCTGATCAGATTGCTCTTCCTTTCAGACCCCGGGGTTGGCTTTGACCCTGAACCTGTTCCTAACCAGCTGTTGCTGTTATGAGCGACAGCAAGTTTCTTGCTGCACTTTCAATGAGTGCATACTCTGGCTGTAAATAACAAAAACAGAGAAAATAAATTAAATAATAACAATGATTTCATTATTTCAGGCATGTTACAATACACTTGTCTTATAATTGAGTTTGATAATTGATACTGATCTCTCAATACAGTACAATACACTCACAAAACTTTGAGCAAATCCAAAAGGGAGTTAAATTATTGCATTTAAAACATGATAAACCAAGTACTGCTTATTTAGCTGCTATAGTTGGTCCTATACTTGGTCCTTCTCCCCCATTGACAAGGTAAGGGTGACAACAGAATATAAATATTCATCATTCTGGTTAGCTAAAACACAGAAATTTGCTTGCACTCTGTTCCTGTCTACATTCAGTAGATTTAAAAAAATATTTCAATATTGTATTCTAAATTATATATATATATATATTTAAATAATATATTGTATGTATGTATGCATGTATGTACATGGAAGCTGAAATGTGTGCCTTTCTTGGTTTACCATATCTGATGTGACATTAACAGGTCTGATACAAAAATAACCCCCAGTTTCACAGACCAGTCCTAGTCCTAGACCAAAATGCATGTTTGAGCGGTTTTATCTGAAAGCAACTTGAACTGGTATATTTTAAAACATGCCAGTGTCATTGTTTTGTCTCAAGATGCACACCAGTAATAATTTTTTCTGTAAATTTATAACAGCTACTTTATTATTCTTATTGAACTAAGGCCTAATCCTGATTAAGGCTAATTCCTGTCTTTTAAACTGGGCCTAAATGTCTAAACTTAAAACTATTAAACTATATTGCAGCCATCCAAAATGCATTTAGTATTTTTGTATTGTAAAATATTGTGACATGACATATTCATACACCTCTGCGTTTTAAATGTTCTCTGCAACAATTTCATCATCATTTTCACAAATTATATAACAGTATATTTTTTATATCCCCTGAAATAGAGTGGATAAACGGAATGGATAAATCTATTTTAATGGAAAGAACTTCCTAGCTTTTCAGCAACTTCACTACTGATTTTGCACTGATCGGTCACAATAATATCTTACTATTAAAGTTGTGTTGGCATTGTGAATACCTCAAAAATGTTAATTATATGTTCAGTAGGACATAAACTCACCTGTTCACCGCTCATGTTCGTCATCTGTAAGCAAGCACGCGTTTTCAAATCATTCGGCGCTACCTTAAAATTATCCACTATAGCGCCATCTGCTGTTTTGGAAGAGGGAGTTGCTCAACTGCATTTGTGAGAAAATCTGCCTGGACACATTTGTGAGAAAATCGACCCGAGAGATTCTCTTAAAAGGGCAAGTGTCTCACAATCGTAACAGACAGGAATGCATTTGTATGCCCTAGGTTTAGTATTTGTTCACAGGTTACAAGTAATTTGTAGGATGGCTTGTTTTAATTTGTAAAACATCATTTATATTTGTTAATTATCTGCGTTCTCGCTCAAACGGACCTTTGTATTTGCACATTGCTTTCTGTTTGTTTGCGAGGCGAGATTTCCCTTTGCAAAGCAAATTGAGTTTGTTTGCAAATGCTGGATTTGTTTGTTAAATTAAGGCACAATATTAACTCCATACAAAAGTGCCATAAGAACTCACGAGATCTGCAGTTTTCTGGATCAAAGAATATAAACGTTTCTTTTTCCTACGTTTTCCTAAATCTAAGTATAGTTTGAAGTGGATTATAAGTATTAAAATACCATATCCCTTTTTTATTTTTTATTTTTTTTATTTAATTTTTATTTTTATTTGCTTTATGGAACATTGTGTTATAACAAAACAATCTTACAACAGAAACATAAAGAAACACTTAGATTAATGAAAAGAGAGAAAATAAAACATTACCATAGCTCGAAACAGACAAGACAAGACAAAATAAATTGAGAATAATAATAAAACAAAACAAAGACAGGAGAGGGAGTTACACAAATAATAAAAAAGAAATTACAAATGAAATAGGTTGAAAAAATTTGTGCTTTCATATTGCAATACAGTTTTATCTCTTGTAGAAATACTATAAAATAGGTTTGCTATAAGAAAATTTACATTTATATATAACATTTACATAGAGAAAGAATTAGGTTGATTATAAAACAAGCATTTTGGTCACCTTAAAAAAATCACCATATCCCTTTTAGGGGGATTAAGTCGCTAGTTATGCAAGATGTCGGCAGAGGAATTTCCGGTTTTATGGGAAAAGGAGGCAAATATGGGTATTTTTAAGATGTAAATGTTTCATGTCAGCGATATGACAGACACTCTTTACATTGATGTGCACTTCGTTCAGCCAAAGCCCATATTGTTATATGACTGGCGTCGCAAAAGCTCACCTGCGCAGCCTTGTGCAGCACGCCCATATAGATTTCTTTCATATTTAAATGAATAACAAAGATGAACAGAACATATTTTTTATTTTGACTAAGAAGACAACACATACAGTTTTCTCAGCATGTAAGGTGAAAATAACATAGTCAAAGACATGTCCTGTTTGCTCTTCTCAAGACTTCTCTGTTGGTTTGATCCATGCGGCCGGTACCCACTGCGGCTCATCCTGAGCTCTCCTCACTGCTGTCAACAGCTGCACACATGCGGCCTGCAGTCCGTCATTTACTATCACATGATCAAAAAACTGACAGTACTGCTGCTCCATCTTACGTCCTGCATCCTCGATTTCCTGAAGGTCTTCATCCTGAGAAAGAGAGAGAGAGAGGGAGAGAGAGGGAGAGAGAGGGAGAGAGAGGGAGAGAGGGAGAGAGGGAGAGAGGGAGAGAGAGGGAGAGAGAGGGAGAGAGAGAGAGAGAGAGAGAGATGGGGTCAAGGGACGTTTAATCAAACAGTTCACCATAAAACAAAAACGTCAGACATTCATTGTTAAACACACTGTACGTATCTACAGAAGCAACTTCACCTGTAAGGGCCGGCTGATGTAGTAGTTTGTGATGATGTGAGAATCCATCCGTGTATGTTTCATCTGTTCTGCAGAAGGGGGCTTTATAAAGATGACATAAGCTCTTAGATCGGGAGACCTCACCGACTCTAATGCCTGAAGGTTGAAAACACAGTAAGTACATTTTTCCTCTTCTTCAATATTCCAGCTACATTATAAATGCCAGTAATTGTGAATGAAGAGATTGTCAAGTGAAGCTCACGTAAGGTTCAATGTCAATCACACAGATTTTTCCAGCGGCCAGCACATCTTTAACTGCATCTACACTTGTGCCATAGAGATGACCTCTGAACTCCCCAAACTCAATAAACCTGAGGCACGAGAGAAGAAACAAACATGTCACTATGACTGATGAAATGAACACTACAGTATGATGATCTACACGAATCACGTTTGACACGATGTAACACCTGCGATTGCAGATCATGTTGTCAAACTGCTCTTTGCTAATAAAGTGATATTCTCTCCGAGATTCCTCGTGGGATTTGGGCGGTCGTGTGGTATCTGCACAGAGAAAAACTCTTTTTTCCACGAGTAAAGTGCAAATATATTCAAGACACAAAATGTACAAAACTCACGAGGAACCGCTCCTTGGTAAACCTTTGGGTTGATCTCGATGAGTCTCCTGCGGAGTTCATTCACACCGACCCCAGAAGGACCTGATAGCACATGTTTGGTTCAGTATTTGGTTCATGTTACGCTGCAACATGCAGTTTTCGGTCTGGTTGTAGAAGCTCACGTGTGTGCAAACCCATACTCACCCACGAGTGCTATTAGACGATGTGTGTGTTCTGGATGGGGTTGGTATCGCACCACCTCTTCGTATGAGTTGGACAGAGAAGTGTAACAGCTTGTAGGGCAGCGAAGAGAGCAGAACTGAGAAGTGCCAATAGCCTGACCCCTCCGCCGGCGACAGAGACGAAGACTTCTCCGGAAACCAGCTGACAAACACACCATCAGATACACGATCAATGAAATGTCTTTGACTTTTGACATTGATGTAAATAAAAAACATTAATGTGATATCAAGATTTACTCCTAATCCTTAATCATTTTAACAAAGGCACCTGCCAACATGTGACTGAACAAACCCATCAACGGCTGGGTAAAAAACATTTTTATAACCAAACTGATAGCAAATTGTAACCCATAGTCCTAACAACAACTATACAGCACACTGTAAAAATGTTTGTATACGGACAGATTCACACTGATGCTGATCATTTAAAACACATAAATATCAACCATATGTTCTGCTTTAGACATGCCGATTATATTTGAATATAAGATAGATTTGTGAAATGTCAGAATAACTCACTCAAATAAATCCCATCAATGTTGGTGCTGAATTCGCTCTCTTCTGAAATAAGACACAAGACACTGTCAATACATCTAATGCTGAAATGCACAGAAAATCTAGTGAATGCAAAATCATTTTCATGCTTTTTTGGTACTCACCATCCTTTAATTCTTCTGAGAGCATGAAAATGCATTTAGCATTTTACATAAACAGAAAACTTAAACAAAATATGCTTAAATCCTGTCTGCTGTTCTTTCTCTCCTGATAAGTCAGGACTTACCTACCAGATTCAAATGCCTCCTCATCTGAGAAAGAGAGATGTTTATAATGTGATGAAATGTTCACATATAAAGAGTGAAATGTTAGCAGCATTCACACAGTTGAACGCTTTTACCTGCTTCTATGCATTTGTCATCAATGGCAATGTCCTCCTCTAAAACACACCAGTCACAAGTTTAGACACAAGTCAAAATGAGGAGAAGTCTGCTTCAGGAGTAATGTTAAACGCTCACCTTCATCCACTGTGCTTACTGAAACAAAAGATGGTCAATATATGACAGCAGGGTTTTATATTGCGTTATGAATGCATGTACAGTGTATACTCACAGGATGTGACGCAGCTGTGAGGTTGACAAGGCTGAGACCACCACACCTCTTTCTGCTTCCTACACACACACATTTTGGTCATACATATGAAGCCTTTAAATCCTGTCACATCATAGCCCATGTACAGTATATGTGTATTCATCCTGTCATTGTGCGATAACCCTTGTTGACGTTGAAAGGACCTTTTGAGCAGGTTTGTGGAAGGAATGAGGCCGGCGCAGGCAGAGACGCTAGGCAGTTTGATGGCCTGCCACCAGAGGGCGTCTGTCTGGTCCACGATCTCCAGGATCTCTCCCTTCCTGAAGGCCACACCAGCATCAGCACAGGGGATGGACGGGTCCACCCGAGGGTTGTAGTCCACCATGGCGCGCACGTACAGCTGACGAAGAGCAAAGACGTTACAGAAGTCACACAGACCTATGCATACTACACTGTGAATACTGTATTAATGTAATAATATTATTTAGTGCACACTGCATTAGAAGAAGCAGTTCCCAATGCAGTGTACTCTGTATCTGAGAAGTGTAACTTATTTGATCTTTTCAGTTGGTTTTCTTAATGTACATTTTTTATGAAAAATACGTCCTGTTCATTTAAACAATGTGAAGAGCACGGTATAAATAAGCTGGAAGTGAAGATGGCTCTTAAAATAAAAGCACAGGGTCAAGAGCTTTCTGTTATGAACAGTTCTAATGATGACGTTTGATGGCTCACCATGGTTTGGTTGTTAACCGGTCTGTCGGTGATGGGAACCAACTTGAACATTATGGTTCCCTGAGAATGAGCCTGCGATTAGAAATTAAGAAACAATATTATGAACTTAACATAGGAAATCCATCTCGTTTCGTTATTCATCTCATTATTTTTTTATTTAGCATTCATTTTCAATATACGCATCTTGTACATGTGTACGATGTGTGTGCGAGAATTAACCAGAATTTGTATGATCTGTTCTGGTTCCAGTCCAAACACAGGATGACCGTTGACCTCCACCAGTCTGTCTCCAGCATGCAAGAGACCTTTAACAGAAAGCACATCAATGAGACATACAGTAAGTGTGTGTCAAGTTCACATGAGATGTTCAGTGAGAGCAGAGGAGTCCTCACCACTGCGGTCAGCGAGTCCTCCGTGTATAACTCGAGCGATGTAGATTTCCCCCGTCACATCATCTCGTCTGATCGTCGCTCCCTAAATGCCCCCCCCCCCCAAAAGATATCAATCAAAAATCTACAAGGATTCATCTGACACGAAACACGCTGTTAACAAACATTAGTATCACATCTGATGGGTGTGACATGCAAAGGACCGTTATTCATGAGAGACAACGGGGCGGCGATGTGTTACGTGAAAATCAGAACATGATGAAATAAATGTAAAGATGAGGGACAACCAACATCTTTCTGACAGACTGGACGAGCACTGATGTTGTTACCATGGTCACTGGTATGAAGGGTGGTGATAAAATGATGCATACATAACAAAGTTTTGAGAGAACAGCATGCCTGAGACAGGAAGAATCAGGATGTTAGTAACCATGGAAACGCTGAAGATGCTTTATTTGCGTTTTTTGGTTCTCTTCTGGCTGGAGGGACTCCCAAATGTGCTGCTCATCTCTTTTTGGTTCTGTGAAGAGCCATTGGTCATCCTGTGAGATGGTGATGGGTTTACTTCCACTCTGCCTTTGAGTGATGCCGTATTGGAGGCGTGGCTAAAACATCTCTCCTTTGGAATCATCGGCTGTTTATGGAGAGTGATGGTGGATGAAGAAGAAGATGAAGAAGAACAACAGGAACAGTGGGTGGATGATGCAAGAGCTGGACTGTTTGGAACACTAAACGATGTCCCGCCGGTCCTGTTTTCCACAGCGCTCGCATTTATTGCAACTGCATTTTTACATGCATTACTATGAGTCACATTTCTTGCGAGAACTCCACCGTGAACTACTGAAGTGCTGTTTTCTGTGGCGAGAGCTTCCTGAAGCTTCTCCACCACATGCGTTAGCAGCGTCATAGCCTCAGAGTTTTCCTGCATGCTCTCAGACATGCAATCGCTCATGGCGAGCATTCTCTCACCGAGCACCTGGATGTTTTCAGTACTGCGCTCAATGCATCCGGTTGCATGTTTCAATGTGCTCCTCAACTCTTCCAGACCCTCCTCCTTTTCTGACCTTGTATGGGAGCATGCAATGGATTCTCGATGACAGTGCCCCGGACTCGGGGGAGCGGTTCGGGCGTGAAGTTTTGTTTCGGAAGAAGTATGACAGCGGCGAGAGGAGGCCCATGGAGACAAAGTTTGACCAACGTCACTGTCTACATCATCTTCAGAGAAAGAACGAGGAAGAATGGTGCGATGAGTAGAGATAAAGACAAAGAACACAGATTAGATCAAGCGTTCAGATGAAAGATACAACTCACAATTGTTGGTGAATAATGGGATTATGGGTTCTTACCAGTGGCATTCGAGTCACATTCACAGAGAGCAGAGCAACTCGAGCTTTGTTCCCATAATGCACTGCCATGAGAGTTCAGACAGCGTTTGGTGGAAGATGCAACAACGTTTGGAGAGACAGATTTGTAAGCATAGGTGTCTATGAACATGGCTTCTAAACCTTTATCCAATCGTCCACCAGCTGAGAAGAATCCATTGTGTGTCGTTTGTCTTAAAGTGTCCCAATGACTTCTGAAACCTCGACCGTCTCTCGTCTATCCATCACAACACACAGTGACTAATAAAACACTTGACAGGTGTCATTAAGATGTCAGTCAGATATTAAAGATGTTTTTTTTCTTATGCGTAAGTGCGCAAACTGTTAAATAAGACTCTGTACCTTGTTGCCATTGATTTGAAAGACTCTGACAACAAGAGACGGCTAAATAAATGACAGGTCAGTAAAAACAAGCTTTAGATTTGCCTGCCACTCCTCTTTGCGGTCATGCTCACCAGCGGCTGATTGTTTTTCACCAGACAGACGATCCTCATGGCCTCCTCGTCCTCAGGTAGATCTTTGGGTAATGGAGGCAGTTCTGGTTCGTAGTCTCTCAGACCCACCGTGTCATGAGCTGAGAGAAGAGCCTGAAAAACACAAACCGCCTCTTTAAATATGATATAAATACACGCTGGAGTAAAGAAGATATTGTGTCTGATCACATACAGGTTCATAATCATAAAGTCTGAATTGAATGTTCACCTGTAGGTGCGGTTGACTCAGGAGACTGTAGAGTTCACGAGCTTCATCTGAAGGGTTCGAGATTGCCAGCAGATCTGAGAGAATCTAAAGCGACAGATCTAGAGTCACGACAAGAGCTTCAAATGTTCTGAACGTACGATCTTCTATCTCTGAAACTTCTCAAACTTAAGAAACAAATATTTTATCAATGCCTTTTTACATTTCTTAATGTAGAGGTTGTGTAGTGGCTAAATTGTGCCACGTTTCTGGCAATGGGCAGAGCTTTTGCTTATTGCGAAATAACTTCAAAAAGAATATGCGTGAAGAAGCTACAAACAGATATCAAATCTAAAAATAAAGTACAGTGACCTGTAAAGTCAGTCCAGATGAATAAGAGAGATACGGTCTGGGAGAATGTTTCAGGTGCTGCTGTAGACATTCATATATCTGTAGACAACAGGAGAGACATGAACCCTCGGTCATAATTGAGAGAAAAAGATGTTAATCCAGCCGGAGGTTTGATTCCCAGGAATACAAAAAACTGCATACTGACATCGCTGTGTTTTGCTTTCCATAAGTGTCTATCACATCGAGTATATCTGTACCTTCAGTAGTGACTGTAGCCAGGGGGCGTTGAGTAGACTGTGCAATAGTTCAACCCCTCTTATATCTTTATTTATAGAGCCCCTCATCCCAGAGACTACATGGGCCAAGATCTGTGTCAGACCTGTAGAACACAAAAACACACAAACACATGTTGCGCAGGGTAACAACTTCGGTCAAATAGATTTGAATGATGTGTCAGTGTTTTCTCACCGTTGTCTCCCATTTCCATCGGACCGGACACAGGATCAGTTTCCATGGCTGGTCTCATTCTGAGTCCTGAAGTGACCTGAGCATCAAACTACAGAAGAAGAGAAACACGCTGACCCTCATCAGATACAATTACATCATCTTCGACCCAAACACGTCTACGCTGACATTTCCTAAATAACATTTGACAACAGGCATATTCATAATTGAAAGTTCTGTTTTCAGATGCATTTAATGAATGAATGAAAATCGCTTCTTCTTTCAACAAACTGCTACTGCCTCCATGTTTCTAGAGAGCGTGTTGTCATTTGCATATCCAAATCTGATCCTACTGCAGGAGTTTACACTAAACAATGCTGAATGCTCAATGACCATCACTGGATCACATGCAGATTAAAAGAAAGAAAACTCCTTCATCCCTTATAAATACACAAGAGACAGCAGGCACAAACACGCATTCAGACGGAGAGAATTAAGCAGTAAATCCCATTCACTCACCTCAGATCTTCTCTCACATACGGCTCGTGTTCCCTCTTTAGGGAAGTTTAATGAACTGGAGAGCTCTTTCTGGTTTTATTTAGTTTGATGGTCAATTTTTATGTAGATTTCTTAAATACGCTGCTGTAGAGAAAGGAATAGAGTGAATGATATATGATGAGTATGGAGAAGTCCTCAGAGAAGCGTAATCCGTCTCTATCCTGCTTAATCTCTCACAAGCAAATGAGTCAGATGGGGCGGGAGAAGAGAGAGAGAGAGAGAGAGAGAGAGAGAGAGAGAGAGAGAGAGAGAGAGGGAGACGGGCAAATTGTGAAGTGAGTTGATATGCGTGCAAGTTTCCTCTGGAAGATGTTTTGCCTGTTTTTTGATTGCTTTTCTAAAAGAAGAGATGAGAAACACACTTCATTATGATAATATGAACAGCATTTTGGGATGATTCCGGTAGTAAGAAAAATGCTATTTAACTTTTCCATCCTCATCTGACATTCCTCACTGCACATGTCTAGGGATGAGCCAATCAGAGAGCCTGGTATAGCTCGCTATAGCTAATTCGAATTTTTTAACCTTATTTTACCAGCACAACGTGTCATGGCATCCCCTTGAGTAGTAAAGCATTAAGAGCATCCGTATTATTGTTCTCTCGTAATGGAGTCTCGCGCAAAGCATGCTGGGAATTGGAAATACTCCTCAAACAACAGAATTTAATTCTCTTGTGTGAATAAGGTACATTGGACGAGGAGCACAATATAGTTCAAGTTCAAAGACAAGTTTATTTACACAAGAGCTTTGACACGTGAACTCAAGTTAAAAATATTTGAAATGAAATTTTAAGATTTATTATTTATTATTTAACTCATCAAGCAGGCAAGAGACCCCCATCGGATTGGAGGTCTAGGTTCAGCAACATTATGTGCCCAAAGAATGAGGTCAGCTGAATATACTGAATGAACAGGTTATTCCATTAATTGTTTTTTTCTTCCCTGATGGCACCGGCATATTCCAAGATTACAATGCCAGGATTCATTGGGCCTAAATTATATAAGAGTGGTTCAGGGAGCACGAGACATCCTTTTCACACATGGATTGGCCACCACAGAGTCCAGAACTTAACCCCATTGAGCATCTTTGAGATGTGGTGGAGAAGACTTTGATCTGTGGTCCGACTCTCGCATCATCAATACAAGATCTTGCGGAAAAATGAATGCAACTCTGGACAGGAATAAATGTTGGACGTGAATACATTCCAGAAGCTAATCGAAACGATGTCACAGGAAAAACGTGCCGTAATCAAAGCTGAAGGCGGACCAACATAATATTAGAATGTGTGATTTGTTTTGGGATGGGTAGTATATTATACAGACTATAAATACCTATATGAGGTAGTCATAATTCACACAAAATGTTGAATTACAAATAATATAAACGAGTACAAAATTATATGCTGATGTCAGCAGTCCCCCAGCGAGCAAAATGAGTGCAGCCAGTGTGAAAAATCCTTGAGAGAACACAGGCCCAGCATGGGGAACCACTTCTCCTCTGGCACTACTGCTGCATCTCTCGACCGAGAGCTCGACCGTGCTTGCACAACTAGGCTAAAAAAGGAGGTAGATGATGGATTTAACATTATCTTAATATTCTAATTGCAGTTGCAAATTTGTTGTGTAGTGGGGACTTGTCAGGTCGCCTCTCTTTTTTTAGCCCCACCATGTGGACTGGTTACAGACCTCGGAACAGTGAGATAAGACAACTGAGAGCAGAATACCGTTCTACAAGTGCATCAGTTGTTATAGGAAGTGTTCCTGGTTCCGGTTGATCTAAATAATGCAGCCTAAATTAAGGCTTCAGTGAGATGACTGATCCTGGTTAATGGCACAAAGACTATTCTAGTGGAGGTAGAGGTCGTCTCTGGATGTGAAAGAAATCAGTGCAGATGTTGTTTTATTGGGTGTAAATCTTTTTTTCTTCTGCTTCTCTGTGTGTTGCAGAACACACCGCTATTTTATAATTCTGAGCTCTGTTGTCTTTCTCTTTCGTTGTTTTACTCACAGAAGTTTTCACATTATAAAACCGGCCATGCGCATAATTCCCATAACACGTTCCCTATATACGTATATCTCCACCCGATCTACTTTTACTGTGCATGTCATTTGGATATCATTTCCAAATATATATTTCCATTCATATGACGGTTTGAGTCCTGTAAAAGATAAGAGCCACCAAATCTGTATCTGTACACATCTGTATGTTGCTCGCAAGTTAGCATGGGGAAAATAAACCGATAAAACAGCCAGGGATGGTGCAACCACGAAACACAGACACTCATTGCAACGCGGTAGGGCTGTTAAATATGTGGTGGACAACTATGCAAAGACAACTATGCATCCCTTTATTCTGATAAACTTCTGTGTTTCGTGAGGCCTTGAGGAAAAGTAGATTGAGTATCATCACAATAGCAGAATAAACTTTCTTAAGTGACTCTTAATTATATCTCCAAGAGGTAACATGTACAGTGCAAAGAGCAGAGGCCCTAAGATTGAGCCCTGTGCACAAATCACATCATTAGAAAAAACAAACTTCAATTCAATTCAATTTTATTTATATAGCGCCTTTCACAATGTGCATTGTTCCAAATCGGCTTTACAGGGAAAATCTGAAAAAACACAAAAAAATGAAAACGGAGCACAGTACGTGGTGTTTATAGAACAAACTAAATTATTCTAGTAAATAATATCTAATGTCAGCAGTCTCCCGGTGGTTTATTTAGCATATTTTGCATGAAGTGAATGTCTGGCTCAAAAGATGTGTCTTTAATCTAGATTTTAATTGGGCGAGTGTGTCTGATCCTCGAATAGTATCAGGAAGGTTATTCCAGAGTTTAGGGTCTACGTATGAGAAAGCTCGACCCCCTTTGGTGGATTAAGTTATTCTAGGTGTTATCAAAAGAGTTTTGAGATGTTAGAGAGCGTGATGGGTTGTAGTGTGATAGAAGCTCTGTTAGGAAGGTAGGGGCTAAACCCTTTAAGGCTTTATAAGTGATTAAAAGAACTTTAAAGTCAATACGATACTTGATGTGTAGTGAAGGGTTGATAACATTGGGGTTATGTGATGGTATTTTCTGGACCTGGTTAGAACTCTGGCAGCTGCGTTCTGAACTAACTGTAGTTTGTTTATTGATGAAGGACAAACACTAAGTGGTGCATTACAGTAGTCAGACTGCTGAAGTCTCTCTTCAGGATCTCCGACTGCCGCATCCTGATGCCGTGCACCCCCACGAGTGTCGTCCTTCAGGATCGCAGGTACCTGCACAGAGACATCAAGAACACAAGCGCCAGGAAAACAATGAGTGTGCACCTTACCTTTTGTGGAGGAAGCACGTACATTCCGTACGAATGAGTCTGAATGCAACGCTTTGGTCATCGTAGTCTCCTAGAGGGCTGCAAAGCGGCTCCTGGTCGGGATCTCGAAGACTGGTGGCGGCAGTTGGGTCAGGTGAGTTCAGCAGTAAGCAGGCTGGTAATGCTAACAGCCTGAGAGCTAATAGAGAATGATCCGATACAAGTAACTTATCAGCGCATTTAACAATGATTTTTGTATGGGATATACTTAAGGTTATAAGTTCCACCCTTGGTGAATAACAATTTAAAACACAAATCTTTAAGATAACAAAAATAAACGATGTATTAAGAATAGGTTTGAAAAAGCTCCGGCTCAAACCACGCGCTCTCAGCAAACAGGAAGTGACGAATAAACAGAAAGCGGGAGAGAGAGAGAGCGATTATGGCATCTGCAGAGTCAGATCGATCATATCATGCAAATAAATACTAAAGAAAATTCCAATTCAGAAGACCTCACACACAGCATGTATGACATTCGCGTGTTAAGTGTATCCCGCATCTCGCGGAAGAGCCATTTAAACTTGATGGCACACAGCCTGTTTCCTAAAGCTCCTTTATACTGGAGTCCGGCTCCACACCGCAAGTCTCCTCAAGCTCATCTGGCAATATGGACGAGGCTTGACGCACGCGCGGCTTTGCGTTTTACACAAATGTAAATTCTATTGTACGGTTATACTAATTTCACTTGGATAACAAAACATTCAGACATTTTCTACTTGTTTTTAAAATCCCAAATACTTAAAATGTAACTTAGGTAATATTTTAATAATTCACTAACACAAAAGATAAACGTTATGGATTAAAGGGTTGTATTAGTTGTAATGGAAACTATAATAAAGTACACTGGTTTTGGGATTTTATAGATGTGAAGTAATCTGGCAGCTGGGAACCAATAGAACAACAGTAATTCCTATTTGAATAATAACCAAAACACACACATTCATTTTGTAATACTTTTAATGGAAACGATTCGAATTTTTGTAATGGTTTTTATTGTTTTATTTCAGCAGGGTAACTATACCCATACTGTGCTTCACACTGTTGTCAATATTGAGCTGAAGCTTTACTAAGAAACATGTAATCGCAAATCGCAATGTCTGTAAAAATAACCCCCATAAGATATTTTCCTCAAATCGCACAGGTAACGAGATGCAGCCACGATCAGATGCCAAAAGCAAATAATTAGTTATTCTGATCAGAGCATCTGTACTGTGATGTGTATGGAGTTTTTTTGTGTCTTTTTTTGCAATCAAAAATTCTGTGTTTGAGAGTAAAACATTATTTTGTAATAAAAAAAAATAAAAGATCGCAAAAAATCTGAAATTGATCAAATTATTTGCATTGCGTGCAAATCTGAAATTGTTTCTTTGTCTTTGTGCACTTCAAAATCTTTTCATCACGAAACTACAAATATTGCTCTCTTTTCTGCGGGTTTAAAACTTTTGCTTGCAAGTTGAATTGTTTGTTTTTCCAGCAAGAATGGCGAACAACAGTTTGTTTACGTATATAAGGGAAGATAACTAATTTAATATCTTAAACTCCGTGTCAAGTGAATGCAATTATTGTGCTTTCCCATCTAAATACGTGATGTTAGCTAAGCCTGTCTGTAACTTGTGTTAGCGCTGATTAGCCAACAATACGTTAGCTATTTGTCTGAGCCCCCAATTAGTGAAAAGTCAGCATTAGGTAATCATAAATGTGGTTAACATTTAAATATGCATTGCCAAACAGGCATTCTTTTTTAAATTAATGTATACCCTAAAGGGGCGACGTGTCCTGGGGGATAAATTAAATTTACAGACAGATTATGGAAAATGTTCAAACTAGTGATCGATCCGATCGACCGGCCAGGGACCGGTTTAGCTAACCTCCCAGCAATTTAAATGAGGGGAGTTGTTATCCAAATTGGACACAACACCGGAATCAGGCGATTTTCTGCATGAAATGCCCGGTGACTGGCTGGTCAGTCTACAGACTCAGACAGGCTTAGCTAACGAACAACAAACTGTTGTTCGCCATTTCTGCTGGAAACTCGCTCTTCTGCCAGACCGACGGCAGGAGAAAACGTAGTGGGCGTGATCATTTACATTTACATTTAGCAGACGCTTTTATCCAAAGCGACTTACAGATGAGGAAACATTGGAAGCAATTATAACAACATGGGCAACAAAATACATAAGTGCATCAAACTAGTCCATTAAAGCCTAGTACAGTATAAAAGCTAAGAATAGTGAGGTTAGTATTTTTTTTTTTCTTTTTTATAAATTTAATCGATTTAATCTATTTGAAGTAGCAAAGTAATAATTAGAAGTAGAAACAAAATCCGTAACATATAGCCATCTCATCCTAAAAACACCGTAATATAGTCGTATATTACGTATTACATATTGTCACTTCAATCAGAATGACCAATAGGAAAAGCTCTTTCATCTTGTTGGGTAGGGACCGCCCACTGAGATACAGCATTAATCGCAAAAGAAACAATTCAACTCGCAAGCAAAAGTTTTCAACTTACAAGAATACGTTTTAAACCCGCAAAAAAGAGAGCAATATTTGTAGTTTAGGGATGAAAGTTAGGGATGAAAGTGCACAAAGACAAAGAAAAAATTTCTGATTTGTACGCAATGCTAATAATTTGATCAATTTCAGATTTGTTTGCAATCTTTTATTTTTTAATTACGAAATAATTTGTTTTACTCTCAAGCACATAATTTTTAGTTTTAAACTTTAGAAATGAAAGGTAGATGTGATTTAGGTCTATAGTTAGTTAAATCCCAAGGGTCAAGGGTATTTGATTTACATAAATGAAATATCCTGTCAATGGTTTACGTACTTTTTTATATTTACTAGCGCGAGGGACAGGAACAGTCTCTATATTACGGTGTTTTTAGGATGAGATGGCTATATGTTACGGATTTTGTTTTGGTTGGTTAAGCCATTCTACTTCTAATTATTACTTTGCTACTTCTAATAGATTAAACCGATATGAGCCTTCAGGTTTACTGTGCAGCTTTAAATTAAATACGTATTAATACATTAAGTAGTGACAAAAAGAAAAATTATTAATTTATGGTACTATAGCAAATGTATCATAAGGTGGATAAAATATCTGCGAAAAAGAACTGATTACAAACTAACAGGTTATTAAACAAATGTGTCAAATTTAGATGAGATGCAGATGAGCGTCAATCGGCTCTAGCTTGCTACAATGCTTTAAGAATTGCATCAGATTATATATAAAATTATAATTAATTTACTGCTACTATGACATATTTAATCTATTCGATTTTTCGATACTACCAGCTACTAAGTGTTAAAGAAAAGTGAACAAAAAAAAATCGAGAAAGGTCATCAGGCGGAAATCCTCAGAGCTGGATCTGTCAATCTCAGGAGTGCCCGGGAACCGGGACATAAAACATGGATGCATAAGAAGTTGATAAAACACCATGACATCAAAATACCCAAACAAACACCAGCTACTCTAAGACAAACACAAACAAACCTTCTCAAATATACCTGCTAAAAACAAATAAACCCCACATTCTAAAATCTAACAACAAACGGCAACCTGCTAAAAGCTAATTCACATTCTAACTAACATTATAAAAGCTATGAAGGAATCTTATAGAAAAGTGAGTGTATAATGTTTATAAGGTTTCTGTGGCTTATACATAGAAACATTATACACTCACTTTTCTATGTATAAGCCACAGAATCCTTATAAACATTATACACTCACTTTTCTATGTATAAGCCACAGAAACCTTATAAACATTATACACTCACTTTTCTATGTATAAGCCACAGAATCCTTATAAACATTATACACTCACTTTTCTATGTATAAGCCACAGAAACCTTATAAACATTATACACTCACTTTTCTAAGGTTTCTGTGGCTTATACATAGAAAAGTGAGTGTATAATATTTAAGGTTTCTGTGGCTTATACATAGAAAAGTGACAAACCCAAACAAACACCAGCTACTCTAAGACAAACACAAACAAACCTTCTCAAATATACCTGCTAAAAACAAATAAACACCACATTCTAAAATCTAACAACAAACGGCAACCTGCTAAAAGCTAATTCACATTCTAACTAACATTATAAAAGCTATGAAGGAATCTTATAGAAAAGTGAGTGTATAATGTTTATAAGGTTTCTGTGGCTTATACACATAGAAAGGTTGTGTTACCAGGGGAGCACCTCAGTTACCTTTAGGCTTACACTTTTCACACGAGCAGTCGATTATTACCGGCTGCAAAATGAAGTCTTTAACCGCTTTTGCCATCCTTCTCAATTTCCCTTTTTTAGGAGGAGCATTCTGATCAAAAAGAATTAAAGAAAAAAGACAAAATAAGCTCTTGTACAGCTGTCAATACATTCATATAAACATGTGATACACTGACAAATAAGACACTTTAGACAAACATAAAGAAGCACTTTTATATTAGTACTTTCTTTGGTTAACATCAATGTTAATGAATATAATGGTTTTACAGGCAATATGAATCATTTACAGGTTATTAAACAGCTCAATATTATCAAAGCAATGTCTTCTTTTGACTTTGATATTAAAGGAAATGAGAAGAAAGGACATTTACCTTCATGTTGTTTTGTTCCATAAGTGACTCGAAGCTTAGTTTTGCTGTATATGAAAAGAAAAACATCAATTTACTAAACAGACGTCGTTCTTTGGTTAAATGTATTTTATACGTCGCTGGGCAGAATTGACATGAGCCACATATAGAGAAAAAGGTTCTTACATGTGACAAACTCCTCAGATTCTCCACTTAAGATCTGGTCGTCGAGCTCAGCAGATATTAAAGGATCACAGTCGTCACCCGAGTAGTCGGTTACTACCGGCAGGCAAAAGTTTTTAACCGCTTTTGCCATCCTTCTCAATTTCCCTTTTTTAGGAGGAGCAAACTGATCAAGAAGAATTAAAGAAAAAAGACAAAATAAGCTCTTGTACAGCTGTCAATACATTCATATAAACATGTGATACACTGACAAATAAGACACTTTAGACAAACATAAAGAAGCACTTTTAATATTAGTACTTTGTTTGGTTAACATCAATGTTAATGAATATAATGGTTTTACAGGCAATATGAATCATTTACAGGTTATTAAACAGCTCAATATTATCAAAGCAATGTCTTCTTTTGACTTTGATATTAAAGGAAATGAGAAGAAAGGACATTTACCTTCATGTTGTTTTGTTCCATAAGTGACACCGAGCTTGTTTTTGCTGTATATGAAAAGAAAAACATACATTTACTAAACAGACGTCGTTCTTCAGTTAAATGTATTAAACGTTGATGAATTTCAGTATAGATTTGGCAGATGACACATTAGCCACAAATAACGTTACACAAACATGTTTTTGTTTACCTGTGACAGACATGTAGGAGTCGATCTCAGGTGATTCTTCACGTTTACACTTTTCGCAGTTGCAGTCGATGATAACCGGCTTGAAAAGGAAATCATACAACACTTTTCCCAACCGGGAGCGTCGATCATTCTCCGTTGCGCTCATTTCTAGTCGATAAATGTCGTTTGTCAGCAGAAAAACAGCTTTAGAGCAACAGCCGTCGAGTGAAGAGAGACTTCTGACTCTGCGCGTGGGCTTTTGAAGACTTTCTTAGTGACGTATGAGATGAGGTCATCGCAACACTTCATTCAAATCACAACAAACGAGAGGCTACTCGCTGCAGAGCTTTCTTGTAGCTCCTCCTCTCTAGACGTCCAGCGAGGAGGAGCTTCAATGTCCAGCGAGGAGGAGCTTCAGCCTCGAACTACACTGCTGTGCAGCACGTGATGCGCCCCACACGGGAAGATGGCGGAGAGTCAGAGACAGTTGGAGGTAGTCGGAGTATGCAAAAAAGGATCTTTAAAGAATAAAAATACTTTTAGTTGTGTGCAAATGTTTTCTTAGCTATTTTTGAGTCCCTGAATATGCAATCGTGCATAGTTTAACGTTAGCGTCAAAAACCCAAGAACCTAACTGACGTTACATGTCACGTTAATCTGTGGGGAATTATTTGAATGCGTGACATGGAGATGAAAAAGCACCCGAAATGAAGCACACATATGTGAAAACAGGCATGGATTATCATGGTCATGCCACCATTAATAGAGAAAACTCATTGATTTTGGAAATATGATGTGTCTATGCCAACTAGACTGGAATTACTTGTGCAGTAAACTGGTTAAATGCACAACACCTTCCAGCTAATAAGAATCCAGTGTTGAGACTGACCATGGTATAATATAGCATGTTAAACTTGTCTTCTTACATATGACTGCTCCAGATTTATTGTTGTAATAATTGCTTGTATTGGTTTGTTTTAAAAACTTAGCAAATCATATTTCACCTTGTATTTGGACTATGTCCTTCCTGAGTGACTTTGAGCTACAGCTTTTAACTTGGCATCTAAACCATTATCATTAGCAGTGAAATGTCATCCTATAATATATTCAGAATACACTATATAGCCCACTGTACGTCCACTCTTAATTAACAGGGTGCACCACTTCAGCTTCGAGGGACTGACTGTGGAATATTTATCCATTTCTAGTTATTTGATCACCAGAATGGACTACAAAAGTGATTCCAAATTTAATGACTAAGATTTTCAATTGGCATCTATTAGTCTGATATGCCTGCAATCACGAGGTGGTGGTGCCATCAGTTATTACAAGCTGTTCCTCTGGCAAGGTAAGATATTGATAACTGTACTTTGAATGAAGATATGCATTATGAGCATTCCTCTGTATGCAGGTAATTTGTCATAAATAATACACATTGGAAAAAAGTGTATTGTTTTTGCACTCTTTCTATAAAGTCACTTTTCTGTCAACAAACACATGTTTATCTTTTCTAACGTCTTGTTGTTTCTAAAGTGCGACGCTAGAAGTTATTGATCGTTTCTCTTATTTGCACTCGGGTTAGGGTTTAACTCGGGTTAGCGGTTAGGGTTTAACTCGGGTTAGCGGTTAGGGTTTAACTCGGGTTAGCGTTAGGGTTTAACTTGGGTTAGCGTTAGGGTTTAACTCGGGTTAGCGTTAGGGTTTAACTCGGGTTAGCAGTTATAGGGTTTTACCCGCGTTGCTATGGCACCGAGCATGATATGACCGCGTGCGCTGTAACGTTAAGTTATCCTCAAAACATTTCATAAAAACAAAATGTCGGACAAAAGATCCATTCATCTCAATTCATTTCAATAATCTGAACATCTTAAAACTACCAATATTTGTCAAATGTAAAATAATAATTGTTTTACCCGCACACTGAGAACAAGGGTTTATCATTTACATTTTACATTTAGTCATTTAGCAGACGCTTTTATCCAAAGCGACTTACAGATGAGGAAACATTGAAAGCAATTATAACAACATAGGCAACAAAATACATAAGTGCATCAAACTAGTCCATTAAAGTCTAGTACAGTATACAAAGCTAAGAATAGTGAGGTTATTTTTTTTTGTTGTTTTTTTTTTAAAGAAGGAAAGGGAAGAGAATTAGGAAAAATCAATCAGCGACGTGTTGACGGAAGAGATGCGTTTTTTGGCGTTTTTTAAAGATGGCAACTTATCAAAAGTTTTAATTTACATCTGCAATAGACTCAAGAGCAGTGTTGTGATGTAATGAAGTAAAATAATCAAGTACAGTATTTGAGTCTTTTGGGTTGAATCTGTCATTTATTTTAGTCTTAATATTTCTGAAGACTTTTACTGTCATACATTTCCACTAAGGGCGTTCGTTACTACAAAATAAAAGCATATAAACTCAAATAGCATCTCAATGTTCTGCTTTAAGCTCGATGTGCAGAAAGTTGCTCTACGCGGTTCATGTCAACACGAGGTTTTAATGTAAAGCTTCTTTAAGGATAAACTGCAAATCTTTCAGTGAATTATCAAATGACTGCTTGTGACTGTAGAAGGGAAATGCAATGAAAGAAAGAAGTTTTATTCAGGTTTTCTCTTAGATGGGTCATATTGGGCTGGGAGGGAACAATCCTTTTATAAACTAATAAGTTATAAAGAATGTGATTTCTGAACATGAATTTTTTATTGATTTGCCAACATGTTGTTGCAGATAAAACTACTGAGCTTGAGCTCTTTCAAAGTTGTACATTTCTATGTAAGCAGTGTTTTGTCTTTATCTAAAATATACATTTATATTAACAACATTTGCTTCAACCTTACTTTATATACTTCGGTAGATTTCGTATAAAAAGTACTTTTGATACTTAAAGTGTCAGATAAATATTGTACTTAAGTCATATTCTGTCCAGATATTTGTACTTTTACTCAAGTGTTTCTTTAAGGTCCTTTATACATCACTGAGCTGCAGCGGGTCACTGGAGTACAAAAAGAGAACAAAACACACAGATACGGTATAAATATATAAAGAAAAATGTACACGTCAGATGATCAGGTTTTTAAAAACACAACTTGATAAAATTGCTCATGACTTGCAGACCGTGCCTGTTTATCATACATATGTTTTATTACACAAAAGTATGGAAAAGGTACAAATCCAAATGAGCGTTTAGTTATTTAATGAAAATAATTGAGTTACATTCATCCTCATCCTCAACAAGCACTCCTTTCATCCTCTCCTCATCCTCTTAGCTTTTACTCAAACCTGATTCCATTTGTTTAATCTGAGAAAGTCATGCAAGGTCAAAAAACACCAAGAGATCCAAACTACACAGCATATCACTGGTGAATCCTGAAGCAAAGCACTGATACAACATTCTGTCCAAAGCATTATTTATGAAGACGACAATGTCATGTGTAGTTCAGAGCTTTATTGCCGTTCATTTAAATGAATAAGTCAGTACACAGTTTGAATAGAATTGTTTTTCACCTCTTAGAAATGAAAATGACAGAAATCTTTCTCTTAGACACGGGTGAATGTACAGTTTGCCTTGGCAGAGTAAAACTGGTCCGTATCTTCATATACTGATCCATGATAATCATGCAACATCTCGCATGTCCTCGTGTCAGTAAACAACAACAACAACAGTCCACGGCCATGACAGTTTCACAGAGTTTAAACACACAAACTAAGTCTCTTATCCTCATTCAAACACACTCAGAGACGCTTTGTGAATGTCACCGTCCTGTGATGTATTCCACACATCATCCACATCACTCAGATCATCTCTTGGTGCAAATACATAAAACAACATCAATAAAAGGAAACCATTCGCTCGACAGGAAGCTATTGCTGAATGATGATGTCATGATGAACATCCATAACGCTGTCGAGAGGCACTTTAAAAGACTTCAGATGAGAAACACATGACTTAGTGCTTATGTGTCACTATGACCGTTGAGCCTCAACACGATTTCAAAAATACCTCAACAACACTTCAGGAACATCTGAGCGAGTGCATAGAGAAACAACAACAAACAAACGGCACGAACTGTTTCAAAACTCAGATCCAAGTCTGTAAACAAACATTTCAATGGAATAAAGCAGAACTTCATCTCTGTCAGTCAGATCAAAAATCAGTTTCTTATGTAAAAAGGATAAGAGTCCAGATCTTGTGTTTGTGTAAACTCATTATTGTGATACATGTTTTCTGCATTTCTTTGACAGGACGGATCACGTGTGTCTGAGGCAGTGTGCTGCTTGTGTTAAAAGATGCAACACTATCAGGAAAAGTTGTTTAGTGTTGTGGTTTACTGTGAAGACGGAGGTAGATGGCTTACAGTACTTTACAAACAACTTCACACATAAACGTTCAACATCAGAATGGCATCTGCTCTTAAATAAAAAAAAACACTGAATCGTTTAATAGAGCGATGGAATGGAAGCATTATAAAAAAACTCAATAAAGTGAATGAGGAAGACATGAAAATGTCACGAGAAAAGAATCGTTTGAAAGTAAAACTCAAGTCCACGCCCCTTGAACATAAACCGGACCCTTTTCTGTGACGATGAGAACTCAGCCAATAGCATCAGCCCCCTCAGGACACGTGATCTGGACGCTGGACACGACCGGCTCGCCGCTCCACTGTGATCGGCTGGTGTGTTTGTCAATCATTCCACTTCACAATCAGATGATTTTGGAGAGATTGTGTGTATTATGTGACCTTCTCGTGCTGGATCTGATAGTAGCACGCCTGCGTGAAGAAGAGAGAGACTCGCTGCCAGTGCTGCTTATGGGTGCATTCACAGTCCAGACGGTATGAGAGCTGTATTTACCTTCAGTGTGGTAAACATGATTCCATGCTCTCCGTGTTGAACACAAGGATCCATCAGGTCCTCGATCAGACTGACCTCTGACCCCAGATTCCTGATCCTAAACAGCACAACAGCGGTGTCAAATAATATGGTCCCAAACAAGTGTTTGCTTATTGACGCTAAAGTACATACAGATAAGAACAGTGAAGTCATAAAAATGTACGTCAAGTTTGTTGCTGAATCATTTTTTTTTTTTTACATAAAATATGTTGGTGTACTGTGTATGAAAAGTATGTTTACATAAATACACACACACACACACACACACACACACACACACACACACACACACACACGCATGTATAATTTAAATATTTATTTAAAAATAAATTATGTAAATATATATACATATATATATATGCATGTATGTGTATTTTGGTGTATACAAAATTATCATACACGGTACACCAACATATTTTGTTTAAATAAAAACTTTTATTTTGCAAACGATTAGTCGCGATTAATCGCTATTAATCGCTATGCAGCCCTAATATTAATTTAGCTTCAGTCTTTACCGCTTTCTTAAATACCCTGTGATCTCTGTCTTACCGTGCACGCAAAACCACAAAGAGGAAGACAGGAAACAAGTCATCCATAGACCACAGGAAATCCTGTTTCAAGAGTGCGAGTACTTCCTGTGTGATCTCCTCAAAGGTCAGCTGGATGACCTGGAGCTTGTCTGAGGGGGTGAAAGTTGTGCTGCCAAAAACAAAGATAGAAAACCCAATCGAGAGAATTTGCAGAAGAGAAATAACACAAAGAAGATCAGAGTAACATGATGTCAAATGTCGAACCTGATCTGCTGTATTGTCTCAACCGCGGAGGCAAAACAGGCGTCCTTAGTGCTTGAACAAACCTACACACAATAACAACAACTTCAACTACTTCCTGTTTAGATGAAACTAGGTTTTGTTCAGTCCTCTATTCAAGTTTGAGTAATACATCAATCACATTTGAGTTACGTTCACCTGCTGTTTTTCTCCATGTATGGTAACAGTCACAGGCCAGAATTTCCTACAAAAACAAATGTTAGTGGATCATACAGGACATGATGTGTTTCTGTGTGTGTGTCGGACTCACTGTTGCACGCCGAGGAACGCGAGCAGCGCGAGGTCGGGCTGTTTGTTGAGTCTCAGGACACACTCCCAGTACACATCATCCTCCTTCTCTTTATCTAGAGCGTAGAGAGTGAAGAGAGGAGGATAGAGACGCGGCAGAAGAACCGGCAGTAGCAGAGCCGAGCTGCTCACCACACACCTGAAACACAACGACAACACACGTCTATACAACACAAACCAGCCATCTACCCATAATCCAGCGCACATACCCAGGTTTAGGAGACTCCAGCTGTTTCCCAGCATTGCTTGGGCCAATCTTCTCCTTTCTGGGCTCAGCCAGTGACCCTCCTTCATCCGGTAGATCGGGAAAGAGGAATCTAAATGCAGACACACAAATAAACCATCACCGATCGATGGGAACGAAGTATCCGCTGTCACCTTGCTGTGATTCGGACAGTCGCGCTTACCTGACCAGCTCAAAGATTCGGCTGAGATAGGACTTGATCTCTTTGACGGCCTGGGGCAGTAATCTGCGATTGGCCCCGACACCAACGTATGTCATGCGGTACACCGAAACCAACGTCTCCACCAGACGACCCAGCGGATGAAGTGGGGTGTCGCATGCCTGAGGACAAACACGAGAAAAGAATCATATTAGAAAACAGCGACAGCTGGAACTATGCAGTGTATATTAACTCACCTTCACAAGATAGCGACGAATTGTGTGATAGACGTCTAACGTCACAGGACCAACATGTTGAGGGATGAACTCTAGACTCTCCAGTGTTTTATGATGAGAGCGAGTCAGTAACTCTGGACTACAACACACACACACACATATTAATCATAAACAAAACTTAATCTCTACGAGTCAATCCCAGAATGCATTGCAACTCACATACCTGTCTCTCTGTTGTCTTCTGTTAGCAGTGAGTGCTATAGCGATGTTATCCCACGCTGTATTGGTTTCACCCTGTCCGGGAGAATCACAACCCAGTCTGTTCCAGCACTCCACAAACACAGCCTTCCACTTCTCTTCCGAGTGAACCGCTAACCTTCCCAGTTTGCTGCGGACAAACAGAGTCTCGTCGATCTTTCAGTGCTCATTTAACTTCTGAATGAGCTCAAATAAGACTTACAGTGAATTAATCGTGTCTTTGTCCGAGTCATACAGGCTGGGTTTGTAGTAAGAACCCGACATCTTCAGTCCGGTTCCCCAAACCCCACTGAAGGAACCTTCAATGTAGTCTCCGTTAGGCATCGTCAATAAGCCCTTCACAAAAACCAGACAATTAACTATAACAAATGTCCTCTTTGTGTCACAGTTTGTAACATTTCCACAAACATCAACGAGAATGAACGATGGTTTAAAAAACAAAACCTTTCCACTTAGAGTCCAATCCTCTGAGAATTCTCCCTCGAATGTGGTGTCGTCTTCTGAGAGTAACACACCGGTTCCCTTTAAGTGAAACACAGTAACATCACGTTAATAGTTGTTTCGCTCCAATAACGGTTGGTGGTTGTGTGAAGGTAATTACGTTAAAATAGCACATTAGTTTTAGAATAAATGACCTATCCAAAAACTAAAAGTTGTTTTTTGTGACTGTATTTACAGCCTTTTGTACATGTATTGCTCCAAAACATGTTTGTGTGAATCTCACCATCATCTTGTTGTTACTGAAAGCGCCTTCATAGTAGAGGCCGAACTGTGTAACAACCACTCCGTTTCCTTGACGCTGATCGTCAGCCCACCTGCCCATGTACTTCTCTCCCCTAACACAACACACACGGTTACACACACTACTGCGTATATGATATATTTAACACATTGAAGCGCGAGATTTCCTTGCATACCTGGTGATGTCATCAAATACTCCATAGCCAGACTTTTTGTCGTTCTGCCATTGGCCTATGAAGACACTGGGGGAAGTGGAGTTCAGCTTCCCGCTACGCAGCATCCCGTGACCGTGACGCATGTTATCTTGAAACAAGCCCTCGTACACTTCACCTGAGGCGTACCTGCGGCAAAAGCAATATAGTAGCAGAAAAAGTGATGTTACGACTAATAACAATGAAACGACTCAAACCCATGCATTCGTTTTTATTACGAGAAACACCTGAACGTCCCAAAGCCGTGCATCTTGCCATCTTTCCACTGTCCTTGGTAATGATCACAGCTGTTCAGATTTTTGTTTGCTACGACATATTCTCCAAAACTGCATGACAAGATTAACTCGGTTTCAACATTTCCAGTTAACGGAAGTCTGTAGTAAAAAGAATCTGTCGAATAAATCTGCCACCAACCCGTCTTCAAGTCCGTTCTTGAACGTCCCGGTGTACAGCCTTCCATCTGGCCACTTGACCACACCCCTAGAACAAATACAGCCAATCACCATCTTTACCTTTCAAGAAATTGTGAAAAGCTCTCAGAATTCCCTCGATCGCATCTTACCGCCCATGGGGTTTTCCAGATACCCATCGGCCCTCGTACGTGGCCTCCTTGAGTCGACTGTCTTTGTAGAATGTATATGACGCTGTGCGGGAAATGGGCGGGTCTGCTCTCTGAGTCACTCCTGTGGATGGAGGTATCCCATCATGCCCCAGTCCACTGAGAGCTTGCTCCACTGCCTGGTTTATGGAACGAAGCCACTTTGCCTGGAATCACGGGAAGAACATCACTATTAAATCTGCATTCAATGGAAAAAGTAAAAACTACCTTTTCAGCCGGAGATGAAGCCAGCAGAGCAAAACTCTCCTCAGGTGAGGTCAGCTTTAACCCATGCCTGCACAACAACAACGTGCATTAATGCACAATCCCACAACACAGACACTTCTTACAAACATAAACGTGATTGACACACTCACAGGCCAGCGTTATCCTCAGAAATAGGCTCCACCCACAGCGTAGCCAATGGGAAGACGTGATGAGTGGAAAACTGGGAGGAGTTAAAAAAAAAGAAATGCAAGTAATGCAAGGACATTAAATAGAAAAATGCTTAATTTAATAGGTTTTTTCTAAATGTCTGCTCACACTAAGAATGAGAACTATAAAGATAAACTTTAAGCTTTAAGATCAAAAAATGACTCGTTATAGTTGTGGATACCCCTATTAGAACAACCTGTCCTTGGTATAAATGGGCCGTCTATCTATCTGTCTGTCTGTTGGTCTATCTATGGTTTTTGCCCATGAAATATGATCATCAGTAATAAAATTGTTACCTATAGCACAAATGCATGGAAATGAATAAACCAACTGTGAATTGGTTTAAAGAAGTTATCAACATTTATTGTAGCATAACATTTTAAATACTAGATTTAAAATATGGCAAACATATGGTTATTTTCCCAACAAAAACATTCCTGCTCTTTTGGGTAATAATGTTACGCATTCATTTATGAAAACGGACAAACACACAAACAAAGAGGGCAATAATGTATATAAAAAAAGCTTATATTTCATTTACAGATACATTCAGCAACACGAGTTTCAGCATTAAACCAAACCACTACTGTTCAACCATCAAATTATATCTAATAAAGGGTTTGCAAGCAGGAAGCCTTGGAATGAACCCGTCCAGATGTACTGTCACCCCAAAGCTTACAGAATCTCTTATCAAGAGTAACTGACCACAGGCTATAGATGTTGTTGATACCCCTCAAACCCCCTCTTTAACCACAAATATTCCTGTTAAGCTGCGGCTTGGGCCAAACATTACAGCTGTATGGTTCATCCTCGGCACTAGGGGGCAGTATGCTACGGAAAATACTTTACATTTGTACATCCCATACTTACAAAACTTTTATAGGGGACCATGCCCTACCAAAACAAACATAAACATCACTGTAACATCAGTCATTGTTTGCCTGATCAATCAGCCTATAAACAGCGAATAAAAAAGCATAGGTGAAAATATTATTTAAGAGAAGGTTAAAGATGGGCTAACATGCTATTTCATGCATTGTGACTTCTTTACACTGTTAAACGTGCTGGCTTCTCATGCTTAACATGGTTCAACGAGTTGAACGAATGAGATAGTATTTCAGTGTTCGATACACTCCCCCAGTACGTTTTTTAAAAGTCTGGATCCCTGTATCGTAATGTTGATCCTATTCCTTTAATTGGCCATGCTCTTGGAAAAGCAGACCCACGCACCATCCACCGAGAGAAAAAGCACGCCCACGCTCTAGCGTGAGAGAAAGAGCAACCCAAAACTCCATTGGAGGAGAACCAAACCTCAGAGGGAGACCAGGCCTAACCAGGGGATTCCAGTTCCCCTCTGCCAAAAGCTGCAGCCTCTGCACAAGCTCGACAGCGCTTACACAACAAGGCAAAATAAATCTAATTTGATTTAAGATTATCATTAATAATCTAATATTAGCACGGTAGATGGCTCGGTCCCAGCTAAAAGATGTCGTACATGACATGATATGACTACACGCGGTAAGTCAAACTAAATCATATGTCTGTGTTTTGTTGGCGATCAGGGCGTATGTGCATAATGTAAACGACATGAAGGGATTAATGCGATGATGTATAGTGTGCTCGTTCTGTAGTTCCAGCCTCCCTGCCCGCCTCCATGCGCTCGTCTTTTTCCGGAAATAATCGCAGAGTTTTAGTTCCTCGTTTATAAATTTGATCAAACTAAATACTAGATACGAAGTACGCAATACTACTGTAAAGGAATTCAACATTAATATGAGATTTGCAGAACCTGCGTGTGTTAGCCCATCTTTAAAAAAGCAAAAATGAAGCTGAAATGGTGTTGTGTGAAATAAATAAATCACAGACCTGTGCGTGCACGAGTGCGTCATTAAAGAGGATGAACCAGTTGACTGAAAAACGGCCGGCGTTCTGAAGAGTCAAAACTTTATTACTGCTCTCGCAGATCAGCCGACGGGACGGTTTACGAAGAGAATCCTAAAGGGGGCCGAATGAGAGAAGGGGCTTTATTAACACACGAAACTGTGTAAATAATCCCATGAACGGCACAGAAATCAAAGTGTTTGCTCTGGACGTCTGAACCGAGTGCGAGTTAACTTACGGTCATTTTCCCAGGAAAACTCTTCCAGAAGTGCAGGGTATATTCGGCCTCCGTCCTCCTCCGATTAAGATGAAGAGCCATCGACTCATATTTTGAGCAGGAGTCTTGCAGCTTCTGATGATCCACAGAACTCTGCCATACACACAAAACAATGTGACATTAACAGTCCAGGACTAACATTCGCCTACAGCACCTTTAAATACGTATTAGGATAATAAAACTTACTCACCATCTCGTAGCAGCAAGACAGTTTGAGCAGCAGTCGCCCGTATTCATGCAGGTGTTTGATGGGCAGGTAAAAGAGATGAGCCAGAACCTCGGCGAAGGGCAAACCTTCTTCAGAACCCTCAGACAACCTCTGAACAACCTCTGCCCCCTTTCCAAACACATCCCTGCAAACACAGACACAGTGAAAAGAGTGCCAAATATTCAACCTATAAATCTGCTCAAAAGAGATCCCCATAAGATTTTTGTGTCGTGTTCACACTGTTTTTATCCATACAATGAAGGTGGATGGTGACCAAACTCTTCAAAACGGACTAACATGGGTCACCATTCACTTTCATTGCATGGACAACAGCAGCATAAACAACCACTCTGTCATCTTCTTTGGGTTCAACAGACGATCATGTTAGTTTAATATCAGGGAAATATTTTACTTCTCAAGAATTAGTGCAAGTGAACTCTTTATCTTTTATCAAATAATCCTCTAGAATGAGGACGATTGTGCTTTGTGTCAGTTTATTGCCCATCAGAGGTACTTCACACACACAAAACTTACTGGCAGGGCTTAGCAAGAGCCTGAAATCCTCCCATGACTAATAGATCACTCACCGCAGAGCAATACCTGCATGAATGAAACAGAAGGGTATTAATACGATGAGAAATAAAACAGCTGACTGTCAGGAGGTCCATATTCTCCATTGTTGTATGATTTTATTCTCTAAACTCCACTTTCACAACGAATATTCGTGTTTGCAAAGCACTTTAACAGTTTACTTGAAAAAGCAGTAATTGAGTTTTCACCTTCCCTCTGAGCCTCAGGATCAAATAAGACTTCTATATAAAATATGACCGGGGTGTAAAAATAATGTATACTTGCTCTGAATATGTGTCCAGGAACAGATGTGCATCATCAAGAAGAACAAGACCTCGGATATCACGTGACCGCCTCACGAACGACGTCAGAGATGCTGAGTTTTGTCCTGTGAGCTGAGACAGCCGTCCAAATCGTCCAATCAAATTCTGCAGCAGCCCTGCGGAGGATTGACCGAGGGCGGAGCTAAGAGATTCTAAACAAGAGTAAAATGTTGAATAAAATACTTTTTTTTTACTTATGAAAAGATTACAATGATTCTAAAAAGATGTGGGGGGTTTATCCTAAACTGATGGCACTTCTGGTTTCATTTTCATTTCTTTGTAATCCTACATTAATAATAAAATCTTAAATACATTAGTTTAAGATTGTGATGAGGTTATAAATGTTTGTCTAGCTTTTGTGATATCCAAACTCGGGAAGATCTTCTGGACCGGCATTAGACCGGCGTTGTTTAAGTCACCCGAAGGATTGAATGAAAGTTAAAAATGAAAGCAAACTGAACATCAGTAGTATAATGTCTTACCCAGTTTAAGCAAAGGCTGAAGCAGAAGGTTCTTGATATTGCTGAGTTTACAGTAGTATTTCCGCTCTGCGGCGGCCATCTCGTGCAGACTGCTTTTAAAACCGATTACATTACGGTCCGCCAGCGCCGCGCATGTCTGTCCACCCGCGCACACGCTGCTCACGTAACCCAACTAGCACACACAGTAAATGTCATGTTAATATCAGGAATAAAGCAGTGATGATGATATACCGTACATCATTTAACTCCAGTTCTTGAATGTGAGTTTGAAATAAGGACACCATTATTCATAATACATATTCAGTGTGAGACAACAGAACGGCACACGGCAGTCCTGGAAATATTCAGAGAAGAGAAATGATGTTGATGATGAAGGTTTGCTCACATTCATACAGAAGGGAAGCAGCACTGGTTGTTGCGTGCATTTCCCCGTCTGCTCCTCTGATGTTTGCTCCGCCTCTTCTTTCACCTGCTGCCCACTGTAGTACAGGATTGGCTGGATGCAATCTCCGTCAGCCAATAAGAGTGTGTGCTGCTGTCCCGCCCCTATGTCCCACACACGAATCCCTTCCGACAGCTGCGAGGGGACAACAATGAAACTTGAAAACGCTCACAGTGTGCATGGATGTCTTAATGAATAACTGTACATGTACGTGTACCTTAGTTAAATGAGGGAAGGTGGTGGACGATTCCATGTGTCCCAGTTGACCAGATGTGTTACAGCCCCAGGAAAACACCTGTCCAACACAAAAACACACACACATTACAGGTGACTCAGATGGAGAAGAGTCTTTAGCAGTCCTTGATATAAACTGCATAAATGTGTCACCTGTGATTGTGTGGTCAGAGCGAGAGAGTGATAAGCACCTGCGGCCACTCTCAACACCTCTTTACCATTTAAACCCTTAATGCAGACGGGCTGCGGTCTAGACAGGGAGAGAGAGAGAAAAGCATTATACAGAGTTTATAAGTGTCTATCTCTAGAGCAGGACTGAAGGACCTCGTGCTTTTCTGTTAGTGGGAGGAGTCCAAACCTGGGGAGGATGTCTCCATGTCCAAGCTGGCCTTCTTGGCCCCGCCCCCAGGTCCACACTTCCGTCTGTAGGGAGGGCAGGTTGGCGTCGGCCTCAGGTATATCTCCTGATGTGAGCGCTACAGAACGGCCACGGGTACGACTCGTCCGCCGTAGAAGACGAGGAGACACTGAGAGAGAGATTCAGATAATGTATAAATAATAGGATTCACTTTAATGTTCTCTGTGATGTAAGCAACATGCACGGTTCAAACACATCGACAAATCTATCGACAAAATTATTACATCCATTCGTTTTTGGTGGCGACACATTTTGTATTTCTGTCACAAATTTCTATTTCATCTCAAAAAGCAAAGTTCAAAAACGACTTCAAACAGACTGAACATCATCATCTCTAACCCAAGAAAGTGTTAAGAACTTTGCAAAAGTTCAACATGCGAAGCACAGCAGCAGGCTTTCTGAGAACCCAATTCTATCGTATGAACACAAAACCAAGGAGCGAATGGTGTCCAGATTACATTTTTCTAAATATCTTCTTTTGTGTTCTGCGAAAGTAAGGAAGCCATGCAGGTTTGAAATGACAAGAGGATGAGTAAATGATGACAGGATTGTCTTCTTTGGGTGAACTATCACATTAACCAGGAAAATGTTCCACGCATTTAGTAATTACGTAATACAGAAAAACTTATATTATTTAAAAAGTAAATAATTTGCTTGACAGATTTTACCTTTTAAAACTTTTTAAATATCAATAAAGTGTAATGCATGTAGTTTAATGGTATTCATTAAATAGCTGTATACATAAATAACTTAATTATATAATAAAAAAAATATGAGAAAGAAAACTCTAATCAGACAATTACAATTATGAAACTTTGGGTGTAAAACGTACATTAAAATGCCAAAAACGAAATGTCAAAACTAGTGTCTAAATCGAAAATCGAAAAATTACAAAGTGTCCTAAACCCAATGTCGCAACACCTTAAAGTGGATGCTATATGTTTGCAAAGTTGCAACTTCACGTCATGGGATGGACACATCACTTTTTGTTCAAGTAGACAAAAAATACATTCAGTTGTTGCAGTGGACGACCACGCTTCAGCCTCTGCATGATCTGTAACCATGGCAACAGCACTATATGGGACGGCAGTCAACTTGCACCACTGTCAAAAATCTGAGGAGTGGCGCCACTAACTGGCAAAAGCTGGACATGTGGATGTTTGAACCGAATGAACCATGTGGCGCAGGATTATGTTTAACCTCACACATGCATTCCTTTGCTTCTTATAAAGCAAAATGACAGTACTAACTCACTGCACCCTGCTTAGACCATTTCCTTTAAATATTGATGAAATTCACTAAAAGGATGGAGTTGTTAGTTATTCATACCCTCTGCAGCAGCACAACACGTGCGTTAAAGTGACAGAGAAGAAAACCTCTTTGACTTCATGCTAATGAGAACACAAGCACACATCATTACACGTCGACTTACAGAGATGGTACACCGAGTGTAAAAGAAGAACAGCATGTGTACCCTGAGAGAGCAGACCCGGCAGCGACAGGCGACGGCTGAGCTCCGCCTCTTCCTCTCGGATGTCCCCGAGGCTGGAGCTTTTCTTGCCATGCATGGGCTCCTCCAGACGGATTCTCTCTTCCGCTCGCTCGCGTCCTTCTCCGGGAACCTGGAAGATAATGTCAGAAACCTGGTCAACGATCAAGTCTGTCTTTTTTCTAATCCAAATGTCTCACCATGCAATTAATACAGGAACTGGAGAACGTGAACTTACCCAGTAACCAATCACTTTTCTCAGAGACAGCGCCTCGTATGTGGAGGCCACACGCTCCCCCACTGCAGAGGCACACGACACCACCAAATTATTCAATGCTGACCCCATCGGAGTCACGGACTGGGCGACCGGGATCAGGGGGTCAGGGGAGAAAAGCGCAGCGGGGTCACTGGAGACCTGAGATGGGACAGATGTTAGCTGGACATTAGTGCAATCGGTCATCTCTGACTGTTAATGTCATCTCTTGTCAATCGAAATGTGTGGCTGACAGACTGACCTGAGCAGAGTAAAGTGTGCTGGAGGTTTTGGTCGTGTGCTCTGCCAGAGCATGATCAGAAAGTCTCTTCAGATAAGCTTGAACTGCTTGCTCGTCGGGGTACGGGGAGGACTTCAACCCCGTTTCTAAAATGGACCCACATGTGGCCTTACAGCTATCTGGCTCGAGGGTGCCGGTCTCCGAGGCTTCGACACAAACCTCTCCATTAGTGACCAGACCACCAAACACATCCGAGTTCACGGCCGGTTCTACAGGTTCTTGATTAGACTGATTTTGAGGTTCAGTGGTAGGCGTGCCTGAAGGTGGAGTTGTAGAATCAGGAAGGGTGCTGGGAGTAGATTGTGGCATCTGGCTGGGTTTGGAGGATTCAGATTTGGTCTCACCGCTCTCCGGTTCAACACCTAATAGACAGTGATGGCCGTCTGAAATGATGACATGGTCCTCCTTGTCCGTCATCGTGTAGAGCAGCTGATGACAGTGACCGCACTTGTCTACGGGGGGTTTCCGAACTTCCTGCGGAGGAAGTGGACAGCGCACCAGAGCCAGGCTGTGAGAAGCTCCACACGCCACCTGCAGCACGTGCTTTCCCGCTAGGCACTCCACCTTCTGAGGCTTCCAGACAGGAAAGCTTGATGTGTTCAAACCCAGCTGACTACCGCTGCCCCAGGCCCAGACGTCACGCTTGGCTGAAAGAGCAAGAGTGTGCTGGTCACCACACGCCACCTCCAGGATCTTGACCGGCGAAGAGGGTGTAGTCTCGGGCTCAACCACGCCCACAGGTGTAGGGTTAGGAATAACAGACAGACCCAACAGGCCACATTGGCCGTGAGTGTTATCTCCCCACATGTGCACGCCTCCATCTTCCGTTACGGCTCCACTGTGGGCGGAGCCGGCGGCTACAAAAATCACACGCTGTTCACTAAGCACCGCCTCCAATAGGGGCTCGGTCGAAGCTGAGGCTTGGTTTTGTTTCCATGGTAGTTCACCGAAGCTGTAGACATGACCTCCTAAATAAAATGAAGTAAACATGTAAGCTTAAGAAAGCATCGCTAAATAAACAAAACACAGACAACATCTACTGCAATTTAAATAGATAAACATTATAGTTTATAGGTCACACAAAAATGAAAATCCTTTCATCATTCTTGTCATTTCCAACCTGAATGATTGTTTTCATCTGTAGAACACAAAAGAAGATATTTTGAAGAACGTTGATAACAAAACAACGCTGAACTACTTTGACTGCCATTGTATGAACACAGAACCACACAGACATTTCTCAAAATATCTTCTTTTGGGTTCCACTGAAGAAGGTTTCAACTTTTACTGTTGTCAAGATCTTATAAAAACTGAATTACCCAATATTATATATTTGGCTGTTAGTTGAAGTGATAGTCATCATTTGCTCACCCTCAAGTCATTTCATAACTGTATAAATTAAAATAAAAACATAGAAAGATATTTGGAAGAATGTTAGCAATTTTCAATTCTGTGACATCATTCACTGCCATAGCAGGAAAACTTAATGCTAGTCAAAGGTGCCCCAGAACGGTTTGTGTTCCTAAATTCTTTAAAATATCTCACTTTGTGTTCAACAGAACAATATATTGTTCCTACTGTGGTAGTGGATGGTGTCACAGAACTGAAAATTGCTAACATTCTTACAAATATGTTTCTATGTTCTACAGAACAAATAAATGTATATAAGTTTGAAACAATTTCAGGGTGAGAAAATGATGGCAGAATTGTCCTTTTTGAGTGAACTATCCCTTTAATATGAACCAATTCCTCAGAGCAAAGAAAAAAAAAAGAACGCTTTTATAAAGAATTTCGATTTGTTTGCTTTTTTCAATAAGGGAAACATCAGGAACGGACAATAAGAAAGTAAATATATTCAACCATAACATGTCAAGGGTTTATAAAAGAGATCGCCTGTATCGTATGCGTGTCGGTGCTTTGTTCTTGTGTAAATAATGAATGTATTACCCTCGACCAGCAGAACACCATGTTTAGCCCCCAGGGCAGCCTGAAGCACCGGCCGGGAGAGCAAAAGCCTTTCTGGTGTGGTGCTGTAACAATATCCCCTCCATGTATGAAGCAAACCCGTCTCCAAAGAACTGTCCTCCTCGCCAGAACTACGAACACACAAAACACACATGCAAAGAGAAGTCATGAGACAAAAAATACACAAACGCAGCACTGTTTAACATGTCCACAGGCTTCTCTCGGAGTCTCACCTCTTTTGTTTTTCCATCTCTAAACGTTCCCCATGTCACAGCTGGTGCATTTGGCACGTGGGATCTTACACCTGCGAAAAAACAGGTGACATATGATTTTAAACATTACAATGAAATCAAACTGCACAACAAGATCATTTTATGAATACAGTAGGCTGTGATGTCATGTGACTTTTATAAAAGAACAACCCAGTGTTTTTAAATGTTAGATTATATCCGATACACCTATTAAACCAAAACGTATGGAGCATGAAAATCTTAAACAACTGATGATAATCAAGGTTTTCATTCAAAAGGTTAAAGGAAGACTTCACCAAAACAATCAACGCACCCTTATGCTAAATCTGTATGACTTTCTTTCTTCTTCAGAACACAAACAACTACAATTCTATTGTGTGAACACAAAACCATCGAGACATTTCTCAAAATATCTTCTTTTGTGTTCCGCAAAGAGTTTGAACCACATGAGGGTGATCAAACGATGACAGAATCTTCATTCTACCAATATAAAACACAATGATGTTCATTTTGTCTGCAAAAACTAGTCAGTAAGTGATCTGTAATATTATGTCATCTCCAGTACGTCTGTCGTCACGCATCTAACAGTGTAAACACACACACACGTGTACACACAACAGGGATCAAGGCCAAAGGTGATGTGAAGCTGTGATGAAATCATGAGCAGAACTCATGAAACATCTTTATAAGCACCTGCCATTGTATTACAAAAGGTTGAAGTTTATTGTCTGATTTAAATCAACACGTGTTTGAATGGGTTGGACTGGTCATGTCTACATGACTTGCATATTAATGGTTTGATGTGTTGTGTATATTTCTCGATGGATGTCATCTAATCGATCTGATCCGAAACTGAAAACATGTCTGATCAACGATGACAAAACCACAGAAACAACATGAAGCAAAACACGAGACTTATTTCATAAAACCGACCCCGCACTGTACATTGAGCTCCTCATATTAGCTCGTTTAATGTCGTTCGGGATTATATCAAGTATTCATTCATTCTTACCTCAATGTCTCCGATTTAATACCTCACAAAGGCATTAAAAAATATATATTTATTGTCCGTTTATAAAACCCTTGATAAGAGATGTAGGTGATGATCGCAGACAGCAGATGATGATGATGGTGGTACAGTAATAGCTGCTGCTGTTATGTTGTTGTCGTTAAGCGCTTCAGTCGACGGAAAGACACGAGGGACAAACCAGAAGAGAATTTACGCCTTCGCGTTTTCTATCCGTACAGAATACACGCTGATACGCAGAATTAATCGTTTGTTTTTTGTTTGTTTGTTTGTTTGTTATGTTTTGCTGCTGGTTTTCTATTATTAGTACTTGTGGAAAATATCCAAGGCAAATGAGAATCCTTGTCAAATTAAATTGTTGTATGATCTGATATAAATAACACCATATATGTGCAGTTATTGGCACACTTTGCAGAAGATGGCAGTTTGTCACACTTAACTGCTGTGCAGTACATTTCCCATTGTCTATTGTCTTAGTTGAACCCAGTAATATATGACTTATATCGTATAAATAAGATTTTATTAAGACCATATAAATAGGAGCCAGGAGAGTCTGTGAAGACATTGAGTCGTTGGTTAATGCATCAATATTTCCTCTGGCTCAGTGGTGAGAGCGATGAACCAGCAACATCAAGGTTATATGTTCGATCCGAGGGATTGCTTACATTCAGAAACACATGTTTAGTGATGCAATGTTAGTCACGTTGGATAAAGGCGTCTGCCAAATGCATAAATGTGAATATCACTTTTGCACCGGCGAATAATGTTGATATTGTATGTAGCGTTGATCCTTTATTGAGAAAATGCTGTTTTGGCTACTATCATTGTTTAAAGAGTTGTGCCTTAACAAACTTACTGAGTTTGACTAGAGTGCGATAAGTAAAAATGCATTTCTAAGAGCGTGCTGTCTTCTCCTGCCCGACCCTTAGTGCCCTTTTCTTAGTTTCGGCCACTGCCCCTCATAATGTCTGCGCACGGACCTGGAATACCGTAAACGTATGACTGACTTTTTCATGAAAACGATTGGTGACCGATCTCTTCACTTTTGGGGGGAACATCCCCCCCAGCAGCTTCCAAGGCTGTTCTTTCAGAAGACATTAGTGCACAAAGTTTTATGAGTCGCGTTCAGTTTCACATTCAGATTTCTGACAACAGAATCCGAAAAGGTCTCAAAGAGAACATATTTATTGGATAAAAGGCTGTATTTTTGGAAAGAAGTAAAAAAATATCAAGTAAAATGCCGACCGACACTAGCAGATGGGGTCATGAATGTGCTAATTGATGTCAGACATTTAGGCTTCACTTGCTTTCGAGTGAAAATAGTCAGCTATACTGTTTGCATTTAGATCAGTCGTTTTTATTTATATGAATTTTGAAGAGAGGATAAAACACTTTGCGTATTGCTCGTTCGTTGATGACAATCAGATGCAGCGGTTAACAGTTATTCATCTGATAAGGTTTGGATCCTGAGAGGCAAAAGCATTCGAGAAACACATTTTGTCCGTGTTTGAATAGCTGAAATGGACCAAATTCCTTGAGAATTCTCTTGTTATCTCGTGTGTGTGTGTACTGGTTTCATGAACAAGACTCCTGCCTTTTCTGCCTTCCCCTGACATTTCAAATACATTTTTGCAGCACATAACATGACGACAGCTCTTAATCTAAAATCAAATGCTGGATTCTGAAGGTTAGAGGAACACGAACGAAATACATTCGTCCTAAACTCCATTTTCAATGCTCCTCTGTGTCTCTCACACACACCCCTCTTGCTCTTTAGAAGCAGCTGGCTTTCAAAACAAACCAGCAATCCTTTGCCTCTCTTTATGTCTCGGCCAATTGGGTGGTGTTTTGCAGAAGAATTCTGATTGGTCTGCGAGCACAAGCACCAGGGCTTTTTCCAGCCTGCAGGAGAGAAAAGAGAGAGAGATAGAGAGAGAGAGAGAGAGAGGCAGGAGAACATAGGAAGACAGAAGACCTTACAGAGGAAACAAGTTCTGCCTTTGTGTGCGGTCTCCCCAAACCTGCCTAGTGCGGGACGATGACATGTTGGAAAAGGGCCAGTGATGGGGTCCAGAAGCACTCGTAACATGTCTGGGTCACAGTCGTGTCAACACTAGTTCCAACAGGGTCCGTCAGAAGCAGACAACATGCAGAACCTTCGACATGCTGCCTCCGAGGCTTTCCAGCGTCTCGGTAAGTGCATTACATATTGTATACGTGATAATATGCACATTTTAAAAGTGTAAATTACTTGTTTCTGTTACATTTTTATTCTGTTGCACAACCGTTTTCTCATCATGTCTAAAATTGGATTTGTTGATCATCACTACACCAAACATCTCTAGACGACAACTACAATTTTAACCACAACAACAGGAAGATCCACGAAGGATCCAAGAGAGGTTTAAACAGGGAAGACAAATAGCCTGTATCCTGGAAAAGAGTCTGCGCACAGCAGTTTGACCTGTGGATACAAGACTACAGTCTGACTGACACAGGCAGCGAGGCAGAAGTGAGATTGTGAGGACGCTTGCGTTGCATGCAGCATCCGTGTCCGTCTTTTGATAGGCAGGACTCAGGAGGGTGAAAAACACAGTGTGTTTTGTGGGAAATAAGCAAGTGCAGGAGAAAAATATACATTTGAAATATATTGCACAAGAAGTGAATCTGTCACTGGGTGTTACTTGTTTTTTGCACATTTACATCGGCATGCAGAACAGGATCTCATTACTGTACACGGTAAAGTGTCGCTGCCATCGAGCAGCAAATACAAAAGAAAAGAAAAATGTCTTAGACTTTATTGGTTGAATTTGTGGCCGTGAAAAAGAAATAAGATGCAACTTGAAATCATAAATGCAATAATAGAATATAAACGTTATATAAAAGCTTAAATGTAGAGTTCAGAGGAGAATGCTATTATGCTCTTTCAAAGCACATGATTACACAGTTGTGTTTCATTTAAAGGGATAGTTCACCCAAAAATGATGTCAAGTTGTCCCAAACATGAAAACACGTCTTTGTCCGGTTGAACACAAATTTAAGATATTTACAAGAATGTTAGCAACTGACAGTTCTGGGGCATCATTGACCACCATCGTAGAAAGATTTGTATGGTAGTCAAAAGTGCCCATGAACTGTTTGTTTTCCTAAATTCTTCATAATATCTCATTTTGTGTTCAACAGAACAAAACAATATAGACAGTAGTTTTTTCTACTATGGTGGTCAATGATGCCCCAGAACTGTCAGTTGCTAACATTCTTCTAAATATCTTCCTTTGTGTTCAAACAAACAAAGACATGTATACAGGTTTGAAACAATATAATGTTGAGTAATCCATAACAGGATTTTCATTTTTTATAATACTCCCTTTAAGTATCAACTTAGTTGCGGATGTTTCTCCTAAAATGGTTGAAACACATGAAGAGTCTGGTTGTGTAAAATTAATGTCGATTTAAGAGGAAAAATAATCTGGATTTGTGAAAGATTTGTGATGAGCAATGTTTGAGTTCATATCGAGATCTTCAATAATATTGACTTTTGATTGCAGACGAGACAAATCTGAGCTCAGTTTGACACACTGTCAACATCTCTTCTGAAACTCTAATGACAGACACATTTGTGACATTTCTTACTCTTATTGTTAGGAGAAATATCTGAGATGCAGATGAGACTTTCCATTTTTTATCTCATTCATGTCTAGAAAAAAAGAATAAAAATTGAAAGATCAAGCACATATCCTTTTTATTTCCTAAAATTGAATAAATCCAACCAATCGATTGCCAGATATGCGTTGGAACTTGAAAGGTCATTGCGTGGGCTGTGGGTGCGTCGTCTAAGGCTCGACTCTGTGACCTGGAGTGATTTATTTGAGTTACTTGCCCCTCATCCAACCAATCGCTCTACTTGTCCAACACTTGAGTTATGGTTGACCTCCCGGCAACACACTGAATGTAATGTATACACCATGCTCACTGAATACAGATCAGCACAAACTGCACACTGACTTACAGAGAGACGGAGAGAATGTGAGGCGGAGAGAGAGTTGCGTTTGACAGAATGCAGCAGCACAGTCAGAACTCAGAAGATGATGTCAAGTGATGATGAAGGGCACAAAGATCAGGGACTTGATGGATTAAGGAAAGATACTTGTGCAGAGAGCGTAGAGATGAAGAGAGCTAGAGCGAGCAGAGCTGATGCATCTGAGCATGAGTTATTAGCACTTTGAATCTCTCTCTCTCTCTCTGTCTTTCTTTCTCGCTCTTCCTCTGCTTTGCCTCATAAATATCTGTGCAGTGGAGAGACAGACAAGGGGAAAAATGCTCCGGGGACAGTAAAGACTAACAGCACAATATACACACTGAGATTACGAGCACATACAAGACTCTATGGGGGCATCTTTTCAGTCTTTCAAAATATGTGCTTTTCATCTTTGGGTTATCAATGCCATTTTTGATCCTGATGTGATTTTCACATTTTCTGAAGACGTGCTGCACCTGAAATCGTATACATTGACAGTATGTACTGATGTAAATGACGCACCTACCTATCAACAGTGAAAACAGTACGTTCTATATAGTACGTGTGCCGGGGATTGTACACCATTTTATAGTGTAAATAGTGTGAGTAGTAAGTTCACATTGAAAACGCTTAAAAAAGAAGTGCACTTTATGTACCCGGATGATGCATATGCATGACGTATTAACATCAACCTGAACCTAGGCGTCAGTGCAAACATAATTTATTCACAAGGAAATTCATTAAACTGTACTTACATTTAAAAACCGGACACTCGCTTTGAAGTTTTCCGCTACTGTTATTTGATGACATTTTGAAGTTTGCTCCAGTTGCATCATGGGATAGAGAAGTATCCATCTGATGCACACTCACAAATCTCGACGGAAGCAGTAGACCATCTGGGTATTTCTAGTCTACTGTTTTGTGCATTCTGAGATTTCGGACATAGTTTCAGAATCTGTTGCAACTTCTGGATGATGGCTCATTTGCGGTGCTAGTCTTATTGGACTTAAGCGCTGCCTACGAAACAATCGACCATAGCATTTTGTTGCATAGGCTGGAAAAGGTTGTGCATATACAGGGTGTTGTGTTGGATAGAACCTTCTCGATATGCGTTTGGAAGTTGTCTTCTCGGTCGGTTTACTTGTCATGCAGTGTTTCCCAAGGGTCCATTTTAGGCCCTTTACTCTTTTCACTTTATATGTTGCCCTTTGTACCACTGCTGTGCTGACCATACACAGTTTTATCTCCCAGCAAAAAACAATATGAGTGATTCCTTGGAAACACTGTTTTTAGGAGATACAATGCTGGATGGCTAATCATTTCAAACAATTAAATGAATGGAAAAGTGAAATTCAAATGTTAGACCAACCTAGGCCTACAACTGTTTCTGGTTTGGTTTCTCTCTCTGCTAGAGTTCCACCTCATGTAAGAAATCTCGGGGTTATATTTGATTCATTGTTGAATTTTGAGAAACAGATTAGCACCGTAGTTAAGAGAAGAATATTCCGTTTGAGATCAATTGTGACTTGACTTGATACTACTCGTGACTCTATAAAGTATGGAAGTAGGCGATTTCGGACGCACTGGGGGTGTTCTGGTTCTTGCTATGGGTTTAAGTGCAATGGCTGTAGGTTTTTTTTCTGTTCACACTGTTTGTTTTCACTCTATGGCATGTGAGCTGCAGGTCATCGCAGTTTGTTTCTTTGCTATCTGTTTGAACTTTTGACCACATGCTGATCCATCAACTGTTGACTTAGGTTCTGCTGTTCTGTTGTGTTTTTTGTGATATTATGATGTTTGGTTTGCTTGTTTTGATTGGGTCAATAGCTCTCAATCTTTTAGACTCAATGCCCAACTAAGAGGTAGTTATGATTGAACTACTTTGATTTAACACTATTATGAATCATAGATTATTAGAGAAATGCCATCTAAGTGAATTTGGACGAATCCAGTGTTTCGTGTGGATGCGTTTTTATCAAACGAATGTTTATAAAAATACCCGTCTACGTGTGGACTAGGCCCGACATCCATCAAAAGAAACCTAGAAGATCTCTTACTTGGCTAAACTTGTCTCTCCAATATATTTAATTTAGACTGTGGTACCGAGCTCAGCCGCTAGATGTCAATGTACCATACGGGTTCTTTAAATGCGACAAAACTACAGGACAAATTCAACAAATTGTTATACAATTATAAGACATCAAAATAATAATACAAATTAATATTAACATAAATTCAATAAAATATAAATATAGTTATTTTATTTTATTAGACACTTGCCAAATACAAACCGGAAGTTAACTGGGGGTCAGGTCCGACGAATCCGTCTACATTAGTTCAGTATTCAATCTGCAGAATCCTCCAGTATACGTCAATGCTTACGATGAGTTTCATTTTAATCTCCTTTTAAAATGTGCCTAGTTTATTGCATACTAGGTTTATGCTAGGAAGTCTGTTTCATCCATCTGAACTGCTCTGTTGTGTTTTCACAGGGATAAAGCAAAGACATCTGGGATACGATGAGGTAAGAACGTTCATGACATTACACAACATTATGTGCACAGATGACAGCTAGAGACAAGAGAGAAAAACCAGCAGAGAAAAGGAGTCCTGCATTGCCCTCTTCTGGAGATACTCCAGGTTTAGTTTGGTCAAAATGGTTTTCTAGTCTTGCTACGCTGGATTAACTGTTTGTCCAAACAATGGAAAATGGCCAGTTTTCAGAAAACATGTTTGTTAACAATGTTTTGACAATTTGGTTTCATTTCACACTTAGTCAAGTGTCCAATTATGTTAAAACCCAATCTTTTACTTGGATGTGTATTTGTGAGACACAACATTTACGAACAAATGTAACTTTCAGAAGAAGTCCCCAAATGATCTATAACTGTTGAGAAGGTTTTAATTTAATTTAAAACCATTGATATAAAATACAATATAAATTTGAATTAATATAAATTAAATATTAAAGAAATTGTAATGTTACAACCTCTTTGTAAGTCGCTTTGAATAAAAGCGTCTGCTAAATGACTAAATGTAAATGTGAATAATAGGTTTCACGCAAAACCATGTTTCTTCACATGTGAAATTCTTGTCGCTTTTTCCGTGAGGGTTCGTCCATCAGAATGTGAGCACAACATGAGATTCTAGTCACGTTTTGACAGGAAAACTCTGTAAGAACATCCCTTAATACTCCATACTAACCACAATCTGAAACCGACGTCTCTTAACGCACAGCATTGTGGGTACTCTCACACTCACACATATATTAATTTGTGGTCTTATTTCTCTCACACTATTACTGTTCCTCACTGTCTATCCCATCACTTCCGTCTTTCCCGCTGTTGAATAGATGTGTTTGTTCCTTTTAGCAAATCTAACGTGGCTGTTTGTGTTTGGATGGGAGATGGAGTCATAAGACCGGCCTTTTACACACACACACACACAGTTCCCAAGCAAGTCATATGAGTTATATCACACAGAGAGAGAGAGAGAGAAGAGTGAGAGAGATGGAGGACGTGATGTGGAGGTTTAGGGTCTGGGGCTCGGTGTGTTTGAGATGTTGTTGGTGTTGTGGAAATAAAACAGTCAGAGGGGAAAACACAGACGAAGTGTTTGAGATGAGAATAGAAGAGATGAGAACAGACACAGAGAGACCCACAAAAGCAAGAAGCATCGCCTCCCTCCCATCTCCTGAGGTCAGTGTGTGTGTGAGAGAGAGAAAGAGAGTTTTGAGAAAGTGTGACAACAATCAGAGAATATGTATTTTCTAAAAATCCTAAAAATGTTCAATTCAAAATCTACCATACATATAAGGTTTTTTTGGGTCATAAAGATTTTTCTAACATCATAAAAATGTATGTCTGATCCCATCATTGGGGATCATGACTTGACTTTCTGATTTACTGTGATTATTAAGTCTAATAGCGTAGTGATGAAGTATTAGTGTCGAGCTAAATATGTGAGGATTTAGATAAGTCTGATCAGCAACATTTGTAATAGTTGTAAAAAAGATGTCAAGAGAACGCACTTTCTGTGTGACTGTATTTTTCAACAAATCACTTTTTCGAATAGTGGAAAATCATGCTGTGAAACTTTGTTAAATGTCTTTATAATAAAAATGGTAATGATGTAAACAATATCAAAATCTCACTGTATAATAATACAGTGAGCAATTTTGCTATCGATAGTATTGTTATAATCGATAGTTTAAGTTATTAAAGGTTTCCTTTAAAAAGCACACAGATGACACTTCATCTGTTTTATCTAAGTGAGGTGAATTAACATCACATGTGGTTGTAGCTGGATGATGTGGACGGAGTGGAGAAACCACAGCCACACTGGTTTCACACGCTGCAGGTGAGACGGCTCAGGGTTCAGAGAGGTCGCAGTAACAGTGACCCGTCAGGAGGAAACAGCTTCCAACAGGACTTTCAGTGGGTGAGACAGAACACACACAAACACATCTGCTACACACCTAGCTTCTCATTTGAACAGGAATGCATTAGAATATTGCAAAAAGAAAGTCGTAAATTGTTATTTTATTTGTAAACATAAAGACAAAAAAACTGTTTTGCTGCATCCGGGTTACCGTGTGTTTTGAGCGGTTGTTATCTGGGAATAACGAACCTGCAAATGTCGCAACTGGCCAATCAGAATCAAGCATTCCAACGAGCCGTGTAATACATATAAATGTAATGCGTCATCCCACAGTTATGTACAAAATGCAGAAATAACTGTGTGTGTGTGTGTTTAATTCACAGAAAACAGGCCTTCAGTTTGGGAATGCGACATCTTACCTGAACCTGGAGAAACTCGGAGAGGGCTCGTATGCCACAGTATACAAAGGAATTAGCAGGTTAGTCATCATTCACTTTCTTAGAATAGAAGAAGATTGTATTTTAGATTTTGTGTTTATGTATAAACTACATAGAGATGATTTGTGGCTTGGGTTGAGTTGTGGATGTGTCTCTCTCTGACAGGATAAACGGTCATCTGGTGGCTTTGAAGGTGATTCACATGAAAACCGAGGAAGGGATTCCGTTCACAGCCATTCGAGAAGGTATCCAGACAGCACGACACAAACACGGCACAGAAACCATTTATGTAAATATAGTGTGTGGGGTAAGATGTGTCACCGAATAAATGCCTCATTTTACCGAATCTTCATGTGACCGAACATTCAGAAGATGCCCGTCATGAGAGACCATCCTTCAGTATTATCGTTTCAACAGTTCATTTAGGTTTTTTGTTACGCGCTGATATGGCTGTACATGTTTTGGTTGTTTTTAGCCTCCTTGTTAAAAGGCCTGAAACACGCCAACATCGTCCTGCTCCACGACATCATCCACACGCGAGAATCTCTCACCTTTGTCTTTGAATACGTGGTGAGTGAGATGCTGAGAGTCGTCTGTCAACCGTCCGTTCGTTGTGTGTGTGTTTCTGTTTATATGATCTGTCTGTCTGTCTTTCTGTCAGCAAACAGATTTGGCTCAGTACATGGCTCAGCATCCCGGCGGACTGCACTCGTTTAACGTCCGGGTAAGACACGCTTCTTTCTCAACTTTTCTCTCTATCTCTGTTTTCGTCACACCGGTTTTTGTCTGTGTGTTTTGTCAGCTCTTCATGTTTCAGTTGTTGCGGGGATTGTCTTACATTCACAGCCGCAGGATTTTGCATCGCGACCTCAAACCTCAGAATCTTCTCATCAGCTATCTTGGAGAACTCAAACTTGCAGATTTTGGTGGGTTTCACGCACAAGCACACACTTAACACACACGGTCTAGAATAAGCTCTTCTGTGACTCAGGTCTGGCCCGATCGAAGTCCATACCGTGCCAGACGTACTCGGCGGAAGTCGTGACTTTATGGTATCGACCTCCTGATGTTCTCATGGGTTCCACTGATTACTCCACGGCCCTGGACATCTGGTGAGGACAAAGGGTCTTTTTGTGACCATGCCATACTACCGTTATAACTCACTTTATAGTTATTGAGAGGAATAATAGTAAACTTGTCTTATCTCATTATGTGGTGACTAAAGTCAATTTGAAATGAATCAAAACTTTGCTATAGTCAGTCGTCACCGGTGTAAATGTTCTCTTGACGTTTTATCACGCAGCTTCTGCTATTCTTTTCAAACAGAACTGCATCTATTTCAACTTCTTAAAAAGTCAACGCTGGGCTGCGTGCACTTCATTACTCATTCAAAGTCATACCGCTTTTATTGTGTAGTGAAAGGAACTAGTTGTTCGAACATTCATGCAAACACTTCATATTTAAGGTTAAGAAAAGTGACCCTACACTTTTGATGAGGAGTGCAAGTAAATAAAGTAAATGCAACTAAGTAATTGTGAGGTTCTCTATGATGTTTTTTGATAAACAGAATAGAAGATTATGGTGTGCGTGTCTGTGTCTGTGTTTAGGGGAGCTGGCTGCATTTTCATTGAGATGCTGCAGGGGTCACCAGCGTTTCCAGGAGTAGCAGATGTTTTTGAGCAGCTCTTGAAGATCTGGACAGTGAGTGTGTGTGTGTGTGTGTGTGTGTCCTCTTGTTATTTCTCCTCCTTCCGTTATCCATTTCTCGTCTCTGTTCTTTCCCTTGTGAGGTTCTCGGGCTCCCGACCGAAGAGAGCTGGCCAGGTGTCAGTGATCTGCCAAACTATAAACCAGGTGTGTGCAAAACCCTTCTTTCATCTGACTCTGTAATGTGTCTCCTATGAACACAACACGCGTTCACTTTCTCTTTGCATTCATCTGCATATAAAAATGTAGTAGATGTAATGTACTCTTAATGAACAGGTTTTTATTTCAAATCAACCTGACCGTATCAGGAACAACACTGAATATTTGTCATCTTTAGGTGATAAGATTTTATCTGCATTCTGCGCAATTTTGAGATACTGAAAGTCTTTCCATTCTATCTGACTTAGTTTTCTGATTTAAATTCTTTACACAAAACCTTTCTGAACATAACATTACAAACTCTACATAAGTCTCAGAATATGTAAATAACTTGACAAAAATGTCAGATAGAACCTTATAATTCCAAAACAGAGATTTATTTGACGTTTATTTGAGATGTGTAAGGATTTTCTCCTTAAAGGGAGAAAATGACATTTCTGTCATCATCTACTGTACATGTTTTTGACGTCCGATGTCATCTCACATGTCTCGTGACTTGAAACAATGCTCAAGAGAATTTTTACTGTGCTTTTTGTCCTGGTAAGGAGAGGATTTCTATGCCTTACTGCTAAATTTCTGTTTCAATAAAAGAAAGTCGTTAATAATAAGAATAAGTTTCTTATTAACAATTCTAACAAAGTAACAACTGCCCATTTAATCAATTGAATATATTTAATTTAATTTTAGTAGTGTGTGTGTGTGTGTGCATGCGTGTAATCTTGTTGCCATCAACGTGTCATTATATTAACACGTGCCCATGCAAACAGAAAAGTGCCAGAGCAAATTCACACAGTTGTGTTGAAACTGTGTTTCTAATATAAATCACCTCGTGTGTGTGTTCTGCTAGCGGTTTTGTTGGCCGTGAGTTGACTTCACACTCCTCAGTCAGACACAAACACAAACACGTTCATGCAGAAAGTCTTTCCACTGGAAACACAGGTGCACGAATGTGACATGACCGGAGTGTGTGGATGTCATGTGTGTGGTAGATAAAGACGAGTTTGTGTGTTGTGAGTGGGTTTGGGTTTACTCTGGATGTGTTGGAGACGGGTTACCTGAGCTCAGTGTGGTATCTCAGGTACATCCAGGTGTGCCGAAGGGAAAGTGTGGCCTCAGGAACGAACGGGTGGGCCGTGACCACAGACCCTGATGAAAGAAAGCTCTCAGAAAATGTGTTTTTCCTCACCTCATGGCTAAGATACAATTGCAACTTTGTAAATAGTTATCGAAAAATCTGGGCATCACACATGACGTGACAGATGATCAGTCTTTCAAAATCACTGGGATGGAACACAATGCTCCGCCAGTTGAGCTTCAGGAACACTTTAAGGCCTCATATTATGCTCAATGGCTCAACGTTTAGAGATGGAACAATGTTTGTGAAAGCTCATTGTCTTATCGTGATCTGAGTAAAGATACCTGATCATCTCTGGGTGTTTTGGTGGTCTGTTAAACTGAAAGAGTTCTCTTTGTGTTCCTGTAGAGTGGTTCCTGCCCTGCAAGCCCCAGCAGTTTCGAGATGTCTGGAAAAGGTAAGAGCAGTTCATGCATGCATGCTTATGTATATGTGTGTGTGTTGGCTCCGAGTGGGAACAGAAGGCTTTTTGTATACCAGCCCTCATCTTCCCTCCAGCACCCCCTGTAATGGATGTCTGACCAATAGGTCTCTCTCTCTGTGTGTGTGTGTGTGTGTGTGTGTGTGTGTGTGTGTGTGCGTGCGTTTGGCTCAGGCTTGCTCAGTTACCTTATAAGACGGAAGATCTAGCCCAGCAGATGCTGATGATAAATCCAAAGGACAGGATTTCGGCCCACGATGCATTGCTGCACCCATATTTCAACACTCTTCCACCTCCGTTAATGCATCTGAGAGACAGTAAGTGCTTGAGAATTTCATTCTCCGAGAGGAATGCACGCAATTCCACCTTGAAAGGTTAATCCGGTCCTGTTACCCACAAGATCAAAGTTACTTCCAGTAAACACTGCCAACTGTTTTCAACACGGGCTCCTGATGAAAAGAGATTACGCAATCTCAGAAACTTTCTTTTTCCTCATTGCTCTCTGTATTTGTTGTAATTTCTCTTTCCTATCTGTCTCGCTCTTTCAGCTGTGTCCATCTTTAAAGTGCCGGGCGTGAGGTTAGAGACGGAAGCGAGGGATATCTTCATCCCCGGCAGACGAATTAAATCGGCCCTCGCTCCTTTGGCCAAATGCTGGTGAAAGACTGACCTTTGTTTGGAAAAGAGATGGTGTGCTTGTCGAAAATGACACTAACAGCAGGAAATGTGATGCGGTATTTCGGCATGACAGTCTGTTTGTTGTTTATTTTGGGGAATTTTAAAGGTATTTTTAACGTTGAAATCCGCTGGTGATTCTGGATTGTCTGTTTTAATGCCATCTATTCTTGTACTCAATAAAAACGGCTAGGGCTGGGTGATATAGATTGAAAATGAAATATTATAACGGTAGTTAAAGATATTAATGTCCAGAATATTAATTATTGTTGAAATTTCTGATTTATGTGCCAAAATCAAAACCGAAATGCGACATCATCTTTATGTCTCACGAACGGCACAAAACGACACGAGTGTGGATGCCGAATGAATCCCTAAAACGAATGTATAATCTCTGGTTTAGATTTCAGAAAATATATACTTAATAAAATCATTGTCAAGACGTGCAAGAAGACAATTGGGACAACGCTTGGTATCATAAACATTGTGTTTCTCTCAACTGTTTGTGTAATAGATTAGACGCTTTGAACGTTCTATTCAAATCATGTTTTCAATGAATTATTCTCAAGTAAAAGCAAAAATGTATAGATCAAAATGATGAATTGAGGTGTTAATGAGCGCTGTTTACTGTTAACTCACACACTACAGTCTCCACGCTTACGGAATTTCCGACATCAATATTTGAGTAAATTATGAAAAATGAATCACTGACTGGTCATGTTGGATTTCGTTTTGAAGATAAAGGCTCATACAGCTCGCCATGAGCGTATATTTGCCTATAGCATCTTAATGAGCGTTTGGAAACACTATATGACCTTCCATATATGATGGTGCGTGACGTCAGACTATATATCACCCAGCCTGTTTCAATGAGTCATCCTGCACTCGTTTCGTCCAATCAAACGATTTGCAGAGCGAGACTGTCCCTCCCCCAGACCTACTTCTGTCTTAACAAGGAGCAATTCATGCCTGATTTGTAAGCTAACTGCGAAAAAGAGCTCATCGAAATGTCCACCATTGACTTTCCCTTTATTTTGTAAGATTTATGTCAGCATGGTAAAGAAAACTGCATTTGGGACTTTAAAGATGTTTTTTGAGACGGAATGGGTGGATCATACAAACACCGGAGCACACTGGACTTTACTGAACAAACTGCCATGTTTATTTCTTTTTATTAAGGATCTGGAATGACATTCTGACTCTTTTTAATTCCCGGCTGTAGCCAATATGTTTACACCTTGTAAATAATCAAAAAATATGATGTCATATGAAAATATGTGACAGAAAATGGATCCATCAAAGCCACAGTGTAACATCTGTTCATGCATTAAAACACACCTGGTGATGATCTTAGTCACATCATCTTTCCTTTCTATGTGTCAAAACTTGTAAAACTGTTTTTTTACCTGCAGTTATGTATCTGATTTGTAAAAAAAAGCTGTTTTGTTTATGTATTAAAGGATTAGTTCACCTTCAAATTAAAATGTTGTCATTTTCTACACGCCCTCTTGTTATGTCAAACCTGTACGACTTTCTTCTGCAGAACACAAAAGAAGATATTTTGAAAAATATTGGTAACAGAAAACCGTTTGTCCCACTGATATCTTTTGCATGGATTTTCTAAATATCTTCTGTTTTGTTTTGCATAAGAAGGAAAATCACACGGGTTTAAAATAACGAGAGAGTGGTGATGAATTTTCATTTTGAAGGTGAACTATTCCTTTAAGTCAACAATTTCTGGCATACAAAATATACAGAGATGTGTGCTGCTTCTCAGTCAATGTTCACAGATGTACAACAGTTCCGGTCAGCGTTTGGTAGAGATTTGTTGTGTTAGTCAATAGCGGACGTTTAGCTTCATGCTAAAGATGCGTGGATTGATGTCACCTGCTGGCTCAATGCTGATGTCATAAACCATTGATGATGTCATACACACGTCCAAACTTGAATGTGATATTCAAAACTGTGTAAGCTGTGAGTCTTCCTTAAATTGTTTAATCGAAATGTGTGTTTATAATAAAATCAATATTGTAAGACGATACACCAGTTATAACTTGTCTGAACATTAAATTGAATGTGATGTGTATCTAAAATTGACCAGACAGAATCCAATGAGAGTAAAATTGTTGAAACAAAATGAATATAGATTGTAGAGTTCAAATAATCTGGATTTGGGTCAATCTGTGTATCAAACAAGAATAACCATCTGTATTCCCTAAAATACATGTAGAATAACGTGTAATTTACAGCCTATCATAATGGCATAATGTCAGCAAATACAAGGTGGTGACAGAAAGAAACTAGGATTGTTTAAAAATAAATTAAATTAGTTATGCAACATTTTGAGTTTTGTGCGGAAACTGTAAATCCTGTGATGAAATGTGTGAACACGCTCTCAAGAGATTGAGTTTCATTCAGACCTGCAGGCCTGTGCAGTACATCCATACAGAATCATCAAACCCTTCCTCTAGTATTTCAGGCCTCGTCTGGTTTGAGAGGTGGTGTTCCTGCAGTTCAGAGATCAGCCTTGAGAGGGCGCTCTCGTGTTCACAAACACGCATACAGAACGAACTGTGAAATAAACCTTCATGCAACTGTGCATGCTTCAAAACTTCTTTTGAACTATTATGCTCTGCTGCATGTGTGAGGATGCTTTAATCTAATTCAATGAAATGCATATCTAGCTTCAAACCCTCTTTTTTTGTCCTACACCTTTATCAGTCGAGCCGCCTGTCTGTGTGTGTGAATGTCTGTCTGTGTATCTGTCTGCATGTATGTGTATCTGCCTGTCTGCTTGTCTGTCTGTCTGTATGTCTTGTGTGTCTGCATGTGTTTATGTCTATTTATCTGTCTGTCTGTGTGTCTGTCTGTCTGTATGTATGTCTGTCTGCTTGTATGTCTGTCTGTATGTCTGTGTATCTGTCTCTCTGTGTGTCTGTGTATCTGTATATATGTCTGTCTGTCTGTCTGTGTATCTGTCTCTCTGTGTGTCTGTGTATCTGTATATATGTGTGTCTGTGTGTTTGTGTATCTGTCTGTATATCTGTGTGTGCGTGTGTGTGTGTGTCTGTGTATCTGTCTCTCTGTGTATCTCTCTCTCTGTATGTCTGTGTCTCTGTCTGTCTGTCTGTCTGTGTGTGTGCGTGCGTGCGCGTGCGTGTGTCTGTTTGCGTGTGACTATCAGAAAAAACGATATAATATGATTCTGGCGCTCATACATAAGTGTAGGAATCCTGGAATATGCAATAACACATGAAATGACACAGGCAGTGAAACACGAGTGCGGTCTGTCAGATTCTGCATTACTCTTTCACACAGAGAATAAACACGAGAGGCATGCGGTCTGTCGGGTAACGTTTCAAGGTTGCAGTAGCATTTGTTTGGCAGGATGGCGACTGTGAAGTGTGAGAGGGGTTTGGGGTTGTGTGCGTGTGTGTGTGTGTGTGTGGTCTCCAACCCTCACTCCAGCTTTTGTGGCTCTCTCTGTTTATTCATGGCTTCTCAAACACATGCAGAAGACAGCTGTTCCACGCGGCCTCCGTGCAGGCCTCACAGACCCGGGGCTGGATTTACACACGCCCGCCGCCCGAGACCTGTCGCTGGATCTGCAGTCACGTGAAAGGATTTGTGGGTGGGTTGGGGATGTGTGAAAAGAACGTTGTGCTGTTTGGAAGGTGATGGATGGATATGCGGAGCTTGGCGTTACCAGTTCCATTTTTTCATTTAGAATAATCACAATAATCCTCAGATCACAAAAAGTCAAACATTTAGAAACAAATTCTTTATTCTGTTATTTAATCTTGACTCTCCTGAAATCAGACTCTTGTCCCGTTGAGAATATTTGTCCTTCCCTTCCTCCACAGCTCTCCTCTTTCGGTGTCTTCCTCTCCTCCCGCTCCGTGTGAGGTCGAGTCTTTAAACAATGGCTTTCTCTGCCTGCTCATTTAATCTGCATATCACTCTTCCATTCACCATTATCAACAAAATAGCCACCCGTACTTAGCATGCAAATTATGGAGTTATTTGGAGAAAGAGAGAGAAAGAGCGAGTCCCGGCGGGGGGTTTACTGGAGGAGTGTGGCTTTCCTTGAACATAATGGGATTTTAACTGGGGGAAGGGGGCTTATTGTCTTTTGGCAGCTCATTGAAACCCTTCAGGTTTGGGGTTTGTTGATAAGATGCAGATACCTGTGAAACTGGATCAACGTTTGTCTCCGGATGCCAACAGTTGTTCATGCTGCAAAAAAACCCACACACACTCTGAAATGAATTATATGACTGGAAAAACTGAAAACTGGAAAAGTCTAAACGTTTAAATATGTGTGTCTCTCACAAAGTTAAAGTTACCTAAACTGGCTTCGTTCAAGTGAAAGAATATGTTTTAAATGACTGAATCAACCTGATTAAATTTGGTTAAACAATTGCCTCATTCCTACCAAATTTTCTTTTTATAACCAACCTGGTAAAATAGTGTTGCCTTTACACGTTACAAGTTTTTACAGTTTAGAAGCCATATTAAATCGAACACAAATGAAAATGAGGCTAGGGAATAAACATAAAATGCATTAAAAAATGACCTAAAGTAACCTCAAGAGTCGTACAATTATAATGTAAAAAAGGTGTGAGTGAGTTTGGGGCGAGGCTTTCTCTTTGATCGTCAGATTATTCATTTATAACATTTGTTTAGATACTAGTTATTTTCTTTTGATAATAGCATCTACTGAAGTCTATGGCCTTGTGAAAGTGATTTAAAGCTTTGTTAAACAACACTGTAGCGCCGATGTGCTTCCTCTCAAGAATCTTTTGTGAACATACTATCATTTACATCACACGCAAGTGGAGCAGGACACGGGGGACCAGATGCCATCGCGACCATGAGATGCATCGCATGTGCTGCAGTTACACGGCAGAATTCCTCAGCTATATATAGATCACAGACGCAGGGGTCAGAGGAAAGACACACGGCCCAAACTTCACCATCGGTGTCCGGGTTCACGCGTTTGTAATCGAGATTTAATTAAAGAACGAGAGAGAGAAATCAAAGAGAGATGAGCGAGGGAGGAGACCGTCGCCTGGTTTTCATCAGTTGCACTTTTTCTGAATGTCAAATGACAGGTTGGCATTTTAGAAAAGAAAGAACCAAAGCTCGATTGGAAACTTGTAGCAGTTGCCGTAGTAACCGGGTGGCAAAGATGCCAAGGCAAGTGATGCCAACACTGCAAGCAATTTTAAATGTCGTAACCCACATATAAATACACACAAAACCCACCCTAAATCACGCAAATGTGAAATGGAAAATCTTAATACTGTTCTGTGATTTCATCCAAAAATCCATCCATACGGTCCATGATGCAGTTTTAGATTGTGTCTAAGCACTCGGATAAACCGTAGACAGATTCATGCCAACTCTTTCCTGCATTCCTTCTTACTCGACTCTGAGCCAGATTCTGAACACAACCACCCCTTCAGAATGAATCTTTCATGCCGTCGGTCAGCGGAGAGCCGGCGGTTAAGTGTTTCTGCGAGAGGGTGTGAATGTGCTCTTGCTCTGTTTGGAAATGGAGGTCATTACAGTTTGAGTCTGGACCAAGACAAATGTAAACCAGCCCATTAACAGTGCCATATACCACGACAACACTGCATGATGACTTTGGCCAAAAATAGAGATGCCTTGGTATCTGTGTTTGACTTTTTCAGTCGGTTCACACTTGGACTCACACACACAGACAGACAGACAGACAGACAGACACACATACATACAGACAGAAAAATACATACAGACAGAAAAACACATACAGACAGACAGACAGACAGACAGACACACAGACAGACAAATACATACAGACAGAAAAACACATACAGACAGACAGACAGACAGACAGACAGACAGACAGACACACAGACAGACAGACAGACAGACAGGCAGACAGACAGACAGGCAGGCAGGCAGGCAGACAGACAGACAGAGAAGAACTGAATTAAGGAGCCTAACAATGCAGCAAAACGCTAGAGACACAGCTGCACATTATGAAACACCTATTAACATTCTTCAGTTTAATAAGTGAGTGTCTGAGAGAGAGAGAGACGGAGGTATTATTCTAATTATTTTCAGCCGTGTATTCACAGGTTGCTAAGATATCTGTACACAGATGAATGATAAGTGAGATTATAGAGGATCAAGCGAGTTAATAAAATAATGAGCGTAATTCAGAATGCATTGTTACCGCAGTAATCATGTGAGGATTAAATCTGAACTGACTTTAAGGCTTTTCAAAGGCCTCAAAAGCAAAGAGTGAACAGTTCCTTATGAAATAATCTAGTTAGATTGCTTATGAGCGATATACAGACATGAAAGATCACATTTGCCTTAGGATAGAGGTCTTTTTGGGGAAAAGACTGAAACGCTGTGATACTTGAGCCAATACGCAACACCACAACAACATTTTATTGCCTTTATTTCACGTCTCGTTTGATGAAGATCTTAGTTGTGTTTTATTTAAGTATCAGAAATGCTTCTCCTTAAATTGTTGAGGTGAAGGAAAAATGAGAACCTCGGTTTGAGATGTTGTGAACATCTCTTCTGAAACAACGATTTCTGACTCGTTTTCTCTGAGATGCTTCCTTTTACTCTCCATTTAATCTCATTGATGCAAATGAGACATATCTGCGATCTAATCAGTGATTTGATATTATGGACAGAGCTTTCATCTTTTCTTTAAATGTAATTTGATTTTAAGAGTTTTCACGTTCATTAGTGGTTGTTTTATGTTAAATGCATGCGAATGGAAGACATTGTGTCACCTTCTTCTCTCACAACCCAAGAAAACCAAATGTTTCTCTGGCACCATGAAACCCACAATAGAGTGTCAGAAATGACAAATCAGCGTCAGATCGTGTGTGAGAGTAATGAGATAGAAGAAGATAAACATTGTAATAAAGTGAGCATGCAAATGCCATTTAGCTATCTGTCTTTTCCAATGATGTGTGGTCTGGTGTAAGATCAGAGATTTTCTATGTCAATTCAATGCGTTTCTAAACACTCTGTTGGAGTTTCTAACGTGTAAAACAGATATTTATCCTGCTATTTTGGTGCATTGCCATATGAGCAACTACATAAAGATGTAGAGATTAATAACCGTATGATGTACAGAACCGACGATGTCTTTTGTTTGCTCTTGTAAGAGCAGTGATGAAGGACCCAATTCAGTTATCAAAATGTTTATAACAAAGCCATCTGTTTATTACTTTTCTCCGACACTTACAGGGGTTCATAAAAGTATATTGCGGTGTTTCATTTTATGGGTTTGTTCTGATCTTTCATCAGCAGAGGCGTTTCTGGCTGTATAAATCTTCACTGCTCACATACTACAGGGATTTATCAAAAATTAATATGAAATCCTGATTGTAAAACAGGACCGTGTCACTGGTTTGTCCTACAGGGTCCAACTCTTGGCTCAGTGATTTCTCCTTTATCTTAAACGCACACGTGCTCAGGCGTTCTGACCATTTTCAGGTTACAAATCATTGAACTGAACATTTCGTTGTAAGTTGAACGTCCTGTTACATTTGTGTGAGCGTAATAATTCAGTCCCGCTCCCGCATGATGGCCAAATGGCTTTATGATGTATGTGGCAGAAATCGCATTTAACTGAAGAGTCACAATAAATCCATTAGCTTTACTGCACAAACTATTTCTAAAGTTCTCTCCATAGGATCCCATCCAAATATGACTGCATTTATTAAATGGTTAATTTTAACAAACAGAACACGTCTGCATTGAATTTAACCACAAAGGTTGAAATCTAAAAACCAACGCTTTGCATCAAAACGTTTATAACAATTATGACACACGTGTCATTCTTACTGCTGTATTATAAGAAATTAATATAAAGCCTATTATCTAAATTGTTATATATTTAGAAATCATGTATGATACATTTAAGATAATTGTATTACCATAAACTAAAAAAGATTTATTGCAGATAATGTGATATTTCATAACAATCACTCAGGCATGTATATATATATATATACACACACACACACATATATATATATATACACACTACATAATTAAATATGAATCCGTTTTTAAATGTATAGTGTTCAAAAGTTTAGAATCACTTTGTTGACACAACGTGTTTGCTTGAATGTCCAAAATAAGTTATAATCGACCTTTAATTTTCCAAACCTGTTGGTTTCCTTCATTACAGAACCTACACAAACGTGTTTTGGATCATTTGGACTAATTTTAAAGCAAAAACAGATCAACACGTGTTCAAAATATACAGTTTAGAAAGCATCTCAGAGGCTCCTTGAGAAAACGATCCATTTAGACAAAGAGCGACTACAGTTAAGATTTACTCAAATTCCCCAAATGACATTTATATTATAACATAGTTTATTTGAGTAACAGTAAGTGACCCCACGCGTTCGGACAGTCGCGCACATTTCTTAACAAATTGGATGAAGATTCATTAAAGCGAAAACGCCGAAGTCCCGCCCCGTTTTCCTACAAAATTCCTTCCGATCCAATCAGGAACGTCACGCTAAGACAAACAGACATTCCCATTGGCCGGCGGACAGCGGGTTTCAAGGCGTCCCGGGGAGAAGCGCCATTGACTCTGAATGAAGGGCCGCTTGAAACCGTTTCATCACTGAGGCAATGTGGAGTATCAACTTCACACAGACAGAGACGCAGAATCAACAGGAGGAAAGTTTCTCGCGTCGCGTCCGAGCGGAGAAGAGACAGATGTTTGCGAGCTCTGCCGGTGAAATATGCGGACGAGTGTGGAAAAAACACGCACGAAGACCCGAACGCAAGTGAACTTCTGAAAAGTTTGGATTCGCACCGGACGAGTCGTTCAGCGCGAGCTCGAGGGTCAATCGAGTCCTGCACGATCCACACATTCATTCAAAGAGAAAACGTGAGTATGTATTTTCTGATTCACGTGTTTTTATTTACGTTATTTGATCGTTCGGTTGTGTGAACGGGGCCGTTTCTCGTTCGTAATTAATTATGGATAAAGCAAAGTTTAACAAAAGTCTTAATCGCGCTATATCAGCATCGATCGTCATCCAAATAGTCTGACTGCTCGTTTTAATCCTTCGACTGATGTTTTTATTGTGCTGTAAAACGTTTCTTGGATCTAAAGTTTTCCCGAAACTGTTTTTCAGGCGAGCGATGATGGCGGTGAGGGGAGGCGCGCCGTGCGTTGTGGTGGCGCGCTGCGCGTTCGTGTGCGCGCTTTTGTTGCTCTGTTCCGGCCAATATCACGGAGAGAAGGGCATCTCCGTCCCCGAGCACGGCTTCTGCCAGCCCATATCCATCCCTCTGTGCACGGACATCCAGTATAACCAGACCATCATGCCAAACCTCCTGGGACACACCAACCAGGAGGACGCAGGACTGGAGGTGCACCAGTTTTACCCGCTGGTCAAAGTTCAGTGTTCCCCGGATTTGAAGTTCTTCCTCTGTTCCATGTACGCGCCCGTGTGCACGGTCCTCGAACAAGCCATACCGCCCTGCCGGTCCCTGTGCGAGCGCGCCAGGCAAGGATGCGAGGCTCTCATGAACAAATTTGGCTTCCAGTGGCCGGAGCGCCTTCGCTGCGAGAACTTCCCGGTGCACGGCGGAGATATTTGCGTGGGGCAGAACAAGTCGGACCCTCACGTCCCCACGACGGACCCCACGCCGTACTTACCGCACCCCTTCACCATGCGTTTCAATCCGGAACGGCCGAGTCAGGCGTTCACCTGTCCTCTTCAACTCACGGTTCCTTCCTACCTCAACTACCAGTTCCTGGGTGCGAAAAACTGCGGCGCCCCCTGCGAGCACAAGCAGCCGCATGGGCTCATGTACTTCAAGGAGGAGGAGGTCCGGTTCGGACGCCTCTGGGTGGGAATCTGGGCCATCCTGTGCTGCGTGAGTACACTGTTCACGGTTCTCACGTATCTCGTGGATATGCGCCGGTTCTGCTACCCGGAACGCCCCATCATCTTTCTCTCCGGGTGTTACTTCATGGTGGCGCTGGCGTACGCGGCCGGCTTTCTTCTGGAGGATAAAGTGGTCTGCATCGATAAATTCAGGGAGGATGCGTACAGGACAGTGGCACAGGGGACGAAGAAAGAAGGCTGCACCATTCTATTCATGATTTTGTATTTCTTTGGCATGGCCAGCTCCATTTGGTGGGTCATCCTGTCTCTGACCTGGTTCCTCTCCGCTGGAATGAAATGGGGCCACGAGGCGATCGAAGCCAACTCTCAATATTTCCACCTGGCTGCGTGGGCCGTCCCCGCCATAAAAACCATCACCATCCTCGCTTTGGGACAGGTGGACGGCGACCTCCTTACCGGCGTGTGCTACGTCGGCATCTACAATGTCGACGCACTGCGTGGATTTGTTCTTGCTCCTCTGTTTGTTTACCTCTTCATCGGAACCTCCTTCCTTCTGGCCGGATTCGTCTCTCTGTTCCGAATCCGTACCATCATGAAGCACGACGGAACCAAGACGGAGAAACTGGAAAAGCTCATGGTGCGGATTGGCGTTTTCAGCGTCCTCTACACCGTCCCGGCCACCATAGTCATCGCGTGTTACTTCTACGAGCAGGCGTTTCGCGAGCAGTGGGAGAAGACCTGGCACATGCAGACGTGTAAGCGTTTCGCCGTTCCGTGCCCGGCTAACAACTTTGCGCCCATGACGCCAGATTTCACCGTGTTTATGATCAAGTACCTCATGACTATGATTGTAGGAATCACATCAGGATTTTGGATCTGGTCTGGAAAAACGCTACAGTCGTGGCGCAGGTTTTACAAGCGTCTTGGCAACAATCAGGGCGAGACGACGGTGTAAACTGGACTTTAAAGGATAAAAAACTGGAACGTGCTGATGGTGACGGACACTGCTGTGTGAGCCCAGCGTGATGCTTTTCTCATTCAAGAAATATGACGGTTGAAAGTGCCCAGACTTTGCCAACACTTAAAAAAAGCATGTTGTTTTTTTTTTTTTTTACAGGAAAAGCACAGCTCCAAAGAACATGTGTTTCTCGGATGGACTACATTTTAAAAGATGTCTTTAACGCCGTTCTGAGAAGTGCAACTCGTGATCTCATGTTAATGATGATTTACTACCCGTTTCTTATGCATGTGGGAACGTTAGTTTTAGTTTAGGACGGACATTTTTTTTACATCCCACAGAGGTCAAAAATGTGTGCGATTTTAGTCTTGTGCCTTGCAGTACCTATCAATTCCCATTGTTGAATGTCTCTCTTGTTTTCTTCTCATAGATGACATATTTTAGCATCTCTGCACAGAAGGCCATTTATTTCGATTTTTGTTCAATTGAATGTTCTTCGGTCACAAGTTGCCTATTCATTCATTTTGTCCGTACCAAGTCAGGTCTCACGAAAGCGATTCAATACTTTTTAAAGCTTATAAATGTTTAGTGGAGATGTGTGTACAGGAGATAACGGTACCTGATTTCATTATTTGTAAATATCACATTACTGTCAAAAGATGTATGATGTATTTAAGCAGATTAATTGCAGGTTTATGGCCATTTCCACAGTTTCACTTAATAAAGTGATTAGATTTGTAAAGACTGGCCTGATTTCATTTGCACAAATGGTGACAGACTTTATAACAAAACATCAAAGTAGTGGAGAGCAGGGTCATTTACTACACAAACAGTCTCGAGTACATGATTGAGTCGTGTCTCCAGAATGAATCAGAGAGAGGAAAGCTAAGAAAACAAAAGAATCAAAGTGAGGGAAGAGTAAACACTGCTCAGACAAAAGAGAGAAGTGAAGGAAGAAAAACAGGATATAATCATGAGCGATGGTGTGAGGTTTGACACCCTGCCTCTGGGACAACAGAAGATCTCTTCCTCTCCTGAAGAAACCGGATAGCGGTTCATTCTTTAGGTGGGGGAAACGCCCCATGTCAGGGTATGGGGGGATGTTTTTCTGTAAGGATGTTTGGGAGGTGCTGCGTGGGGGTTACAGTATACTGAAGCAGGAATCTAATCTTGGATTTGATATGTCAACCAGCCACGATACAACAAAAATACCCCGGTGTTCATGATTCATAGACAATATAGATCACAGATTTAGTTTCTGTTGTAATGCCATTTTTGTTTGCAGATACATGTCTGTCTGTTATTGGATGTGTTTGCACAAGTGCCTCCGGGAATGTGAAGTGTAAAATTCACAGCGTGTGCAGCCAAGAAATGTCCATCATTTGCTTAGACAGTTGAGTTTATGGAATTTTTTTATGAGTGTTAACCGCCCCACACACACGTTTATAACATAAATAGCAGAATGGCCTTATAGGTAAATCGGTTATGTTTATTATTTATGATACAATTAAATAATGATTAAGAAGTGTACAGCTCAACCCAGAAATGCTTTCTGGAACAGAGCTGGTAATGTTGATAAATACATTCAAAACTTTTTGGGTTTGAGATGGGAAATATTGTAAAATATTGCCTTTGTTACATTTTTGTATAAGAAAATATGGGCAATTACAGCGTAATGGATGTCACATTTTGCGTTGTGCATGTGACTCATAACACTCGGAGAATGTATTTGTTACCAATATACTGAACAATAACCCAAACCTGAAGCAAATATACCCAACAAAAGGGATGCCACTTCATGAAACCTATACTTTATTTTATATGTACCGTTATGGATTTGACAATCCTGAAAATAGCACTTACCTGACTACAAACAAATGCTTTAAAAACTAAGAGACATCACGGGGTATTTGAAGCCCCAAATGTTTATATCTGTACTATCACTGGTAAAAACTTTACTTTTTCACTGTAAGGTTGGCTCTTAGTGGAATTGCTCATATTTATTGTCTGTGGTTATCAGAGGCATTGTGCGGCCTTGTCTTTTACTCTTACTGTAAGCCTGAGATGAGAAACATATCTTTAGCTGTGAGTATACGAAATGAAAAACAAAAGTAAATTAAATGAAGGCACAAAAAGCACAACAACCTGTTGTTTCAACACATGGTGGGGTCAATAATTAATAATAATTGAAGCCAACTGTTTGTACATATTTTACCCAAACATGTATTAAAACAACCCAACACCGCTTAAGTCATGAATAAATGTCTACGTAGTAAACGTGTGTCCATCTCAGACAAAAGAATTCACAAAATGTATGAGCTCAGCCGTCTCTGTTTATATACCCACACTGGCTAACAAAAGAAACGGTGGTCCTCTGAACACCGACACACCTGCACAATTGATGATTTATGGTTGGCCAGTCAGAATCCTACAGGTACATTTATGTTTTTTGTGCAAATTTCTGTTGAACCGTTCCTCATTTGTGTTCCAGGTGTCTTTAACCACCTGAAATGTTTTCCCAGGTAACAGCACACCGCTTTCACTGTCCGTTTACAGATACAATTACCAGAATTTGTATCGATACTCAGCGCACAAACAAAGCTTTACCCTACAGTCGATGTTTTTCGGGGTGTTAACTTTGTTTATTTGTGTAAAGAGCTGTCTCAGCACATCCCATGGTGAGTGTATCGGATGTCTTTTCTGTTCTCTCTCATTGACCGAATATAAAAAGGAAGTTGACGCCGGCGTTGCCCGCAGGGAAACATTCCTTCTTGATATTTAATATTTCCCCCGTGACTCTCACAGTACAGATCAAGGCAAACTATTACATTGAGCCGCTACACTTTCTCCTTTTCGCTCTTTCTGTCTACAGATCAGAGATCATGTTGTTTTATTATCTAGATGTTCGCCGAGTCCAAATACAGTATTGACCTGACCTCATCGTGTCATTCCGAACCCGAGTTGCTTTCTTCTGCGGAAGACACTAGAAGATATTTTGAAGAACAACAAACCCCATTGAACCCCACAGACTTCCACTGTAGACGCAAAACCACTGTGACATTTCTCAAAATATCTTCTTTTGTGTTCCGCTGAAGAAAGAGTCACACACCCGGTGAATTATCCCATCAGCCCATTATTTTACTGCTGTGCCTTTAGGACTTCTATGTAAATGCCCTCTTTGCGTATATAGTCAATAACAGCGCTGACCCTCATGACCTCTTTGGAAAAATGCACGTCTTCAATCTGGATATATATGGCTGAAGATATGAGCTCATAGGTGATCCGCACCCCTTCCCCCCTTAAAAACACACGCCAGCCCCTCCTCCACTCATCTGGTAGTGGTTAGGGCTTTTGGAGGTGCAGTATCCCAGGCACAGAAACTGGATCGTCCCGCTGGGGTTCGGTTATAGCAGAGGCCCCTACATGAAAAAAGCGTGGTGCCTTAAAAACTAGCACATATGTAACATGTGCGTTGTGTCTGAATGCCAAACACAAACCCTCACTGTCCCAGCTAACAGCGAACGTTCCACGAAAGTCCCGTAAAGTAGTGTGAGGTCTTTGTATGCCTCATACTGACACACAGTTCAACACCGACTTTTCCTCTTGTTCACAAGAACTCGATCTCATCGCTCACCTATCCGTATCGCATCCTTTTATCCATCTGCTGTTTTCCGAAACCATGTTTCGGACCCCCGGCTCGACACACACACACAAAACCGCTCTCTTTCCCCCCTGCATTAATAGTGGGGCCTTCCTGGAACCAGACACTTAAAATAAACAATCTCTCCGTACAGCCCTCTCTTTCTCTCTCCATGCTGATGTTCAGCAGAACTAGAGTCGTAACATTTGTGTCTTTCACTGTAGCGCTGCAAACACACTGAATCACAGAGAGATTTATTCAGTTTGGATGAAATATTTGTGATCTTTGGTTCCTGTGAATCATGACACACAACGTACAAGTGTTTACAAGGCATTTTGGTAATCACGTCCAGGTCAGGATAAGGCACCTGATGTCATCAGCCAGTGGATGAATTCAATCCCATAATTACACTGAGATTCCTGAAGCAATCACTTTGGAAAGTAGTGTAGCTGTGTAGAGCAATGGATTGTCACAAGGTTTTCTCCGACTTTTTGCGGAATTCAGCGAGCAGTTGAAATATACATTTTAGTACATCATTCACATAAGGGATAGTTTCGGGTAGAAAATACAAATTCTGTCATTATTTATTCCCCTGCATGTTGTTCAAAATCTGTATGTGACTCTTCCTTCATAGGAACACAAAAGAAGATATTTTGAGAAATGTCTCTGTGGTTTTGCGTATGTACAATGAAAGTCAACGGGGTTCAATTTGTTCGATATTCTTTTGTGTTCTGCAGATGAAAGTCATGTTTTCAATGACACGAGGGTGAATAAATGATTAAATCATTTTCATGAATGGGTAAACTGTTACTTTAGGGACAGAGACTCAGAGGACTAACAAACACGTTCACCTGTCCATGACTGAGGCCCCATCAAGTTTATTATCATTGTAACTTTAAGAGTGACTGCCATCTAGTGTACACCAATGGAATAACCCCAAAAGATCTGCACGTGCTGTTTTGACACATTTTATTTAAAAAAAAACAAGACAAAAGCAAAGTAAAAATTCTCCTATATCCACAAAACCATCTGGATCAAATTTCACTCCTCTCACGCATAGAATTTAAAAAATATATAACAGTGTTTGAGAAGTAAATCTGAGCGAATGCACAGTGACGAAGTTGCTGTATTTCTGCTGTGCATGTGACGTATGCCCCTGAGAATCAAACAACACATTTATAATTCATCTCATGACCATTCAGGTTTGGTGCCGTGTGTCCATTACTGTGACTGAAAGAAGAGCTAAATATCCTAGTCTACGTATAGAGCGGGAGACAACATATTCTTATACATACAACAAAACATGCAAAACCAAAATATGAAAGAAATGACAATACAGTGACCTCTCGCTTGATATTCACAGAGCGCAAATGAAGTGTAGCTGCTGAAGACACGTATAATCAGAGGATATAACATTTGACACTTCTAGAACCTCAACTGACAATAACTTCACATAAATAAGCCACTTCCAAACATCTTGTTCTAAAATACTGTTTTTTCAGATGTGTTGATGGTAGAATAAAGCTTCACTTTGACACATTGTGGAGAAAGGTCAAAACCAAAGAAATATGAAATAAGATTCGGATGAAAAACAACGTCCAGTTAAACAATGCCATCACATCTTTGTCTTGATTTGTTGTTTGTGTGATTCAGCCTTTGATCACTCATCAGTTAAAAGTAAAGGGAGATACTTTATTTAGCTCGCAGCGTATGAACAGAATCCTTTAAGACAGGGGCAGGGATGAGCAAAAGAGACAGAGGAAGATGAAAGAGGGGTGTGGATGGAGAAACATTCTCTATTAAGCCGTCACACTTTGCACACTCATTAATTAACACCCCCCCAATTCCTTCGCTCTGAATGAACATCGATTTGATCCAGATGGTTTGTCTGTGTCCCGCTCCGGTGAGGCCAGAAGGAAACAGAAGAAATAAATGTCATACATACAAAATAAAAATAAAGAGCTCGAAAATAAAGGTCTAGTCGTTCCAGCAGCCTCCGGTCTGTTCCTGATACACCTCGATCACATCTTCATCCTCCATTCCCAGCTGAAAGAAATAGAAGGATATGGTGATAATGGCCATGTTTGATTTGTCTGTTTATGCTTATAGAGCTCTTCAAAAGTGGCGCTGCAACAACAGCAATGTCATGGCTTCAATTGCCAGATAACACCAAAACTGATCAAACATACAGTCTACCGCTGTATCAAAATCAACTCATCAATAAAGCTTTAGAATGAAATCTAAATTGCTTGATTACTTCCATGCATGGAAAAGGTCTTTTTTTGTTCCCTGGTACTCAAACTCAACAACCTAAGAGTTGTCATTGCCATCAGTTGAGCTTAAAGGCACAGTTCACCCAAAAATAGGTTTGATTTGGTTTAATTTCCACAGACACTGGACTGAAATGACTACAAAACATCTAGAAATGATGATAACATGAACATTTGGAATGGTATCTTTATTCTTTCCGCAGCTGTATATTAAATGTAACTGTACATTTTACCTCTTTTGGGGTCTGGTTGTCTGCAATTCTCTGACCCTCGAAAAGAAACCTTAGAGAGTTCATGGGTACACCCTGTGTTAAATAAAAATAAGAATTTCAACAAGACATCAGCTTTGAGTTCAAAACACTTGACACAAAGTGACTTAAATCATTTCTAATGTCTATGCAACAACTATGTTGAGCTGACCATCTATCCCATTAGTTTGGGCATCTTGTGGCGGGTTGATGCGGACATACAGGAACAGACAGTCTTTATTTTACATCCCTTATGAGAAATGTACATGCACTAGAGAAGTTTCACCTGTCTCTGACTGTAGGATTCCTTCAGCTTCTTTAAATGTGTCGTCATCTTCACTTTAAAGTGAATTTCACTATTGTCCTGCAAAATGAAATGACATGACAGCGTGTTAGTTTTCAGAGCGATCAGTCATGTGCCCTGTCTGATTTAGTCATCATCATTCCAGTGGAAAGATCCTGTGTTTACCTGACCGATCACTTTCAGCTTGATATATTCTCCATCCTTCTTGTCACCTCCATCACTTGAGGGCTTGGTCTCCTGTTAAAGTAAATGAAAAGCCATTCAGTATAATTGAAAATCCTCCAAACTAAACTTGACGAGACTCTAATATACTGCACTGTAACAAAAGAATCATCTCTAGTACCATCAGCTGCTATACTGCATTAGGTCAAGTCTGTCTATAATGTATATAGTTTTGTATATATGTTGTGTATAATTTGTACAGTATGTCTAATTGTATTCTGCATTGTCCGGTGCTCTCCATAGTGATTCAGTGTCAAATCAAGCAAAACTTTTGTCTCTTTCTGGAGAGAGAAATATCAGAATGATGAAGAAAGAAAATATTACATGTAAAAGATTATAAATGAACATCCCAAAAGACACGTTTGTTAAGAACCTTAAAGTCCATCTCAAAGGGTGTTAACAGAGTAGTAAGTATCACATATTTTGCCTTTCTTTATCATTCCAGGACTTCTTTTTTAAGAAAAAGAATGCAAGTGTGCTTCATCAAACATTACACTAGCACGTGGATTTAATTGTATTTTGTGGATACAAATACACATCATCATTTGATCAAATCTTTGGTCTATGAAGAGGACAGTCAGATGTTAACACGTCTGGTTGTGTTTACAGGCACAGTGACAGTAACCAAACACAACAGGGATGTTTTCTGATAAATGTTTGTAAAAATGATGCTCAGTGTGGCCCATCAGCTCAAATCAACATGAACTTAGTTTTCAGGGCCCAGAGAAGCTAACTAGCATTATAGCACACATGCTAAACATAAGGGGTAAGAAAACCATTAGCTGCTTTTCAAAGTTCACCATATCAGTTAAAAGAACAAAAGAGAGAAAACGCATTAAATGGCGTTTAAATTCCCTGGAGCTTAATAATATTCAGCACGACTTTCCCACCCAGAGTCAGTTAACAGTTAGCCATGAGAACACAGAGAGGCTACAGATGGGCCCTTTATTTTCATCCGTCTTTCACACCAGCTCGAGATTTACAGGTTTGATCTTACCGTGTCTGACATGATGTTCGGCAGCGGGCAGCTTCTGTTTAATGAAGGAACTCTTGTTTGGTTTGAATATTGAAGTGTGATGTTCTGTAATGTGAGGTTTTCCTACCAGCAGACTCACAACACTGCGCCGCTAACGTCATTGGAAAGGGGCGGGACTTCCGACCACGCAGAGTCGTTCACCCTCATTAAGAACTTTGGCCCGTTGCTGCGATGGGTCAACGGCGCCGCCATATTGTAAAGGGCAAGACTGACATTTATAAACACGTACAAGTGAACGGACGACCGGTGGGCTTTAGTGATTAAAGAACACAAGATCGTTTACATTTGTCAACAGATTTAAAAAGTTTAAACATCTGCATAGGATACAAAAAACGACCTCTCTAGTTGCGCATTCATTGCGGTAAGGATCTAGTCAGAAAGATGTGTAAAAACTCAGCTTGTCAAGCATTGAATTTGAATTATTAATGTAAACGTGACTGTGATTTTGTTCAGAAAATAAACGCAGCTTCTCCGTTCGCGCACATGTGTTTATGAAACAATCTGGACTTCTCCAATATGGCGGTGACGTTGACGTACTATTTAGCAGTCAACGTGGAGTCCGTTACATTTTCCATCACGCTCTTTCTTTATTTGAGTTGGATAACTCGCTTTGTTTGCCTTGTGTTTTGCCCAAAAGTTGTCAAGTTTATTCACATAAATTAATAACGTACGAAACTGCATTTTCATTTTCTGACGAATGCAAATGGAAATGATTCTGACTGTAAAAATGCAACATTGTTCAACACCGCAACACACCCAAATAAAACCAAAGAGCACAGAAACTGAAGAAGAACAGTCATTTCATCCAGTGAGACTTCCTGCACATGCGCGCATATTTGGTGGTGGAGCGCATGCGCAGACCGCCCGCATGTGCACCTCGTGGAGACAAACTCTTGCGGCGGAAGCTCTCGATGTGGAGACAGAGCTCAGTCCGATTAGCGCATTAACAACTATTTCAGAATGTTAGTGTTGTTTGAAACCGCCGCCGGCTATGCCATTTTTAAGGTAAGCATATTTGTGATGTTTAGAAAAGGATCAAAGTGTCTTTTTGAAGTTATTCGCGATGATTTTGCACGCACCGTTAGCTAGCCGGCGCTGTTAGCAATGATATCAAATTAAAGTGTCCACGAGGGTCTCGCAGATCGCAAATCGTTTCGTGATCGCGTGCGTTATATCAGTTTAACTATTATAGTTGAGCTTTTTTAAGCGTTTTTAGGATTTCTTGGGAGCGTGTGAGCCATGTGGGCCTTGGCCACGTTGTGTCTTCTGAACCGAACTTAAGAAAACTTCAGCGCCTGCGGTTCCACGTTAAGATCGATCAGACGTGAAAGTGTCGTGTTATTTCCGCGCATTGTTTTGAGCTTTTGTTCGGGTTTTAACGAGAGAAGCAACATATGCTGTGAGTAAATGTGACGGTCCGCGTGGTCTCAGACATGAGGGGTTGATGTGAGCATGATGCGTGAATTGTGTGTTTTATTTCCTCGTGTTTTCTGACACGCTTGTCTTCTGCTTTTAAAGGTTCTGGATGAGCAGAAACTCCAGCAGGTGGATAGCCTGTGGAAGGAGTTTGAGACGCCAGAAAAAGCCAACAAAGTGTGAGTTTTACACACATCTCACAAATGAACAATGACATTTGAACGTGGAAAGTGAATTTGTGCATTCATGCTCGTGTAAACCTTCAAATAACTGGAGATTATCATGATGCTTCTCTTTGAAAGTGCAAACTTAATCTTCTGAAATCTGTTTATGATCTTGGTCGTTTGCCGGTTGTTAAAAGCTTTGCGTTTCTTTTAGTGTGAAGCTGAAGCACTTTGAGAAGTTCCAGGACACGACCGAAGCTCTTGCAGGTAATGTTGGTATCGTGATGGATTCATGCACTTTTACCTTCGAGTGATACTTTACCAAAAATGAAAATTCTCATTTCCTCACCTTCGAGTCGTTCCAGATCTGTATACATTTATTTGTTCTGATGAACACCGAGAAAGATATTTGGAAGAATGATTATAACCGCCATTGACTCCCACAGTATGAAAAAATAAAATTTTAGTCAAAAGTGCCCCAGAACTGTTGCTGTTCTTCAAAATGTATTTTGTTTAACAGAGCAAAGTAATGGGGGGAAAGATCACTCCAAAGTCCCGTCAGCCATGTGTTTGTAAACCTATGTGAGTCTTGCCTCTGTGGAACTCAGTGTTCATTCAATGGAAGACAATCGAGGCTCAGTGTTGGTTGTTTATCAATTTTCTTCTAAACATCTTGTGTGTTCGGGGATAGGACATACAGTTTTGTATCAATATGAGGATATGGAAGTGATGAATATTCATACGTTGGTGATTCATACGTCCTTCAATGCCGTTTAAACATCAGCTGTGTGTCTGTGATGTATCATGGCTTCTGACCCAAGCGTGAAGTTAACCACCAACATTCGTCACTACCGCTGAGACCACAAGCTTTTGTTTGAATTTCTTTGACAAGAACATTACCTAAAGCGATTTTAAAGCTGAACGTGTCCATTTCTTATGTCAATGAAGCGATCACAGCGATGGTGGAGGGGAAACTTGGGAAGAGCCTGAAGAAGATTCTCAAGAAAGTTGTGGCCAAAGAGGCTCATGAACAGCTGGCCATCAATGATGCTAAACTCGGAGGAGTCATCAAGGTACAGACGGGCGGCGGGCTCTCTATATTGCACAGAAATCTGCATCAATGATAAAACATTACAAGCAGTGATGATGATGACCTTTGTCATGTTGCTGAATAATAATGAGGCTTTTCAAGTCACTATCTCATCTGAGCTTGTTTGGTTAAATGGTTAAAATGAGAATTTAATATTTCCCTCCTGTTACAAGACTCGTTTTGCTTAGACTCGCTCTCTGTTGCCCCCTGCAGGATAAGATGAACCTGAGCTGTGTGCACAGTCCCGCTGTGGCCGAGCTCATGAGGGGCATCAGGAATCAGATGGAGGGGCTCATCACAGGTCTGCCCGCAAAAGAGATCAGCGCCATGTCTCTCGGTTTGGCTCACAGGTTGGTTCTTCGCACAAGTTTGAACTGATCCAGTATCATGAGCGCCGGTCAATGATTAAATTCTGCTGCCTGACTTTTATGAGGATGTTCATCAGCATTCGTCACTACCACTGAGACCCTCCGAGCAGCTATTCATATGATCCACATGCTCAATCATAAAACAGTTATTCACTTCAGTTTGTCTCTTCTTCCCAGTCTTTCCCGGTACAAGCTGAAGTTCAGTCCAGACAAGGTGGACACCATGATCGTCCAAGCTATCTGTAAGGACACGTTTTATTACATGTTTGAACAGGCTTAAGCATTGAAAAGATCTGTGATGACCGTCTGTGGTGTTCATGTGTAGCCCTGCTGGATGATCTGGATAAAGAGCTCAATAACTACATCATGCGGTGTCGAGAATGGTATGGCTGGCACTTCCCAGAACTCGGCAAGATCGTCACAGATAACCTGGCGTACTGCAACAGCGTCCGCAAGATTGGTGAGTGTTTGGGATGTATGGGGACGTTAAAATAGCACATTAGGGTTTTTGGATTACGTCAATATGTAGTGCATTCAGTTTGCTTTAGGATGCACAGGAGTTTAAAATCACATTGACGTATACTTTCTTATTTTAAACACGTAGGTGATCGCACAAATGTGAGCTCGACAGACCTGTCTGATCTTCTATCAGAGGATATCGAGGCGGAGGTGAAACTTGCAGCAGAGATCTCCATGGGAACAGAAGTGTCCGAGGAGGACATCTTCAACATCATGCACCTGTGTGACCAGGTGTGCTGGAGAAACAAATCAAATCACTTATAACTGCCGTGACTTGTTTATTCATGCTGCTTTTTTCTTCCTCCAGGTGATTGAAATCTCAGAATATCGCACGCAGCTCTACGATTATCTGAAGAACCGCATGATGGCTATTGCGCCCAATCTGACGGTCATGGTGGGAGAGTTGGTGGGAGCCCGTCTCATATCTCATGCAGGTAAGTGGCCAGAAGTGATGAAACATCCCATCAGACACACTGTGGCCTTTCCAACTTGACATTTTAACGTTTCATCAGGATCCCTGCTGAACTTGGCCAAGCACCCAGCATCCACCGTACAGATCCTCGGTGCTGAGAAAGCTCTCTTTCGCGCTCTGAAAACCCGCCGTGATACGCCCAAATACGGTCTCATCTACCACGCCTCACTGGTGGGCCAGACCACAGCGAAGAACAAGGGAAAGATCTCCAGAATGCTGGCTGCAAAAACTGCCCTGGCCATCCGTTACGACGCCCTGGGAGAAGACTCCAACGTAGAAATGGCCGTGGAGAACAGAGCCAAGTTGGAGGCCCGGTTACGCTACCTGGAGGAGAAAGGGGTGAGTCGGGGGCTGATGTGTGGAGAGTGTCCATGTTTAATTTCTGATCTCAAGCAGTGATGATGATGGCTACATGTCATATCCTGAATGCACCCTGTGGGTTATAAGTCACTATCTCATCTGAGCTTGAACATCTGGATGATGAATCAGGTTTTTTTATTTAAGTAGTGGTGCTAATGTGTTTTGTGTCTGTGTTTCAGATCAGACGCATCAGTGGAACCGGCAAAGCTTTGGCAAAGGCTGATAAATATCAACACAAGAGGTGAGCGTGTTCTTTCACAAATCGTTCTTTGATATGATCTTGCCAAAATTGTTTGTTTAAATATGAAGAGTTTCGTTCAGAAATGAAATTACACTTTTTTTATTATCAATCAAACTGCAGTTCGCAAGAACTCAAAAAATACAGCTAACTTGCACATTAAAACACTATAAAAACATGACATAATTACACACAAACTCTTCATATACAGATATTTTGTTGCTTATCGTCGTTATTACATAGTTGCCAGATCATAATTACAAGATTAAAATCAATATAAAATTGTTAACATCAATGAATTATTGTATATATACTAATTAAAATTTTAATAATTTTATATCGCCAGTGATGTAAAAATATACGACCCGTCCGGCGACTCAACGATTCCTTCAAAGAAGAGGAAGATTGAAGAGGTAGAGGAAGGGGACGAGGAAGAGAAGCCCGTAGAGACCAAAGCCAAGAAAGTGAAGAGAGAAACCCCAGAAGGTAAACATGCATACATCACAACACACCGCACGCTGGCATGATAAATGCAGATGATCGTTAAATGAAAATGAATGTCAGCAGAGGCAGAAGCCCCCGCGGAAAGTGAGACGCCGAAGAAGAAAAAGAAAAAGAGGAAAGCGGAGGAGGAACCCAAAGAGGAGGAGGAGGAGACGGCTGTCAGTACGGCGGAGACGGTGAGTGGAGTTAATTTCTCATTTAAAACTCTTTAATCCTGAATCATTGATTTACTGACGTTGGGCTGTTAATATGATTAACTACACCTTATCTGGAGCCTGAACGTGATCATAAGAACTTGCATTTAAACGTGTACATTTCCTGCATTTTACAGACGTCAGGAAAAAAGAAAAAGAAGGAAAAGCGAGCAGCTGAGGAGGAGCTGAAAGAGGAGGCAGAGGAGCCGGCGGAAGAGGTGAGATACCAGATCTCTACATTTATATAGACGATTATATTGCGAGGTCCTAAAACATGTTTTTTTATAGACGACAGAAAAGAAGAAGAAAAAGAAGAAACGGGTTAAAGAAGAGGACGAGTAGAAGGACTCGGGACTTTTTAAAAACGATTATTTTTCTTTAAGAACTTGTATATAAAATGTTTTATAGTGTTTCTGGACATGTCACATCTCTTTGTGTTTCAAGCCAAGTCGACACTTTCTGCAGACTGTGAACGGATACGTTTCGTCTGTCTATTACTCGATTTGAAAGAGAAAAAACAAGATTTATAATTTCTTACTTTTTTCTGTGAGCTTCGTGTTAAACTTTACCAGATCATACAGTTACGTTGGTTTGTCTATTTTCATAGACAAATGTTTTTAGTTTAAAGCCAGTATGTGGTCGTATTATAAAAAGAAATCACTGCGATGAGCGAGATCTGTGACGTAAGAATGAGTTGTATGTGTCTCAGGATTATTAAAAACTGTATGTTTCTGTATTCCTGCATGTGGGCTCTTTTATTCAGTTTTGCTCTGAAACACGATCAAGTCATTTTCTTTCACTGTCGACACAAAGTGTAACATTGATTTGTAGTGTAGAAACATCTTGCTGGGATATCAGCCATTGAACTTTGCCAAATGGGCGGTTCGTACTAATCTGTGATCATACACTTGGTCTGTTTTAATTAAAAAGACTTTGTTTTTAATCCAGTGGATTTCATTACAGATGATCTGAATTCCAAAGAGGAAATACAATGTTGCATATGAATATCCGGATCATGAGGACGTTTAGACACATGTTAGGATGGAGTGCCTCATGTTTTATTTGTGTGTTTTACATTCCTGACTGGTTCCTCCTCTTGGCTTTTTCCAGTAACATTAGGCCAAGTGAAGAAACTTGGCCAAAATACAGCATAAATTTAGCTTGTCACGAGCGTGTATAACGGGTTTAATGAGCGGGAGATGTTCATAACATGAGAGGAAGTGACTGATTACAATCCATCGACCCCCTGAACCGAAACTATAATCACAACTTTTAAATTTATTATTTTGAAATATAATAAAAAATTATAATCACTCAGTGGGTTATTTATTCAGGTTATATACATCACTACCCACAAATCTGTTATCTGTGGATTAATTTAAATTTTTAGTTTATTAAATACTTAAGATGACAATGAATTTTTCAGGGAAAACATTTTTACAAATTTTTTCTGTCTCAATTGTGTCAATCATGTAAAACCGATACGGTTTTAACTGCAACTTGTTTTTTTTTTAAATACCATTATTCATTGATTCATCATGAGCTAAGCATCACAACCGGCCTTAAATGGTGAGAAGGGTTTATTTTGGTGGCAGAAGTTTCTCTGCTTCTCTAACCCTTGCCTTAGTAGCGCGGTTCTCTCTGGATAACTTTGGCTATTAATATGAGTAAAAAAGACTTTATCTGAGACTTCAGACAGATTTATAGAGTTTGCCTTGACCGGTTCTTATGGATGAGAGCACATGTTGTGCAAAAACCTCAGACTCTGAATGTGAAGAAATCAGGATGGTTGTTGCTTTGTTTTTTTACTAAAGGAAATAGTGTGAATGAGCCCAAAACTAAAATTCAAGAGCAAGATCCCAAGTGCTTAAAATGCTGAAACGACACCATTTACAATGAGATTTTGACTAAATCAGGTTTTGTTGAAAGATATTATTAAAAACGTACAATTAAAAGTTATGAGAAAAAACGCAGAATGCCGTTTGCAAGTCACACTGTTTCTTGCATGAAATATCCAACAATCTTAAGTGCCGAGGTGGATGATCGGATCAAAGACTCCAATGAATCACACAAACTAAGCGTTGACATGGTCATAAAGATTGGATTTCCTTCCCCATTCCTAGCACAAGTCCATCCTAACAAATATTTTGTGTAACAAGTTATCACCATAAGAACATTCAAAGCTTTATATTTCTTGTAATATCAAGTTTATTATGCAACGCATATGTATTTGGAGTGATTGTTTGGGATTTGCTCAGTTAAACAAATAATGAATAATCTGTGTTTTTGGATGTAATGTATTGCCTATGATTAAGAGGACATGGGGGTTCTCCATCATTCGTGTGTGGTTGCCAAGTGTTCCCTATAACAATCCTCCCTTCCATTCATTTTATTACTATCAAGCGCAAAACAGATATTAAACCCAAACAGTCCAAGATAACAGCAAATGAAGAGAGATAAGGTTTTAAATAGGTAAAACATTCAACAAATGAAGCAGATTTTTGAAGCCTTTGCTGACATTTGATTGAGATTAGCACTTTTTATTCTATGGGATATAAGAGTTCATGACAAATAGTATCGTCTTCGTGTTAGCTACATATCGTAAGGAACAATTATTTGTAGAAAAAACCTGAATGGTTGTATTTAGCACAGTAAGGGCTGTAGGATTTATTATAAGTAACGTGGATTAGGTCATCTTGGCCTCCTTGAGCTCTGAACAGCATTTCAGATGCTGTTTCTTATCAAGATCGCTTAAAATGTCTATACAATTAAACTTGCAATTTATCACAATACAAGTTACATAATGTGTAAATAATCTAATCTAAATAAACTAAATATCTAGTGTGTAAATAATTGAAATATCTAGTGTGTGATAAAACACATCCTATTTACATGTGTAACAACAGATTATCAAATAACATATGACCTGTTTATAAAACACGTTTAGTATTAAGACGTCTTCTCAGTCCGTATGTCACCTTTCACGTTTGAGACACAAGCTGCTTCCTGATTGGCCGGTGCACCTGTCAATCGTTCTCCCATGGTCCCACAGTAGAGAAGAGAGCGCATGGGCCATTTCTGTCAGACAGGATCAAAAATATAAGCATTAAATATACATCATCTTACCAAGTTTATCACATTATTTAATAATAATAAACTGAGAAGGTCCTTAAAGCGACCAAATCATTCACCTTGACAGGGTGCAGGTATCCTTCTGCTCTGGGTCTGATGCCGTGGTCCGTCAGCTCTCCGCCCTCGTCCAGGGTTTCAGTCAGGTGGGCGATGTAGTTGGTGGCCAGGACCAGCACGTCCAGCTTTGAGAGTTTAGTGTCAGGAGGAACAGACGGCAGGGCAGCCTGAAGGCTATGAAAAGCTTGTCTGAGGTTTTTCACACGACTCCTCTCTCTCGCCGCATTCTCCGGAGAGTTTTGAGACCTGCATGCCCTTGGTGGAATGACCGAGTCGGACTTTACCTTAGATCATCAAAACAGCACAATATTTTCAGCCAAAAATGAACATCGTTTCATGATTTATTCTCCCTCGTGACATTCCAAACCTTTAGGACTTTCTCCTAAAAAATGGTGACAGCATTTTTACTTTTGGGTGAATTGGAATATTACAAAAAGTATTTTGTGTACATCTATGAAAGCAACGAATCTGATCTCCGATATTTCAAAATGTATTTTAAAGTATTACATTGAAAATATTTAGAAAGTTGTTACATCCCCGAAACTTTCAATTCCACTATCGTAAGGGAAAACATTCTAACAATTTCGGTAAACTTTGAGTGACAAAAAAAGACATTTCAATGAAATCATGTTAAATTAAATCAAGATTTTTTGAACATTTACAAAAGTTTTCTTCGTGATGAAAAAATTAAAAGTCCTGTTAACCATCTTCATCTGCTGTGTCTTGTACTCACCCACTTCTTTGGCTCTCTGTGTGTCCATGTCTGGGTGCGCTGGCCCGTCTCTCCTCGCTCCCGTGCCCCGGCTTCTCCCTGCGCTCGCTCTGACATGGGAACCGGCGGTGAGACCACCAAACCTCTAAATGACAGCGCTCCAGGGTCTCCTTCCTGTTGCGTTGAGGTGCTCTGCCCTCTCCTCCACCCAAAGGCCCGATGTCCACCCCGCTCGGCTCCATCCCCCTCCCTCCGCCTTATCTGCTGAGGTAATGTGGGGATCTTCAAGCGCTGTGTTATCTCTCGGCCTGCCTCCCCCGGGCGCTCGCTGCCAAGGGAGCAGACTCAGGGGAGTTGCATGGTGTCCCCAGGCAGGTCGGCAGACGTGAAGGGTTTTGGGAAAAGCGGAGAGCCCTCCTGCAGCTGTGGACCCACAGCACACACAACCTTGACCCGCTCGGCCTGCCGGGGCGACGTGACCCAAACAATGTAGAGTTACTGTGTCGACTGTCAATGTGACGACTGTTGATCAGACTGCATGGGCCTGGTTTATCAAGGACATCTGGATTATGGGAAGTGTTTACAAACACAATAACGGGATTAGAAGGACATGACTGTATCGCAAAACATCATGACATCACATTTACCGTCTGGTTGACCAGACATCACATCCATTTCAAAAAGAAAGCAGGAAAATGGAGCAAAGTTCCTCTCTAGACTTGCACAATTTTCCATAACTGTCCAGACAGAAGTACATAAAATATCATGTTTGCTTTCAATAGCTATATAGTGGACTGATGCTGTATCTAAATATGAACAAATGAGGAAACATAGGGAGTATTGAGCTTGTTAAAATGTGGATAAGAAGGGTTAATTTTGGGCCTTTGAAGTATTTGAGTAAACACGTATTTAGATTTCTGTCCCGTATGGCAAACGTTGTAACACAGACATTTTTAGTTTTTTTTAATCCAAGCATAGAGACATTATTGAAACTTTTTTCTTTGTAGAAATGTTTTAAAAGCAGGTTAATAAAAGTACTAAATAAATAATCTAATCTATCAATGACACAGCCCTGCCAATAACACAATAGAAACTATTGAAATAGAAATTCTGCTAGATTTATTAGTTATAATTGATATTATACAGGAGTTTTCACTGGTAAGGTTTTGGGTTTTTTGATGGAAATGTATCTGGTGGATGTCAATTGATCCACTTTAAATAAAATAATTTTCTAAAGGTTTTAGCTGACGGTTCATAATAGTGAACACAACAGTTGAGGGGACTTAGGTCGCCCACTTTTCCTTGATTAAAGAATAGAGGTGACCATGTGTTTGCAGTGGCGGGGCCTAAACTTTGAAATAATCGACCTTTACATGTTAGAGAGGCCCAAACACTCACCAAGTCCAGTTTAAAAATCAATTTTTATAGTTGTATTATTTCATCTGACTTTATCTTTTCTTATTTACGAACTTTTTAAATGGTTCGTCTTGTCGATATTACTATATTGTGTGCTCATGCTTGTATGGCCCTTTGGCAAACACTTGGTGTTTCTAAAGAAAGTGCTTTTTAAATAAAGTTTGATTTACATACAAAAAATCATTGTTTTTTTAAGCAGTGACTTTAACACACTTTAGTCTATACACAGCTTATTTTTCACTGGAAATCAATAAAATATTTGATGTTTTTTATTTTCAGGGGACGACGCTCGACGCAGACCTAACAGTGGAGAAGATCTCGTTCATCGAGCGACGACTCCTCTGCGATCGACTGTCATGTCTTGCACACGCGCACACCGGGAACCACATGGTCGCGAAGTGACGTCGTCCGGTAATAACACACGTTTTCTGTGTAGTCTCCGTCTAATAAGACAAAATGTCGCAATTGCAAGCCAGATTCTTCACCGAGAACAAAAAGTGAGTATTATTTGACTGCGCGTGACGACGAATCGGTTTGATATAAGTTACGGAGATGCAGAGCTCAGATATCTCTAGTGTTAATACTACATGTGTTTATGTATAACATCTGTCCTTATAGTGTGTGTCTTATATTCATTTTAAGCGATGGACTGTGTACAAGAGTCATTCATCTGCTATATTCAGTGTCTGGTGTAATAAATAAATAACTTAAATGACACGAATAAAGAGTTTAATTTCAGCTTTCCACGTGGATGTAGTTGATACAGGTGTAGTTAATACTAATAAATAATGTCATGATGATGTAATTCGTGATGAAGTAACTCTGTTTATCTGTGTGTGTAGGTATGTAATAGAAGATGTTCCCTTCTCCATCCCTGCTGCCTCTGGCGTGTCAGATCTCAGTGGAATCATCAATAAACTGTTGGAAGTTAAGAATGGTGAGCTGAATGCAGATCTTTCTTCTAGGTCATTTCGCCACCATGTTTTTCTGTCATACAGTGTGTTTGTTTGTGTTTGCAGCCGGACACAAACATGTTGAGTTTGACTTCCTGGTTCGAGGGCAGTTTCTGCGCACCTTACTGGCCACTCACATGGAGACGGAGAACATCTCAACGGTACGGCCGCGCATTCAATACAGCCTTGTGTGGCACACTCGCAGATTATGGGTGTTTGCGTACGAGCTCATTTGTGAATCTGTGTGTGTTCAGGAGGAAGTAGTTGAGATCGAGTACGTGGAGAAATTCACAGCGCCGCAGCCGGAGGAGTGCATCATGCATGATGATTGGATCAGCTCTGTCCACGCAGATTCAGAGTGGTGCGTTTTATATCACAAAACCGTTTGATCTGTGGCCAGGCAAAAATGATCCGATCTGTTGAATGAATGTGTGTTCAGGATCCTCACGGGCTCTTATGATAAGACGGCACGGATCTGGTCGATGGAAGGGAAGGCGGTGATGACCGTGGCTGGACACACTGATGTTGTGAAGGATGTGTCTTGGGTGAAGAGAGGTTCGAGTTTTAAAGTCATGTATTAGTTTGATATAATGTGTTTTAATGGTGTCAAACTGATAGTTGTGTGTCGTCTAGATGGTCTGAACTCTGTGTTTGTCACGGCATCTCTGGATCAAACCATCCTGCTGTGGGAGTGGAATTCAGAGAGGAACAAAGTGAAAGCCAGACACTGTTGCCGTGGACATGCGGGAAGCGTCGACACGATTGCCGTCGATCCCACCAGGACGAAAGTGTGTGGATAGCGTTTCATTTAGACAAATACTGATGTATTTTTTGCCTTGTACAAAGTATTTCTAATACGCCCGTCACTCTTTCAGTTCTGCAGCGGATCGTGGGATAAAATGCTTAAAATTTGGTCTGCGGGTACGTTTTCCAAATCTGTAACTCAAAAATAAAACGGATATATTTTTCAAGTAAAACAGTGAAGGAATAATTAACGGTGTCGTTACTGTCCTCAGTACCGACAGAAGAAGAGGATGAGATGGAGGAACCGAACAGACCCCGCAAAAAGCAAAAGACGGAGCAGATGGGGCTCACGCGGGTCAGTATCTACACGTTTGGTGATTTTATTGACGGAGGGAAGGACGCTTGTCAATATCTAAATTTTTTTGCTCCAGACCCCCCTCATGACATTGTCGGGTCATAATGAAGCCGTGTCTTCTGTGCTCTGGTTGGATGAGGAGCTGTGCAGTGCATCATGGGATCACACCATCCGCCTTTGGGACGCAGAAACTGGCTCGCAGAAGAGCACGTTGGTGAGTGAATCTCAATATTTTTGTGTGGATGGATAATGTAGAAGTAATTCGATTGACCAAAGCGATGTTTTTGCTTTGCAGACGGGCAGTAAAGTGTTTAACTGCATCACGTACTCTCCGCTGTGTCGCCGCTTGGCCTCTGGCAGCACTGACAGACATGTGCGTCTGTGGGACCCGAGATCTAAAGGTGACCGTGAGACACACGATGTCCTGACACAGCTCATCATCTGATTTTAACAGCTTCTGTCGACCTCCTGTTTTTCAGATGGATCTCTGGTTCTCCTCTCTATGACGTCTCATAATGGTTGGGTGACGGCGGTCAGGTGGTCTCCTTCCCACGAGCAGCAGCTGGTTTCAGGATCTCTAGACAAAATGGTGAAACTGTGGGACATCAGAAGGTGTGTAGCTCACTCGATGCAATGTCAGTCATTGCTGTTGTCTTTATCATCGGATGTAAATCATCCTTTTCTCTTCCATCACAGTTATAAAGCACCACTCTATGATCTTGCTGCCCACGAAGACAAAGTTCTGTGTGCAGACTGGACAGAGAATGAGGTACAACATCGAACCACATTTGTCTGTGTACTGACAAAATGACCACAGTCTTCCTCTTCTGGCAAACCTAAATGTTGATCAGTCGGTTATTTGTTTGGTTGATTCATTTTGAACGTTCAAGAAAACTAAATCTGTCCATCTGTCTTTTCTCCATCTTGTCTTCTCTCTCTAGTTGATTTTGAGTGGTGGAGCAGATAACAAACTCTACACATACAAATACTCGGCCTGCATTTCTGATGCAGGGGCATAAAACAACACATCCGGTATTTGACATCAGTGTCAACCTGGAACCATAAGCAGATGTTTTTTATTACTGTAAAACCTGCCATAAACGGACAAGACCTCATCACCCGGAGAAAAACACACAGAAGCTCATGCACGAAACACAAGAAGAATGACTTTTAGCGTATTTGTCAGATATAATTTTTTTTTTAAACTTGTGTTGATGTATGAGGCACAGTTTAATCTGTGGTTTGATAAATGGTGATTCTTAAAGGGATGGTTCACCCGAAAAAAAAGAAAATTCTGTCGTCATTTATTCACCCTCATGTCATTTCATTCCTGTTTAAATGACTTTGTTCTGCTGAACACAGAGAAGAACATGTGGAAGAATGTCAGTATTGTTTAGTTCCAGGACATAATTGAATACCATTAATTACCACTTTATTATTCTAACGTGCCCAAAACGATTTGCTTTTCTAAAATATCTCATTTTGTGATGTCCCAGAACAGAAAACTGCTGACATTCTTCCAAATATCTCTGTCTGTGCTCAATTTGATTTATATAGCGCCTTTCACAACGTGCATTGTTCCAAAGCAGCTTTACAGGAGAACATTTGAAACACTGAAAAACACAAAAAGTTTAAACGGAGCACAGTATGTGGTGTTTATAGAACAAACTAAATTATTCTAGTAAATAATATCTAATGTCAGCAGTCTCCCGGTGGTTTATTTAGCATATTTTGCATGAAGTGAATGTTTGGCTCAAAAGATGTGTCTTTAATCTAGATTTTAATTGGGCAAGTGTGTCTGATCCTCGAATAGTATCAGGAAGGTTATTCCAGAGTTTAGGGGCTACGTATGAGAAAGCTCGACCCCCTTTGGTGGATTTAGTTATTCTAGGTATTATCAAAAGTCCTGCGTTTTGAGATCTTAGAGAGCGTGATGGCTTGTAGTGTGATAGAAGCTCTGTTAGGTAGGTAGGGGCTAAACCCTTTAAGGCTTTATAAGTGATTAAAAGAACTTTAAAGTCAATACGATACTTGATGTGTAGTGAAGGGTTGATAACATTGGGGTTATGTGATGGTATTTTCTGAACTAACTGTAGTTTGTTTATTGATGATGCAGGACAAACACTAAGTGGTGCATTACAGTAGTCAAGTCTTGAGGACTTAATTCAACGGAACAGAAAAATATACAGGTTAGAAACAACATGAGGGTGAATGAATGATGACAGAATTCATATTTTTGAGTGAACTACCCCTTTAACAGTGTCTGATCTCGTCCAGGTCTCTGATCTTCATATAGGCTATAACAATATTACATTGTGCAATTGTCTAAGGCTTGTTTGTTTTGTAAAATGATTATTTTTACCGTTGTTGTTTATGAAAAGTAAAAATGGAAATCTGTTCATGCATAAGGTTTTGTCCTGGACTGTTATGCTGTGTGCTGTAATACATTCAGCCAGCAGGGGGCGGTAAGTGTTCGCGCTCAGTGTTTATCATCCATCATATGGTAGCGGAAAAGTACCGGCCAAAGTCTCTTTAAGGAAGATCTCTGCACTTTCGTCGCATTTGCTCAAATGTTGTAAACCACATTTCTTTCTTAAAATAGATAGCTAGAGTCGCAATAAAACAAAATATTAAACCTGACAACTGGAACAACATTCAGCTACTGCGCATGTGCAAAGGTTATCACTCCCAACGATCGACTATTGGCTGTTTTTACTGGAAGGCGGGACTTCCGTCTCTGCGGCTTGATAATGGCCGCCACACTAATGTCGTGTTTATGAGATATACTGCAGTGTTGTAGATAAAACTCTATTAAACCACTAATGAGTTCACAGTGAGGGACTGTTCACTCCAGGACACGATGGGGAAGAAAGATAAGAGTGATCGAGGTAAGAGACAGACTGCGCTACCAAATGCAATCTGCTGTTATTGATGTGTGTTATGATGACAGCACATTAGTGTGATGTTCTTATGTTACACATCAACTGACTTTATTACAAGTGTATGGAGATTAACCGCGGTTTTACTACAGTAATCGTAGTTTAACCTCGGTATTTATATAAAAAACAATAATGGTTAATTGTTATGATTCTATAAAACAGACATATATCTCCAATAAATATTTTGTATTATCCCTAAGAGGAATGACCAGTTCTATTCCTGTGGATCCACTTTTCTGCAGTTTTGTAAAATAATGGGATTATTATAGTATGGAAATGACAGACAGGTGTATAGATGAACAACCTCTAGCAGATCAATGGTTATGAATCTGGATCTTTTCTGAATTGCTGGAATGATTCATTTTAGAGCGAAAGTCCAAAAAGCGGTATTACGATGAGGATGATGATGATGAAGAGATGACGGGCAGCGAGTCACAGGAGGCCATACCTGCAGCCGCTGGGAAACAGGTGGATGAATCCAGCACTAAACAGGACGAGTATGGAGCCAAAGACTACAGATTGCAGATGATACTAAAGAATGACAACTCTTCAAGACCTCTATGGGTGGTAAGAATAGAAACCCCTGATCAGATTCCGTCATGCTTCATTAAAACGTGTTGTTTTATCAACTTTGATCTCTTTAAGTCGATTTAATAAGTCTGAAAAGTTAAAGGTCTCGCTGGAAATCAGATGTTAATGTTCAGCATTCTTTTTCTGTCTGGTGGACGCGCAGGCTCCTGATGGTCACATCTTTCTGGAAGCTTTCTCTCCCGTGTATAAATACGCTCAGGACTTCTTGGTGGCAATAGCGGAGCCGGTGTGCAGACCCATACACGTGCACGAGTACAAGCTGACGGCGTATTCTCTGTACGCAGCCGTGAGCGTGGGCCTGCAGACCTCTGACATCATAGAGTACCTGCAGAAACTCAGCAAGACGTCTGTGCCGGATGGCATCGTGCAGTTTATCAAGGTTAGTTGGTGTGTGAGTTTGTGCAAAATGAAGTGCATCTGATGTTGTGGTTTATTGAATGGAAGCATCTGTTTCTTATCTGTTCCACAGTTGTGCACAGTGAGTTACGGTAAAGTCAAGCTGGTGCTGAAACACAACAGGTCGGTTCATCTGTCAGAGATCAGTCATATGTCACATTTAATGGTGTTCAGGTGGAGGTGATGTAAATGTTTGTGTGTTGGGCACAGGTACTTTGTGGAAAGCGCGTTTCCTGATGTCATTCAGAGATTGTTGCAGGACTCGGTGATTCGAGACTGTCGTCTCCGATCAGCCGGGGGTGACGAGACCGATCTCATCACTGAGGTCATCTCCAGCAAATCAGCGGTGAGAACATGAACACACACACAATGACCTCTTTGAAAATGAACAACTTACCGTGACTATAATAATTGAGCTAAAAAAACATCTCATCCTGCAGATCTCAAAGCCTCAGCAGGACAACGGTGGTCCGTCCTCCTCTCAGCCAGCGGATGGGCAGAACCCGGAAACTCAGGTGCCGGAGGACATCTTTAGTTTCTATGAACAGATGGATAAAGAGGAGGAGGAAGAAGAGGAGACGCAGACGGTATCATTCGAGATACGTCAGGTGTGTGAGCAATAGAAAGCAACGACTGAAATAGATAGAAAGATCTTATATATATTGCAATGACATTGTTTTTTACTGTCCTCATCAGGAGATGATAGAGGAGCTCCAGAAACGCTGCATCCAGCTGGAATATCCTCTCCTGGCTGAGTATGACTTCCGTAACGACACGGTGAACCCCGACATCAACATGGACCTGAAGCCCACGGCCGTGCTGAGACCCTATCAAGAAAAGAGTCTGAGGAAGATGTTCGGGAACGGCAGAGCTCGGTCTGGAGTCATTGTGCTGCCCTGCGGTAAACACTCTCTCTCCTCAAAAACAGGAAAGGCTATTTTTACAATATATAGATAACAGCATTGTACCGTTGTCTTATTTTATTGCCCAGGTGCTGGGAAGTCTCTGGTGGGGGTCACAGCAGCCTGCACGGTCCGTAAGCGCTGTCTGGTGCTGGGAAACTCTTCGGTGTCGGTGGAGCAGTGGAAAGCTCAGTTTAAGATGTGGTCCACCATCGATGACTCTCAGATATGTCGATTCACTTCGGACGCCAAGGATAAGCCCATCGGCTGCTCGGTGGCCATCAGCACATACTCCATGCTGGGTCACACCACCAAACGCTCGTGGGAGGCTGAAAGAGTGATGGAGTGGATGAAGAGTCAGGAGTGGGGTCTCATTATACTGGATGAGGTACACACAATACCAGGTGTGTGCTTGTGAGAACTGACCTAACAATAAATCCCAGCTCGGCGTAATACAGCAAAACATTTAATCGCTTAATCTGTTTTTATCAAGTTACTGTAGTCAAAATCCCACTTAACTGTTAATAGTGTTTTAGGTAAGCCTAGCAACAAAATCGCCTTTAATGTTGGCTCCTGATTCATGTGACTTGTTTTTCAGTTCAGTTCGTCGCATGCAAGGAAAGACCTCAAATAAATAAAAAGTTGATGACCAATCGAAATTTAGTTGGAAATAATCGTCACGGTTAGATTCTAACAATGTGGGAGTAAAAATATCATAAAAAACATTCATATTCGAAAAAGATTGCGCTGCCAATACTGAACTGATGTAGAAAACAAGGTTCGAATGTCATTTGTACGTTTAAGCTAAATTGAATGCAGAACATTAAAGCCGTAACTTTTTCGGTTAAAAATATACAAAAATGTGCATAAAAGATTGGTGTTAAAGAACGTAAAGTAACCTGCCATTTTGTTTAAAACCGAGATGGCACTAGATCGGCAAAATGACAGGTTTTAAGAAAAAAAAGGTAAAAACTAGAGATTCACAGATATATCGGCCCAAAATCGGTATCTGTTGATAAAACAGGAAACTGCATTTGATTTGTGCTCTGTATATATATTTTTTAGAAACATCCGCAGTTTTATGTTCAATATTAATTAATACACTTTTTATGAATTTGAAGAAATATTAAAGGAATAGTACATTTACAATTATGTATAAAGCAGCTTCAAAAGGCTTCACATGACACCAGGGGTGTATTCCAGAAAGCAGGTTATGTGACTTACCCGGGTAAGTTTAGGAGTAAGTAAGCGGATAACCTCTGCTTTCGGTTCCAAAAACGGAGGTAACTTTCGGGTTATGTAAGTAACCATAGCAACTGACTCTCTGAGGATAACCTGCTCCGGAGCAGGTTATGTTACAGGGTTAGTTTGTTTCAGAGAGGTTTCCGAGCATGGCGTGCCCTTTCGATGAGGATCCTGTGGACGTAGAGGCACAGATTATACGGGTTTTTTTTGCCGTGAGAGGGTGATAAGACCACGTATCCACGTCTTTTCTTATCCTAACGAATATTTGCAGGAGCGCTATCGTTTTTCTAGGCAGTCGTTAATTTATTTCACAAACCTACTAAAACCACACATCTCAGACGTGACAAACCGCGGGTCAGCGCTTGGCGCCGAACAAATTCTTTGTATTGCTCTGCGCTTTTTTGCTACAGGGAGTTTTCTCTACAATGTGGGCGATGCAGAGCATGTGGGAAAGGCAACAGTGTTTAGAGCAGTTCGTACAGTATGCATGGCACTGAAACGGTTTCCACACACTTTTGTACAGTTCCCTGGCCATAAACCTGTGCGCTTTATTAAAGAAGAATTCCACTGGGTGGCAGGTTTGCTCTCAGAAATTCTGTCATCTACTTCAATTAAATGACATTTCTTAATAAGTTTATTTTGACTGCACACACATACACGTAAAGGCTACACAGACTTTTTAAACTTGTTCTTAATCTTAATATCAGGGTTCCCAAACGCAACTTGAGTTGTTGTGGGAGTTAGCAAAGTCTGACGAAGTGCCCTCTGGAATCCCATCGACCACAGGGCGACCTTTATTAAACTCCTCAGATGGGGTGAGAGGAGGTGGAGGTGGACCCCCGCCAGTTAGACGGGCTTCAGCCTTCTTTCTATTAGCTATATAGGAAGAATACTGTAAAAGTAACTTAAGACATTGATTTTACAACAGTTAAAATAAAATATTACCTTTTTGGAGAATGTTTTTGTGTTTCATTTTGACTTGGGAAAGAGTTCTTTTGGCTCCAGAAGGATTACACCTTATAAAACAAGAGGCCTAAATATTTCTTGTCAATATACATTGCACTGTATTCTGATGTAGTAAACTGATGTAGTAAATGCTTGTCGAGTCATGCCACATGCTCAAAAAGACAATTGTTCAACTTTGCAAATTAACAAAATGCAAGCATATTTACAATGTTATAAAAACAATCTTACGCATTGACTCTGTCAGTTATATTTTGCCAAGCCAATTGTCTCTCCCTCGCATATGCAGCTATAATGGGCTTGAACTCCTCATAAGCAAACATTAAAACTTCTAACTCCGCTTCGGAGAAGTACGCGGCACGTAACTTTTCACCCTTAGTTTCCATGGTGACTCCTGAATTCGGCGTTCCATTGAAAATGCCTTGATATGTTCTCCGTGCGCGCGCATTAACTCAAGGTTATTAGCAGTAGGTTGATTAAACTAACTCGACACAGGTGTTTTGGAACCGACATACCCAGAGTAAGCAGGTTTTGGGTTAATCAACCCACAGTTCAGGGTTAATCTGATGGTAAATTAACCCAGCTTTCTGGAATACACCCCAGCTGATGAATAAGGGTGTTGTCTAGCCAAACGATTAGTTATTTTCCAAGAAAACAAAAAAGTGATGTTCTTTTTAAACATAAATACACGGCTTGCCCTGCCTCCGCAATGCACGTCCACGACTTCATATTACGCAATCAAACGGAATTTGTGACCTTAACCAACATCGTTCAAGTCCATAATATGGAGAAGAACCCTGGAAAGCTTTCCTCATAAACCTCAATTTGTTTTCAACAGAAGAAACAAACACACAGACAGATTCTATGATATGTGGGTGTGTAAATGATGATGTGATTTTCATTTTAAATTGATCCTTTCCTTTAATTGAATCTTCAGAAAATGCAAATGTCACTCTGAGACATCGGTATCTGTGGAGAAATGTAGTGTCGGTGCATCTCTAGTTACAAATACAAATACATAACACATTTTCAGGGCTTGCAAGGCACGGACAGCATCGTTCATATTTCTTAAATGTGTGTTTCTTGTCTCTGTTTGTCTGGCAGCGAAGATGTTTCGACGGGTGCTGACGATCGTCCAGGCTCACTGTAAGCTGGGTCTGACCGCCACGCTGGTGAGAGAGGATGATAAGATCGTCGATCTGAATTTCCTCATTGGACCCAAGCTGTACGAGGCGAACTGGATGGAGCTTCAGAACAATGGCTACATCGCTAAAGTCCAGTGTGCTGAGGTCAGGGATCTAAAAGGAATCATTTTAAATGTGCAAAAGATGTTTGAATGATGTCTATACTCGGACAGTCCGGTTATTACTCAATAAAAAAAAAAATCTTAAAGATTAAAGTAAAACATTTTCCTCTCTTTTATTAATTTGAACCATGGTTGAGAGGTGAATCGATTATTTGTGTGAAGAAATCCAATGAATGATGTGTGGAAGTGGGTTGAGCAGTGAACGTTTTCCTCGTGTCATGGTTTTTGCATTAGCTGTATGAATGGTTCCTTGTGTGTGTTTTAAGCTTAAACGTTCTCCTTGTGTTTATACTCGCTGTATGTGTAGGTCTGGTGCCCCATGTCTCCTGAGTTTTATCGGGAATATGTGGCCATAAAGACGAAGAAGAGGATTCTGTTCTACACCATGAACCCCAACAAGTTCCGCGCGTGTCAGTTCCTGATCCGCTTTCACGAAAGACGAAACGACAAAATCATCGTATTTGCAGACAACGTCTTTGCTCTGAAAGAATACGCCATTCGATTAAACAAGTAATACTGCCTTTAATACAAACATACAGCCTCAATAATATGCTGAAAAGATGCCTTTGTATTTCTTCTTATCTACCAAGTCTTTTATTTACATTAAAGAAAAATTGTCAAGCATGACGCGACCTGCTCCAGGATCAGTATGATCACTGATCTAACTTCAATAAGATAAAGTTTGCTTAAAAACATTGGCGGTAGCAATGAAACTTCAATGAAGGATTAGTTTAAACCAGGACTAGTTAAATTAGATACAAATAACTTAATTTACAACAACAAACACATTACTGTGTGCATCTTGAGGCAAAACAATTGCACTGATATATTTTAAGATGTGCAACTATACACTTATGTGCAAGTTGTTTTTGAATAAAAGACTTTTAACATTTAAGTTAGTCTGGGACTAGGTTTAAGCCCTGTCCTGGAAACCACCCCTTAAAGGATCATTATAAAAATGTAATTAGGGTTTCGAGCCCGAAGGGCTGAAAACCTATTGTTTTTGTAAGGATTTTTATTCTTCTTCTTATTATTATTATTCCGCCATAAAACGCGTAGCCCAGCCCAAACCGTAAGTCGTAGAAACTCGAGACTTTGTCGGATGGTAGTAGTCTTGCACGCTACTCAGATACTCGGAGCCAGCCAAATCGGCCCATAGGTGGCGCTATAGCGATGGCCAATGCGTTTGAGCTCAATGCTCATAAACCGGATGTCGCACAACAAAATGTTTGGTGTCATTGGAATCCTTGGCTCCAAACTTAAAAAATGGCTATCTCCGATTTCATTTCCGGTATGCAAATTTTTCCGCTAATTTGCATTTTATGAAAAAAAAAAAAATGAACTAGTCCCTGGATTTTTGCCCGATCGGAACCAAACCGACGCTGATGAATTCTGTGGAGTGTGAATATGAATATTCATTGAAAAAAAGTTGAAATTTCGATTCAGGGTCGCTGGGGGGCATCAAAACGTTCGAACCGGAAGTAGCCTATTTCACTAAAATGACCATAACTCGTGAACCGTTTGAGCTATCTTCACCGGGCTTAGACCGTATGTGTAGACCCTCAGTCCGGGGTCACAATAAAAAAGACGCGGTGTTTGGCCACTAGGTGGCGCTATAATAGCAAAGAACTCGAAAAGGGCTATAACTACGCAACCGTTTGCCCGATCGACTTATTATTTGGTATGGTGTGTCTTTGTGTCATGCACCGTGACTGTATAAAAGGACTTTGGCGTTTCTCAAAGAACATGGCCGCCATCGCCCAATGAATTTTGAGCCCTCATTAGACAGGGTTAACGGGGGCCGATCGAAACGACACTCGCTGGGCTTGTTCGACTCGTGGTCCTGAAGGTCTGTAAGAAATATGAATTGATTCGGCCACTGGGGGCGAAAAAACGTTTTTGCAGTGCATAAACAATTGTGTATCACGTGACATTTGACACATACTCAAACTATTTACATCATATGATAGCTCTTCTCATTCTGAACAACTTTGCCTCTGAACACGCTTCTGTCAATTGAACGGTTCGTGAATTATCGCTGATGATGTCAAAAATCTACTTTCGCGAACTAGTCCCTGGTTTTTCAACCGATCGGAACCAAACTAATGCAGATGACTTCTCTGGAGTGTGAATGTAAATAATCATTGAAAAAAAGTTGAAATTTGTATTCATACACGGTAGGGGGGGGCAAAAACTGAACTGGGCGGAGCCTATCACATTAAAATGGCCATAAATCCAGAACGGATTAACACATCATCATGGGGCTTGGAACATATGTGTAGACCATCACTCCGAGGTCACCTACAAAAGAAGGTGCCGTTTTGACACTAGGTGGCGCTAGACCAGTAGAAATGGTTAAATTGACGCGTATTTCATTACTTAAACAATTGTGTATCATGTGACATTTGACATATACCCAAACTATTTACATCATATGATATCTCTTCTCATTCTGAACAACTTTGCCTCTAGAACCATTTATGTCGATCAAACGGTTCGTGAGTTATCGCTGATAATGTCAAAAACCTACTTTCACAAACTAGTCCCTGGTTTTTCAACCGATTGTAACCAAACCAATGCAGATGACTTCTGTGGAGTGTGAATGTATATAATCATTGAAAAGAAATTAAAATTTGTATTCGTACACTGTAGGGGGGGCCAAAACTGAACTGGGCGGAGCCTAAGACACTTAAACATACGTTGTTAGAGAAGGGTTTGAGATAGCTTCACGGGGCTTAAAACATATGTGTAAACCTTCGCTCTGAGCTCACATCAAAAGAAATCGCGGTGATTGGACACTAGGGGGCGCTATAACGGGAACAATGGCACTAAATACTGTAATTATGCAACGGTTATACATCTACAGGTTCTGATACGCTTTGAAAATAAACGTCTCGGCCCAGGAACTTCAGACTTCTTGAGTTAGAAAGCACCTTCGCCTCAATTTAAAAGCCAACAACAATGAAAATCGGATACTCATTAACGTATTGTCCAAATTATTTGACATGCTTGTAATAGAGGTGCATGTTTCTGTAAGCATGCATAGTTTCTATGAGTTGATACCTGTGATTTTTCTGTGCGTGTGTGTGTTGGACTTTGATCCTTAATGCGTGTGTTGAGGTGTGAACCCCCTAAACTGTTCATGAATGCATGACTGCTTTTGACTGCCTTAAACCTCGAAACCCGCTTAAAGGCTGCTTGTTGTGATTTATTTTCCATATTTGGCATGGTGTGTGTAAACGTATGACTTCAGTTTAAGGTGCTGGAAACAATGTGCCATTGTTTTGACCATAAAATTACATTTAATGCTGTTTAAACGACAATAAACCAAAATTCAAGGGCTTATCGGGTAACAAACGTTCCTTAAGAGATCTTTGAAACTGTAAGACTAAACCCACGGTGCACATTTTCAGCGGCCAGTCGGTGTTGGCTTCACGGGAGAGATTGGAAGATTGCCCCTTGGGGGAAATCTAGCACACAAATCTCTACGCAAATTTTTCATTTTCATTTGTTTGCTACATGGCAAAGAAAATGCATTTTTTAGACTTGTCCAATCCAAATATGTACACACAGTAGCATATATTACGCATGGTGAGCTGCTAGCGTATAAAAGCATGTGCATATTATTTTGCATGTGCATCAAAGTTTGACTTTAAAATGCAAAAAAGGCCACTATCCCATTCTGGAGTATAAGTCAAACCTATGAAATGGCATGCACAGAAGTATTGTGATGGGATCATATAGTGTGTATGGTGTAGTGGACACTTACTGAGCTTTAACTATCTTGTTTAATTCAGCCATAAAACTTTTTTCATGCTTTCTCTTTAGGCCGTATATTTATGGACCCACATCACAAGGAGAGCGTATGCAGATTCTTCAAAACTTTAAACACAATCCAAAAATCAACACCATCTTCATCTCCAAGGTAAATGATAGGAAGTGATTTATATATTTATTGTTTTTCTACATCTACCAGTATTTGCTTTTTACTATCCATTGTAGTATTGTAATCTAGGTAGTATAGTGTCAAAAAAATCAAAATGAGTTCTACATGTTTGTTGTAGCACACTTAAACATTACAATAATCTGTTTTTGTATTATTTTTTGCAGTCGTAATAGGATTTGCAGTGTAATAATTTTACTGGGAACAGTCCGAATTGTTGTTGTAAATTGAGGTTAAAGCAGGTTTAAGAATTCTGACCCTTCCAATCCTCTCGCAGCTCAGCTTCATGTCCTCACTTATATTGCAGAATAAGCGTTTCTGTAGTCTGAGTGCTTTGGAAACGCTCCGTACTTTGTTTCCAGGAAGTGCCGTGACCTCAGAAATCCAAATTTTTGTTCATTAATTAACCTTTCAAATCCGCTCTGCCGATTCCAAAACCATACTAATACCATTGATGCATAAAGCAGATGATTTGTGTACAAGGTGCCTTACAATTAGGACTGCACGGAGGAAAATAAGAAATAACAAACACGCATGTTTTTCATTCTTTCATCTTTCACATGCACAGAGACATTTTTGAGGTATTACAAGTTTTGTGCAAAACTCTCCTTTTCGTTTTTCTCTCTCCGACAGGTAGGAGACACTTCCTTCGACCTGCCCGAAGCAAACGTGTTGATTCAGATCTCCTCTCACGGTGGTTCTCGCCGTCAGGAGGCTCAGAGGCTGGGCAGAGTGCTGCGAGCTAAAAAAGGTCACCAGACGCAGACATTTCTCACTTCACTTATAAAGGATATCTTTTTATAGATTTTAATCTACGGCCTTTGTCATCATTAACTAGAAGTGATATGTCATTTTGTGTTTTTGCATTATTTTGTGTCTTGCTAAAGAATGAGCGTAACTACGGAGCCCCTTAAGGGACATGCGTTATGTCGCAAAACTTTTGCCTTCTCTCGCAAAGATATTTGCCTACTCTCGCAGACAAATTCTGCGAGTTCGGACAAATACTTCATGTTTAATGTCCCTCTGGCAGAGTTTCAGAATAGATCCGTACATCAAAAAGGGTGTTTCAATGCTATATCATTTTATATTAAATCACATTAATCAAGAGTTATGTATTTTTTTCTTCAAGGTGTGTGATGACACTGTGAATATATTTATAAAGCGTCATATGAAACATTTTGACATTAATCTCAAATTTCAACGGCTGCCCTATTACAAAAATAGTAATGCTGAATTGAATCTGAATTTCGTGAAACAAAACAACTACCATGAAAATGAAATATAAACTTGACGTTGTGACTGTTGTCCCCAGGTATGGTGGCGGAGGAATACAACGCTTACTTCTACTCGCTGGTCTCTCAGGACACTCAAGAGATGGCGTATTCCACAAAGAGACAGCGCTTCCTGGTGGACCAGGGGTACAGCTTTAAGGTCTGCAAATATCTGAATCTTATGTGCCAAACGCATCATCACCGTAAAACAAAATGAATCGTGGGATTGAGAATCAAGTACAGAGAATTATATGAAGTAGCCTTATATTTTCTTACTTTGTCTTTTTCTAGGTGATCACAAAGTTGGCTGGGATGGAGGAGGAAGACCTGATGTTCTCCACCCGTGAGGACCAGCAGCAGCTCCTGCACAAGGTTCTGGCAGCGTCCGATCTTGATGCAGAAGAGGAGGTGGTGATAGGAGACATTGGAGGAAAACCGCAGGTTCGTTCTGCTACTTTGAATTTATTTTCAGCTTCATTTGTTTTGTGCTACCGCTTAAACTGGCTTAATTTCGCTCCGGATTTAATTTGTATTCTTCATCTGTTTCTGTAGTTTTCTCGACGTATGGGAGCAATGAGCTCCATGTCTGGAGCAGATGGCACGGTCTATATGGAGTACCAGATGTCCAGGGGGAGCAAAGCTTTTCTCGGCAAAAATATCCATCCTCTGTTCAAACGCTTCCGCAAGTAAAAATGACCATCCACGTGCGATGTTGACAACACGTGTCCAGAACTGACTGTGAGACAGTGAGGTCTACGGGGAAACCCAGAACATAAAACAAGACTGACAGAGAGAACAGAGAACTGGTTCCAAAAAAAGTTAATTTTGAATTGAATTTCTTACAAAAGGCAAACCATAACACATTGAAATACAACAGTACACTTTAACTTTTTTGTGGTGAAATAAAGTGATTTATGCGATGAAGTTTTCCAATTCACATTAAACTTTATTCTTCTTTTCAAGTCTTTTATTCTTCAATTCGTTAAATCGTGTAATCCTCATCTAACGTGACATGGGGGGGTCCCAAGCTCACATTCTTGTGCCCGACTCTCTGATACACGAGCTTAATACTTTTTAAAATCTTATTATAGATGGAAATTAACAGCACAAAGCTTATGTCCAACATTGTATAGGAGTTTTTCATGCTGGTCTGTTATTGTGATGAAGCAACATAATGTAAACGGTTTCAAACTTTGAACAATAAAGATGTTTTGTTAATATATATTCATTTATGGTAAAACATAAAGTATGCATGCAGATTAGGGCATTACATAACCGTCTTTACAACAAAAAGGTGTCTGTGTGTTCATGCATTCAAGAAGAAACCCTTGGGAACCTCAAGGGAATGCCAAACAAGCTTTTGGGAAAGCGTCCAAATCTAACCAGAGCTGAGGAATGTTCGGCTGGGATTCATCATTTGTGTAGTCCAGAAACGTTTTCAGTCTTTGCTAATAAAGAAAAAACACATGACACGAACCCTAAACTAAACATCCTTTTTCCCCAGTTGTCATGCTGACATTTCCCCCCAATCTCCCTGTTTACAATCATGCTTTTCACCTTTTAACAGGCATAACGTCCGATAAAGAGCTCCAAACCAAAGTGCGCGATATAATCCCTCATATATGTCGCAACCAACGAAAATTCACTTTCTATGGGGCGTGATTTAGGACCCTCGTTCATCCACGTGCCAAACTCCAATGTCCACATCCCTTTCCTGATGCCGTGAAGGTTTTAAAGGTCGGTGCTCTCCACGCACGGACGCACGCACGCACGCAGCAGTCAGCGCGCTCTCGCTGCTCAGCCGGAGAGGTTTTACGCACCTTCTTCTCAATAACAAAAACACCAGAGTTAAACATGGCACTTCACAATACTTTCCTGCATCTCATCCGCAAGAATCTTGTCCTGGAGACGCGCAAACAGCCTTTCCTGCAAACCCGCGGGCTGCACAAGACCGCGGCGAGTGGCTCCGTGGAGATTACGCACAGTCCGGCTGATTTGAAAGACGACAAGGTGAAACCCTCCGAGGAGGTGCTGGATGTGGCCAATGCGAAGAGCCTTAAGGAGATGCCCGGACCGAGCACCGTGTCCAACCTCATGGAGTTCTTCTACCGGGATGGCTTCAGTCGCATCCATGAGATCCAGGTGAGCGCCGATGGCGATGCCAAAGCTACCCGTTACGCGTTCAAAGACGTGGGTATGTTTAACACCCCGTGTACTCCGTTTACAACTTTATGAAAAGAGCCACTATCCGCGTTATCGTTCATGCACAATATCGTCAGTTGTGTTTAATTTACGCGTTTGACAGACGACGCTTATGGAGGGGGGCAATGGGCACTACATACATACATTCTTGTTTATAAGTAGCCTATATGTGTTTTATATGGGATCGAACCCGTCACATTTGCGTTGCCAACTCGATGCGTAATGTTTTCCTGCAACTCGGCATTGCGTCAGGTCAAGGGTTTGATTCCAGGAAATACATACAGATTAAAAATGACCATTGAATGCAGTTCAGTTCCTCTGGATCATAGTCTGGCAAATGCATACGTGCAATTTAAATGTATGTGCATGTTTGCTCCGGTTTACTGTGACTTTTTATTCACTTCAATTGCATGTTTGCAATCTTTATATCTTTGGTCAACTTTGGAACACGGTATAAACTGTCAGTTTTGGTACATGTGAGATGTGTTCAGTCCCAGTTGAAGTTGCACAAACCAGCTAATTCGGTCTCCACCCCATCACTGAGGGATTACATACCTTATTTAACCCCACAAAGTTCACATTTTATACAAACCAATAAGATCTCACTGCCGAACACCAAAAAAGAGCTTTCAGAAATAGTTGACTGTCCTACAGGGCTGTGCCGATAAAGTTGAGCTTTCAGTGTGAATTACCCATAAACATTTTGTAATGTCAGGTTGTGTGGGCTGATCATTAATAGTGTAAAGGTCACGGGTTCCATGGAACACACAAACTGATAAACTGTTTAGCCTGAAGCGCACCGTAAATGGCTCCTGCCAAATGCATAACAGGTAAATTATTTATACAACCTCAGCAGATTCCTCTTTCTGTTATTTCAATGGCACGTTCTGTGGAGCGTGAGTGTCAGGAGCTTGCAAATGGGGCCAGGAGATGTGTTCTTGAGCCTCCTGAATCACTGGACTGACAGTCATGTGGTTTTTTTTTAATCGTATTGGATTTACAGTAGACAAACGTTATTTCATGCATACAGGGATTATTTAAAGTCTGGGGGATGATGCGGGTGAGCATTGGTTCAAGTTTAAGAGGACACCCACCAACCATGTCAAAGTATTCTTGTAAGCTACTGACAAATGATTCAGCGAAGCTTTCCACAAGAAATAAGGTGTTCAAAGGTTTCTTTCTTGCAGATGGAGCACTCTCAGAAGTACGGCAAGATCTTCAAGTCTCGATTTGGACCTCAGTTCGTGGTGTCCATCGCTGACAGAGACATGGTGGCTCATGTTCTCCGGGCTGAAGGTGTGGCGCCTCAGCGGGGTAACATGGAGTCCTGGAAAGAGTACAGAGACTTGAGAGGACGATCCACCGGACTCATCTCAGCGTGAGTAACTCATGTGTCCGTGACACGGTGTCCAACTAACCCAAACATCCAAATGTGGCTAAGAATTGTTTAAAAGACCAACGAGTAAGAAGTTCACTCCATAATTTTTGTTATTTTGTGGCCCTTGTTATTTTATTTTTGTTGATTGGTGTCTGCTAACAGATATTATACGTGATGTTTTTTGGGCTCAGCGAGGGTGAAGAGTGGCTGAAGATGCGCAGCGTCCTGCGTCAGCTGGTCATGCGGCCACGAGACGTGACCGTGTTCGCTCCTGATGTCAACGCCGTGGTGGAGGATCTGGTAAAGAGAATAAAGACAATGAAGAGCCGGCAGACCGACGGCCAAACTGTTGAAAACATCAATGATCTGTTCTTCAAATATGCCATGGAAGGTGAGTCAACCAACTGTCCAGAAATGTTCCAAATCAAATATATGGAGTTCTTTTAACATTACTGAATTATGCTTTTCATGACAATAACTATACAAAGGAAATATGTTGTTGTTTTTCCAGTTAATGAACAATAAAATGTGAACAAACAATACAAATGATTTTGAATGTTGATAGCAAACATACATCTGGCAGACGTCTATTTGACATCTGCATTTACATATGCAAGACATATGCAATATATCTCGGAGACGTCTGCTGTCAGATGTGCTATAGACATCTAGAAGACGTCTGCAAGATATTTATTAGATGTATTTATTAGACAGATTTAGAATGGATGTTAAACTTCTCTTTCTAAGAAGTTTAGCAGATGTTTTGACACAGCAGATGTATTCCAGATCAGCAGACGTCTCCGAGACGTATTTCAGAGGAGCAAACCGTATTCCAAATGTAAATGCAGACGTGTGCTAAAACGTGAAATGACAGTGTGCCAGTTTGAAATGAACAGAATGTTCTGGACGCTCGTGACGTTATCTTGATTTTTTAGTGTGGGCTTTAAATCAGAGAGATAGCAGAGAGCAACTGAAATGATAACATGAAACCATGCATTCTGAAAATAAAGACATTTGTTTTAGTGGCTATTAACGGATTTCATTCTTGTTGGCCGTGGAAGAAAGTTGCCACTTGTTTGGTGGAAATGCAAATTAGAAGTATCATTTTTGATCTCCAATGATTTATTAAAACTCACGCTAAACAGCAGAACATACAAAGCTTTTAGTAATTCATTTGTAATTGTAATTGATCCATTTGATTCAACATCAAACAAGGACACAGACATGTTTTAAATGTCGTCTCTCCTCTCCAGGTGTGGCAACCATTTTGTACGAGGCTCGTCTGGGCTGTTTGGAGGAGAACATTCCTAAAATGAGTCAGGAGTACATCGCAGCGCTGCATCTCATGTTCAGCTCTTTTAAGACCACCATGTACGCCGGTGCCATTCCCAAATGGCTGCGTCCCATCATTCCCAAACCCTGGGAGGAATTCTGCAGCTCCTGGGACGGCCTCTTTAAATTCAGTAAGAGCAGAGGGAGCTGTCCTGGGGTTCGGTGGGCTTCTCGGTTTTCTGTGGTCTTAACAAATCTGTTTGTGATTTAGGTCAGATTCATGTAGACAAAAAGCTCTCAGAGGTTAAGAGAAAGATGGAGAGAGGTGAAGAGATTAAAGGAGGCTTGTTGACTCACATGCTGGTCACCAGAGAGATGAGCGTGGAGGACATTTACGCAAACATGACAGAAATGCTCCTGGCTGGAGTGGACACGGTAAGGATTGGCCCATGGGCTGCTGGGAACGCTGGTGAAGTTCATACTTAACTTTAATATCAACAAAAAGTTATACATTGGGGCTGATTTCAAAGGATAGTTCGGTTCTCAGAGAATTGAGGTGGCAGTTCAAAGGTCATGACCTTAATTTCACACATGAATCTTGAGTGAAGCATAAGTTGCTTTACGTAAGTGTCTGCTTTGCAATGCATTTGTATAATTCAAGTTCATTTTATTAAGTATACTTCTGAGAACATATAATCGAATAAATCTATTTCTTGCAAACATGCAACAAGCAGGGGGAGTCCGTCTCTTCGTCTGGTGACATTAAACTTCATTTATCTTCTTTCCTCTCCGCAGACTTCATTCACGCTGTCGTGGAGCGCGTACCTTCTGGCAAGACATCCCATGGTACAGCAGCAGATCTTCGAGGAGGTGGAGCGTGTGTTGGGTGGGCGTGTCCCGACAGGAGAGGATGTTGCTGATTTGCCTCTGATTAGAGGGCTCGTGAAAGAGACGCTCAGGTAAACTCGTCCACCTATGCCCGACGGCCACTTCAATATACAAACATCAACACAAAGGATTGAAAAGTGGACACAAATACAGTCATTTGAAAAGACACCACACAGATTAGTCATTTCTGAAACAAAGGGGTTTCCCAAAATAATAATATTCTTATATCAAATCTGTGTAGTCTCTTATGACATCATTCTGCACATCATCACATTCCGGGCTGTGGGGTAATTGGTCATTTTTAAGGGAGGAACTTCCTGTTTCAGAGGAAATGACAACAACGCATCAAACAAAGCTGTGCATTTCAAGGCACTTGGATGGATCACAGTTTGACAATGTGTTTTTCTGCAGGCTTTTCCCCGTTCTCCCTGGAAATGGACGTGTCACACAGGACGATCTAATCGTTGGAGGTTACTTCATTCCTAAAGGGGTAAGAACTGAATGCCCAAAACATTGATCAGAACTTGTCCCCTTCACATTAAAACATTATGTCACGCTTGTTTTTGGCCAATCAAAGTCATTAATTCATGTTAAAGAGAAAACCCTACATTATAAACCATTATAAACGGTTTGATAACATTCTGCTAAAAGCAACTACTTTCCTTGGTGTGGACATCATCATGCCTATAAATCTCTCAAATAAAGCCACATGGGCACAATCTCTAAAATCATTGTTGGGGATTCATTCACAGGGAGCATGTTTTTTTAATAAAGTTTGAGAAAGTTCACTTTGGCGCCGCTAACTTCCGGGTTAGCCTTCAAAAATACATATACATATATTGTGTTGTCAGACTCAGCTGGCTCTGTGTCATTACTCCACTTCCATGGATGAGGAGAACTTCCCCCGTGCCGAAGAGTTCCGGCCAGAACGCTGGCTCCGCAAGGACTCCACCGACCGTGTGGATAACTTCGGCTCCATCCCGTTCGGCTACGGTATCCGCAGTTGCATCGGCAGGAGAATTGCTGAGCTGGAGATGTATTTGGCCCTCACACAGGTGTGTGTGTGTATGTGTTTCTCAAGTCAGTTTCAGTGTTGTCGTCTGTGTCTAATGGTGTGGATTTACCTCTCACAGATCCTTCAGAAGTTCCACATCAAGGTGTCTCCTGATGCCACTGACGTGCGTGCTAAAACCCACGGCCTCCTCTGTCCGGGTGCACCCATCAACCTTAGGTTTGTGGACCGAGATTAATCTGGCATCACCCGACGTGTAAATATGAACCGTAAGATCTTCCACCCAGAAGACGATTGGTGTCATTGTGTAACAGTGCCTCTTCCAACGTCTATCCAGCTATGTGTGGAGTTTTTCAATTATTCAATGCTTCTGTAAATTAAGAAAGTACTGATACTTCAAACTGTATAGAACTGGTACTCTTTTATGAACTCTATACAAATTACATGAATGGTATTTACATTTTGTTTTCTTTTAAAAGCTGTGTAGATTTGTATATAGATGCATTTACGAATAAATTGGCTTTAGTGAAAAACTGTAAATGCTTACCCACACCTATATCTGACTAATATATAGTGGATATACAAGTCTGAACTTGCTATTTTGTATGCATTTGTACAAAGTGAATCAGATGATTATTTGAAAAAAATATATATATATATATAAATGTATATAGCTGGCGCGAAACATCATCCCACCAGAACTCATCATATAGATTAGACCTTGCGAAATAGTTTGAAATTTCCATGAGGTGGATAAACATACGTTTAACCTTTAAAACTTATCTAACAAGTATTAAAATCGTAAAGCAAAGATCCCTAAAAAATTCAGGAATTCTGCAAAGATCCTGTCAGGTGGACACTAATATAGTAAAAACATTTGATATCATTCATAGGAAAAAATGTCCGCTGGATTTCGAAGATGATATTTTTCTTCATAATAAATAGGACTTTAATATTGATGAGAAGCGGAGGCAGTTATTACCCATTTTTTAGTGCACTTGCATCTTAGGGAACAGACAGGCAATGGGACATATTCTATCTTAATGAATTTAGGCTGTTTTGGGGAGGATGTGTAGCCACCCATTAATTCAATTTAATTCAATTTATTTATTGAGCGCTTTTCACAATGTGCATCATTCCACAGCAGCTTCACAGGAGGAAAAACATGTAACACACATGAGTTGTGTGCAATTTGATAAATTGAAACTGTTGAATGTCTTCCTGAATTGCGTTAAAGAATGCATGTATTAAATGTCAAGATTATGAAGATGCGCTGTTTTATTCAATTGTTATTTCTTGCAGTGTGTGTTCTATTTAAACTACCTGTTTGAAAATAATACATCTACAGGCTTACAATTAATATTGGTTCTTGTTTTATGTAACATTGACTCTATAATGAGGACCTTTGGTGTATTACACATTTCTCTATTACTGTAAATGATGCATTTAGAAGCACTGCCCATCTGACAGTTAAATATATTAATATAAACATAGTTGGTAAGTAATTACAGTTAATAAATAGTTGAATTAAACTAATAAAGATAAAAGCATAACTGTGACATAAATGCATATATAAGGAAAATAAGAGTAAATTGGTGTATAATAATACAGTACAATGTCAAGGGTTCATCAAAACCTTTCATTTTTCAATTACTGTAATGAACAAAAACTTAAGTTTGGGGGGAATTAAGTTGTTTAACGTTTTTAAACATTCGCCACCAGATGGCGGAAGAACATCGATGAACAGGACGTGCAGGAGGCAGATTCATATTATAATAATATAAAAGCAGATAAATGTTACTGACTTAAATCATTAACAACCGCACATTCTAAATGAATTAATTACAACCTACAATATAATATAACATCTGTAATTTATAAAACGAGTAAACAGAATCATTGATGGGTCAAGAGAAACCGAACCGCGCTCTCTGATTGGCTGCGATTGAAGACTGTTCTGTCAAAGACTGTTTCCTTATACAAGACGCCGCAGTGGCGTTACAATAAATTTGGGAAAAGTGCTTGTAGGGCGCTGTCGTGTTGCAACACTTGCGCATGCGCCGTAGCCGTAACAACCTCGAAAAGAAGAGGTTTCCAGCTTAAGTTGAAAGCAAGTAACACTATTCACGATCCACTTGAGGTCAAGTTTAATTTCATATCCTAAACATTGTCTTTATTAACATCTTAGAGATTCATTTGAGATGTACCAGTGTTCCTCAACTTAAGCCGATCTCGTATGAATCAAACAGCCGCCCGGAGGCGTTGCAAAAATGGCTGCCGAGTGCGGGGGCTTCTTGTAAAGAGACTCTGGTTATGACGCAGCCGACAGGTGGCGCTGTGGAGTGTTGTGTCAAAGGACAGCAGCGCTGTTCACCGAGCTAGCGTTTGCGTTTGCCTCGTTATGTGAACTTAATTCCTAACAGTTCTTATCGCGTCGTTATGCTCTCTTGGATTCATTTATTTCCGAGGCGATCTCTGTTTCTGCGTTCTCGATGGGGTCACCCGGTATCATTCCCTCGGTCTAACTGACAGCTCTTCATCGAGTAGCGCGCTATAAACCCAATGTAAACAAACTTCGATCGGCGGTCGCAGGTTACTCGCGTTTTCATCCACGCACCCCCAGGAATCGGCGACACTGTCCGCCGCGGGTGTGTAAAGTGTCTCGTGGTCGGTGAGAGATGATACAGGCCCTGGACTGAGTTCGATCCGTGTGATTGAGTGTCGGAGCGGGTCTGATTCGTCTCCGGGGCCTCATCTGTGGATGAGGAAGTGAACGGACCGAGCTCACCCAGGTGCGTAAATGCGTTTTATTGATGTCGCTGTTAGCAGCCGAGTGCACGATAAAGATCATTCATTGACGTTAGCTTGTTAGAATCTCTCGGCTAGCTGCCGCAGCGCGAAGTCGCTTGTTAGCGCAATGCTAATGTCGGCCTAGACAACGACAGCTACACGGCTAACGGTGTGTTTAGTTCATGTGCTGTGATCATTTACTTTTATTTACGGTATAGACGAGACTTCATTGAACAGGTACATGTCATTGTGACTTTAATTGTCAGTTGGATACGAGCCGTCAGTCGGTTAGCTTGACCTGCTGTAATTTGACAGGTATGTATGCTAGCGAGTTAGCGTAGTTGTTATTTACCTTTTTTAGAATAAACACACTTTTTGAGGGATTTTCCTGCGTATTAAGTGTTTTGATATGTTGTTCTGTTGTCGTCTTCAATCTGCCATGCATACGTAGACACACATGTGGCAGAACAGTTAGCTGTCAGGTGTCATTTGACATTGACCCACACGTTTTGATACAAATCTTCAGTTTAGGTCAATACAAAGTTTCATAGACACAAAGCCTCTTGTTTTTCTATTGTAACTGCGTAACTTTCAATTGCATTGATTTCTTGTGTGCTGTCATATATCTCTGTTGTGTTGTGTAATTGCAGAAATATTTCCTCCTGTATGTCAAGATCATGTAAACGTCATGCATTGATTTTACTCATGTGTAGGAGAAAGGATCCCATTTGATGGGAGAATCCTCTTTCCTTCCCTCCTGGGTGAATCGGTGATCTGTCAAAATGGGTGTGTTCCCCGTCACGAAACTTAACTAAGTTACACACTAAAATATCATGTCATTGCTGTGTCCGTAAGAAATCTGTGTCTAACGTTGAAATGAATGGGTCATCCTGATATCTTATAGATGAGCAGGAGGCACTGAATTCCATCATGCAGGATCTGGTGGTGCTGCATCGATCCAGTCGACCATCTGGTCTGTGTGACCTGAACAAACCCAAGGCCTCCTCACCCAAGAACCAGGTCGGCACGGTCACATTCTTCCCTTCCATAAAGATGTTTTTAACGCACTGATATAAGCTCGAGTTAAATGGGATTTAACAGACTGTTGTAGTCAGTTATGATGACATCACTTAGCGTGCGAAGTGTCGGTCACCTCATACTGTTGTGCTATTGTTTTTACTCGTCCACAGAATGACGTGAGGGTGAAGTTTGAGTTCAGAGGAGAGAAGAGGTAATGACCACAGATCCTGTTTGTGTTTGTTCATCACTTCTTATTTTTTGCACTTCCCTCTTGTGGTTTCTCTGAAGTAAACCTATTTAGCTGAGCATTGCATTTGCTTTATAATGGAAGTTGTGCCGGTCTGTCCTATATCTACAGAGCCACTTAGCTCAAGTGTGATGTTGGAGTGGATTTGTGCTGTTGTTGCTGAGGCTGAACTGTAATGATAATATAAAGATTTATTTTATTGTGAATTCCAATTAATATCAATCAAACTGCTGCCGGTTAGTTTTGATTTAAGCCATTGTGACTAAAGAAACACAGCTATTTAACACACTCAAACACAACAAAATCATGATTTTCATTTTGGAGCCAAACTCTTCATATTGTTTGTTACTTCAGGATCCTACAGTTCCCACGGCCTGTCAGTCTGGAGGATCTGAGCGCCAAAGCTAAAGTAGCATTTGGCCAGAGCATGGACCTGCATTACACCAACAATGAGGTACCAGAGATGTCATCCTGTCATTATGATCCATTAGAATGTCAGCGTTGGTGTATGCGTGGACGTGTCAGCTGCATTCAAGAATTCAATTATGTAGCCACACCTCTGATTTATGTTTTCCCGTCCATTACGCTTTCCTGTAGCTTGTGATTCCGTTGAGCACTCAGGATGATCTGGATAAAGCCGTAGAGCTGCTGGATCGCTCTGTGCACATGAAGAGCCTGAAAATTCTGCTGGTACTCCCCTCCTGTTCTCAGGTCAGTGTGCTTACACAGTGTCTCATAGTATGGCCACCACAAAAACACCAACAATTTCCAAAACACATTCAGATATAAAATGCTGGAACACCAGTTCTTTTGGTTGGTGGTCTTAGTTTTCTGATGTTTGATTGCATAAAATTGAAGATAAATGTCCATATTACATAAAATGCCACAACATCTGTGCCCCCCCCGTATCCATCTTGCCTCCCAGTTTGAGAACAACTGGCATAACGTCAGAGCTGAAATACAGATACATTTTGATCCTGCTTTTGCAGATCTCCAGTAAGGATCTGTCCGCTCATGAGAAATTGGACAACACCGACTTTAGGTCTGCAGATAAAAAGAGTATGCTGGCACTCATAGGTGTGTTTATAATGCTTCTATATGAACTCAAACGAATTGAATAAAATATGTTTCTGTGTCCTGGCATGCTTCATGTGCTTTAAGCCTTTTGATGGACATCTTATTCCCCTCTCCAGGTTCTCAGTCAACCGATCGCAGTTCTCCTCCTCCAGGTTATATTCCTGACGCTCTGCAGCAGGTGGCCAGAAACGGGTCTTTCACAAGCATTAACAGTGAGGGTGAATTCATACCCGAGAGCATGGACCAGGTACAAACACACGCAAATCTGTTTGAGCTTATGTGCAACAATCAGTCCGTTTCTCTGACACATTTATGTTTCTCTCTAGATGTTGGACCCTCTGTCTATGAGCAGCCCCGAGAATTCAGCATCAGGCAGCTGTCCATCCCTAGACAGCCCGCTTGATAGGTAAAAGAATGCATGAATACACAACACGATATTTTTGCCCCTGTGGATCAGATGGCAGTGTCTTAGCCGGTTCAGACGCATTCATGTTAACTATTTTCTCTAACTCCCGCCCTATAGCGACAGCTATCCCAAATCCCGTATGCCTCGAGCCTTGAGCTACCCGGATAACCATCAGGAATTCCCAGGTAAGCCTTTGCTCCATCTCTCGGTCTGGCATCACGTTAACGCTCACTGTAGTTAGAATTGTACACAATTATTGTTTATTTCCAATGTAAAAGAAGTGTGTGTGATGCTTCACAGAGTATGACATCCCAGTGTTCGAAAAAATAGGAAAGGGTGGAACGTATCCGAGGCGATATCACATCTCGTTCGGTCCGCAGGACTACAGCGATGGTGAGACTACATGCACACATATGCCTCACAATATCATCAGTTTAGTTGGCATTACCATTATGATTTTTCATGTCACAAGAAAAATTTGTATGCTATTAAAAACACTATTTGTATTTATAAAAGAATCGCCATAATAATAATGTTGTTAGTGTATTTTAACCAAATATATCGCTATAGAAGTATAAATATTTGTTTCAATGTAGATTTTGAACAAATCTTGAAAATGAAATTCAATTAACAGATTTATTTACGGAAAAGTTAATTGTGGTTTATTTAAAAGTACTTATTAAAATAATAATTTTAGCTATTTTAATGGATTCTACAACATTTAAGGTTTCACTGAACCTTTAGAATGTAAATGTCTTAACTGAAAATTTTTTATAGGTCTGTTAGTCAAAAATAACACAGACTTTTAACACCAAAATCAGACATTTGTTAAACCCTTTTGAAAGATCTTAAAGCAGTAAAAGCACCAAATTATAAAATAGAACATTTAAACATATACATTATGTCTGGGCAGGTCATGTTTTGTCATCTCTACCAATAGAATCAAACAGACGTAATTTCATAAAAAAGCCACAGCTCCACAAAACATAGAGTCATTTGTCAATCGTGATATATTGTGGCTCAAATATCATCATTACTCCGCTCATTTAAAGCATTATGAATCAATCAGTATCTAGCGTTCTCAAACTATATGCACTCTGTTTTATTTGGCACAGGACGGAAGACGTTCCCTAGGGCACGGCGAACACAAGCTCACGGTTTCCGCTCTCCGGTGAACTTCAGCCCGACAGAGCAGCAGAGTCCCAGCACCAGCAGCGGGAGCAGCATCTTCACACCTGAGCTGGAGGAACCAGGACACCGGCGGCGCGGCAGTGACATAGAGCCCAATCCCACTCTCTCTGTGATGGACATCAGCCCTCCCAGTCGCTGTGAGCAGAACACACCATCTCTTCTCATGTCTTTCTTCGGCTGCTGAACTGAAGTTACCCCCTGTTTACTTTCTATAGCATGGTCAATGTACAATAAATGTCCTTCAGTTTGTGTAATCTACAGGAGCCGTTATTTTGCAGTTTTGCATAGTGTTTAGGCTCTTTTAAAGAGGAAATATTTTGTTGTGGTTAAAGGAGTGCCCAACAACAATTTTACATACATAAAAGGTGTAAAAACACTTTTATTTTATATTATACCACGGGGCTGTTGAATGCTTCTGAATGGTTGACAAACGTTCAATGTGTATTCATTAACTTTTGGTAAATGCACACCTATGAAGGTGTTCCAGGTCTGCCGACCGCATTACATTTCCATGTCACTCAGCCAGTATCTCTTTCAAATGTTTGCGTGATTTTTGTTACTGCTGTGATATAAATAATAATAATAATAATATTATCACTGGCTTTTCTTAATGGACACTGACTTTTCTGTCAGATGACTTAAAACACGCACCCACCACGTGGCTCAAGCTTCTGAGTCCGTTCGCTCTAACAAATGCTTGAAATGAGATGTGCAAGAAAGTAGTCCTTCCATCAACAGCATTTAAAAAATAGGCGAGCATTACAACAAGGGACGCAAATCTGACATGGAACTGAAATTAGATCGACACACGACTCAACTCCATTTTCCCAAGCCAATAACTTTGTTATTCATTCACTTTCGGCTTTACAACTTGGCAGACTGCTCACATTCACACACAGCAACATTACACACTGCATGAAATGCCATTTTAAGGTTACTCTTTAAGAGACAAAGCAACAGAATGAAACTGGTTTCATTGACTACAATAGATTGTTGACTAACTGAAGTGAGAAATCATTTAGTTTAATATGTAAATAAAGCTGTGTTTGTTCTCTCCTCTTCAACAGCTCCTCGGGCTCCAACAAATTGGCGTCTGGGGAAACTTCTGGGTCAGGGTGCGTTCGGACGAGTCTTCCTCTGCTATGATGCCGACACTGGCCGAGAGCTGGCGGTTAAACAGGTGCAGTTCGACCCCGACAGCCCAGAGACCAGCAAGGTAAACGGATCGTTCATCCTTCAGAAAGGTTCACGTGTGGCACGTCCAGTGTGCATATACACTTACTCTGGTGTGTGTTTGTGTATGCAGGAAGTGAGTGCTCTAGAATGTGAGATTCAGCTTCTGAAGAACCTCTTTCATGAGCGGATCGTCCAGTACTACGGCTGCTTACGGGACACGCATGAAAGGACGCTCTCCATCTTCATGGAGTACATGCCCGGGGTGAGTCTGCATACATACAGCACACAAAAAATACCCACAATGCATTACAAGCTAGCATTGCGAGCGATACATTTTTTTGGCTTGATTTTCCTCTTTACGTTTCCTTTTCCAAAAGGGTTCAATTAAAGACCAATTAAAGTCGTACGGTGCTCTGACGGAAAATGTCACGCGTAAATACACACGGCAGATACTGGAAGGTGTGTGCTACCTGCACAGCAACATGATTGTCCACAGAGACATCAAAGGTGAGATGAAAAGAGTCTTTCATCTGCCTGGTACAGGTTTTCAAAGAGGGAATGCCTGGCTCGTGTACGTGACGATGCGTGGACTGGATGCTACAGGAATGTTTATTTCTCTCTGCTTTGCTCTCATTCAGGTGCCAATATCCTCCGGGACTCAGCAGGTAATGTGAAGCTGGGTGACTTTGGTGCCAGTCGACGGCTTCAGACCATCTGTCTGTCAGGAACGGGCATCAAGTCGGTGACGGGCACACCCTACTGGATGAGCCCTGAGGTTATCAGCGGAGAGGGATATGGCAGGAAAGCTGATATCTGGTCAGGCATCCTCTTTTAGGCACTTCCTCTCCAAAAGATGAGATCTGTTTATATTTGAAACTGACGTTACTGATGCTGTTGTTTCCAGGAGCATCGGCTGCACCGTGGTGGAGATGCTGACCCAGCGGCCTCCCTGGGCGGAGTACGAAGCAATGGCGGCCATTTTTAAAATCGCCACACAGCCCACCAATCCCACTTTGCCACCCCACGTGTCGGACCACTGCCGCGATTTCCTCAAACGGATTTTTGTGGAGTCGAAGCAGCGCCCTGTTGCCGAGGACCTTTTACGGCACACTTTCGTCCACTAGCCCCCTCTGACCAATCAGAGAGTTCCGTACGTGTCTGAAGGGTCATATTGAGACTCCTCCCAGCAGGCAGGAGAGCACCTCCCCAGGACAAGTGTGACATAACAGCCTGTTATCTTCACGGCTGAACCTGGGGCGGCGATTTAAAGCAGCTTGATTGCACCTTAATTTCACTCGGGGGTAAGTACCCCTAAAGACCAGAACGGATACCCGTAAAGACTAATGGATGTTTGGATATAAATTCGTTTTAAATGTTTTAATATTCCTCTTGATTGTGGAGAGAGAGCCTCAGCTCTGGAGAGTCCCGGCGGATGCACTGGGTTATTGCAGGAAGATGTGGGACCTCCGAACGAGGCAGGTACGCTGACACGCTGCTAACGGGTTAAAGACGGCGGGATGCACGGGACTCTCCAGCCCAGCTGTCGCGGCTCCTACAAGTTCTCATTTTCTTGCACAGTCCTCATGGTATATACACACACGTACACATCCGATGATCAAAGATCTCACTGTAGAATATTGACTTACTATGTTGTACAAACACAACATTTGCTGGACTTTCCTCTCATTTTATGGTCGCCGCCACATACCTTCTCCCTCCCCTCCCTGTACCTTTAGCTATAGAATCCATCAAGGTCTGTCACACCTCTCCGGCTGATTCGTTTCTGTGTGCCTTTTTTAAAAGAACGTGTCCTCCCTTTTGTATTCTGTCGTCAGCGTCCAGTCATTTTTTTTCTCGAGACTCGAGTCTTTGTGACTTGTACAGAAGTGATGTACGAACGCTTGGCTCTTCATACTGTTTCTAGATCAGCATTAGCGGCTCCGTTCTGCCTTTCCCCTTCGGTCCCTCTGCTGGCAAACTGACTCCAGGTCAGATTCAACCGTGCATTCTCTTTGAAGCAGTGCCGTAGTCTTCGATCTGATCAGGTAGGCAGGTTGAACAAACACACTCACCAAAGCGAAAACAAAAACCCGAACCACACAGGCAGGGTTCAGTGCCTGGACAGTCGTTCATCGTCACTTTGCAGCTCCGGAAAACCAGATTTTCGATCCAGAAAGTTGTTATGACACTCCAAGTGCACTTTTTAGTAAAGACAACACAACCCGGATCGTTTCTGCTAATATTTGCCACACATACACTCCAATAAGATTGCTGATGTCCATCAGTCCACGTCCCAGTGTTCAAGTCAGAGGTGTATTTCTGTACGATTCAGAATTTCACTAATCGGTTCTCAGCACTTAACGGTTTGCCTATAAATGAACCTAGCTATCCCACGATGCCTTGGGACAGGACGTTTCATTCATTCATATGTTTAGCACTTACACGCGCGCTAGGACACACTCCTGGATATCTGATGCGTTGCATTCTCGCATCCCACCCTGTAGTCCGGTATTCAAGTGGATTTGTGCTTTTTGTATTCATGAACTGCCATTTTTAAGTGAAAGTTACTCATTTTACCCCTTCAATGAGAGAGAGTATGGTACTTCCCGTACACGTCAACATAAGCATGCATACGTTTACTCGATTTACATGAAGAATGGAATCAAATTTTATTGAAGCCGATTTCATAAATAGAGGATCAGTGTCGGTTGTAAAACAGAATATATGGTACTAACTTCTCAACTAGAGTAATTACACTCCAAGAACACGTTTACGGTTTTGTTTTACGATGATGTAAACCCACCTCCATGTCTACCCGTGTCACAGAGAGACACGTAGGCTCTCTCCATTTGATAGTTTCTTCACGTTGAGCTGTTGTCGTCGCTGTGGCAGTATTTGAAGGATTTCTTCCGGACTAGAGATTATAAAGTGCCCGTTCATGGACTCGAACCCATGTTTATCTTGATATAAGGAGCATCACCCGTTCAGACAGTGAAGAGAGGAGGCTGTGTGTGTTTGTCACGTGTGTACTGTTTTCATGTTTCTTTGCTGAAATGTTTGCACATTTTGAGACCATGGTTTTTACACTGATTTTAATACGTTTACCAGTGTTTTGTCAGTCGTTGTATGTTATGCGTGTATGTGATGTTCCCGAACGTGTCTTGATGAATGCTGTTTTTGTTCAAGAGGAACTGAGATGAAACCGTTGCCCCGGATACCAGCTTTGTGGGTTGTGTTGGTCACATGGTCACTCGCTGGCATCCACTGTCAATTTGGGGGTGATGTTAGCTTTTGTATTTTTCGGCGACTACTCGGTGGCCGACAGAAACTGACCTGGACCACGGCTGGATAATTATTTTACGAGTACACTTGATATAGGATTGTAATGTCAGGATGGATGTTTCTCTTCACTGGCTGGCATTCAACTCTTTGCCTGAATATGAATTGATTTAGTAAATAACTGTAGCTGCAGAATTCATCTGTAAAAAGTGAGTAAGTGAAGCCTCTTCCAGTTCCGACCGAACGGCCTAACACGCCACTGCTGCCACTCCAGGGTCATGAATGCACTTTGTATTTGTTTGTGTGAATGAATGTGTTGTCCGTTTGTGTTTTTATGTGCGACGATTGATTGAGAAAATGCCAGCGCACTCTGAATGCCTTGCGCCTTGTACAACCCATGATAGAAGAGTGAAATAAAAAAAGACGACGACGTTTAGAATTCAGAAATATGTCATTTTTTAAGACAGTACATTATCTGGTACAGAACTTCTATCTGTTGTTTGTGCTCTTTGTCTATCGAATGAAAAAAGCCATGTTTGTGACCAATAAGCCTGTTTATATCAAATCTGTATATCAGTGGTACGCATATTTTTTTTATATATATATTTTTATTTTTGTTTGGTTTTTTCTACGCATGTTTGGCATCAGAAAGGCCCGGTACGGTTCCGACTGAGATTTGCTGGATGACATCATGAAATTGTCTATAACGACTGGCACTTTGTAAAGTGTTGCTAATGATAATGAAAATAAATAATAAAAGATATTTATTTCACTTTTCACGACGTTCTGTTGATTGTTGGATCGCTACATGTATTCGTCATCATGATAAAGGATAACATGGTGATTTCTTTTACTGCTGTGCTTTTCAGGCCTGGATAAGTCGAATGCAAAATAGATAAAAGTCCAGTGGAAGAAATGTCATCTCATTATATATACGGATGTGTATATTAATATGTAGTTTGTTTCACACAAACTTCATGTTTTAAACTTGAGGCTCCACAACATGGAAACGTTTTGGCTCAATTATTTTCAGTACCAACATATAGAATACATAGCATGCGTTTTATTTGAATTAGTCATCATAAACGATCATATTTTTCAAAATTTGCAATCAATATTTATCACATTTGCTTTAATATTTTTTGATAGTTTTGACCTTTCTCATAATATGTTTTGTTTATTGTTCTGTGCATAAATATATATCATTGTGACAACTTTGGTCAATGCATGTTAAATGTTATTTTAACGTTAAATAACTTTTTGTAGTCTGTACACATGAACAACATAATTACAGTGAACACAAAAATGTGTTTGTTTGAGGAAAAAAATTACATTGTATTCGCGAATCTGGGTTTATTCTAACGAATTGCACAGACCTTTGTACTATTGTTTCCTATTATAACAACACGATATTAAGTCTTTAAACTGTAACTATGTCGCTTTTAGTCGCTTCTGTACGTGCTCGTGAAGTGCTGAGACTCCGCCCTTCCCTTTAAACACGCGAGTGATGTGAAGCTTCCACGCAGATGTGTCGTGTCCCGCGTGGATGAGGTTTATCATGCTGTTCTCTCTCGTGAGATCGGATCGTGTCGCAGTCGGTGTGGTCAGAAAACTGACACCGTTGAATGATGTCATCGCGCGGGGCATCAAGTGTCCATCAAGCGCTTTACACGCGCAGAGCGCCGCGGCGGACGCTGGGAAATATAAAAGCATCGATGATTTACCGGGACCGCGTCTGATGACCACCGCATACTGGATCTTTATTAAAGGATACGCCGATAAAAGTCACGCAATGCAGGTAAACACAACTAACAGCAGGTTTGCGTTCACTCCAGAATGTAATGCTGAATAAAACAAACTATTGACATATGTTATATATCATTAAATCAGGAATGGAAAAATAAACATGATTTGTGTAACGATGTTGTTCATTTATCATTTTAAATCGTATTATAAGTATTGTATTTGTATTTATGATTCGTTTTTTTCTTACGCGTTTACATAAAATTGTGCATTAGGAATAAAACTGATTTATTTGACGTTTGTTTACGTTATTAATACGCGAATTCTTCATACCAGATTTTTCTTTATTTAGTGATTTTTCAATTTGATGGACATCAATGGTCCTCCAGACAAAGTTAGGAAAAACTCTTTAAACCAGGGGTGTCAAACTCATTTTAGGGTAAGGGCCGGATGGAGAGAATAGTGACAATGTGCGGGCCGAATCACCTTTTTTAAACCATATTGCACCAAATTACAAATGAATTAGCAAAAAAACTAGAAAGACATACTGTTCTGTAAAAGGTGCATTTAATAAATCCTCAGAACGGTTCAATAACACTCTTATTCCTCTTTGAAAAAACTATTTTGTTTAGGTAAAGGCAATCAAAACCCTTTCCTTTGAATATGAATATTTTTTGTCAGATACTTTTTAAACTAGTAATGACAAAAATGCAACAGACTCTATTTGTGTACAGACGGTCACATTAAATATGAACCATACAAGCTATACAATATAATTCACTAATAGGAAAAACTGCCTTAACATATTTAACAATTAGTACAGTAGTACAACTTTACTTTGGATATGAACATTAAATATATACTAGAAATTCCCTTTAACAACAAAAGATCTAGATCGCATCTGCATTATGATTTTAATTCCTGACATCTCTTTTCTTCAACCACATCAATCTCATGATGTCATTTATCTGTCTGTTTGTGAGTCGAGAGCGCAGGTTGGACTTGTTAATGTTCATTACCGATTCTTGATGAATTCTCCCTCTGAAAACGGCTTTGATCCCGCTGCGATTTCGTTGGCAATCAAATAGCGTTACAGCTTCATCAGTCTCTGTTCTTTTTGTGATCATTGACTGCTTTTTTCCGAGGCTAAAGTTAAATTATTGACTTTTCGAAGTTGTCCAGTGTATTTATCATATTTCTCTGCGTGTGTGCCGTTTAATATTCTACTCGTTTTGCACAGCCACGGCTTGTGAGCAGATTAAACATACCGGCCTACCGTTGAACTCACAGAAGAAATACGTCTTCTTCCGTCAGTTTTCTTTATTTGGACATTTTAAAATCACTAGTCCTTGCCGCACAACTTAGCCGACTTTGTTTTCGAAATGTAGGCGGCGCTTTAGAATGCGCATGCTTGTTAGGGGTTCCGGCAGAAGCCCAATTAAATGATCAATGATAAAATAAAAAAATTAATAAAACAAAACATAATATGGCAGCGAAAACCTGATTGTATTAATAAACTTTAAATTAATTAAAATAATAATAAACTTTTATTTCATATTTGTATTATTTTTCAAATCTTCCCTCGGGCCGTATTGGACGCCTTATCGGGCCGGATACGGCCCGCGGGCCATATGTTTGACACCCCTGCTTTAAACACTTAGTTTTGTCTAATAGTGCGCGTGATAGCGCCTCCCAGCGGCCATTGTTTTATTCTGCGCAGACCTTTGGGGCCGAAAGTCAAACATTCCCCAATAAACCTTGTCTAGTAGTTTGTCTGTGAATTGTAAGTCAGCTTGGTGATTTTTCACCCGTCTGTCATGCAGGTGGAGCACAAGCGGCTGTACGGTCCCATCTGGCGTTCTCGTTTCGGGCCGTTTGATGTGGTGAACTTGGCGAGTGCAGATCTGATCGCACAGGTGATACGCCAGGAGGGCCGCTACCCCGTCCGGACTGACCTGTCGCACTGGAAAGAGTACAGAGACATGAGAGGACAAGCGTATGGACTTCATGTGGAGTACGCGTCTCACACAAACGGGCCGTGTTAGATCATGTTGCGTATAAGCTGTGTTTATTTGCATTCTCTCTGTGTGTTGTAGCACGGGTCCTGAGTGGTATCGTATCCGCAGTGTTCTCAATCCTAAAATGCTGAAGCTGAAGGAGGTGGCGGCGTTCGCGCCCGTCGTTCACGAGGTCGTGTCTGATCTTCTGCAGCGCCTGGAGCTTCTGCGTTTGCGCAGTCACGACCAGCGCACCATCCACGACCTGGCATCTGAGCTTTACAAATTTGGTTTTGAGGGTATGTGTAGGTGTAGGAACATTGTACATATTGCGCCGGCAAGACTGGTCTAAAAACACAGACACGTGTCGTCTTATCGCTCAGGAATCTCCAGGATTTTGTTCGAAACACGGTTGGGATGTCTACAGGAGGAGATCCCCACAGACACACTGCGCTTCATATCCGCCGTCAATGAAATGTTGAAGCTCTCTGAGACGGTTCTTTTCCTCCCACGCTGGAGCCGTGGCATCCTCCCCTTCTGGAAACGCTTCGTCCAGGCGTGGGATAATTTAATAGACGTAGGTATGAACGATCTGTTTAACATGTATGTGAGATAGGGTGTGATGCAAGGACATGAGACGGATTGTGAAACAAACCTCATGGCAACTCTCTCTCTCTCTCTCTCTCTCTCTCTGTGTGTGTGACTGTCGTTCAGCTCGGTGTTTGATTGACAGGAAGGTGAAGCAGATTGAAGAACAGACGAGTCGCGGAGAGCAGGTGGAGGGGATGTTTCTCACTTATCTGTTATCCAGTAACAAACTCAGTTTGGCAGAAGTGTACATCAGCATCACAGAGCTTCTGCTGGGCGGTGTGGACACGGTACGAAACTCAGATCCGTATCAACACAACCGAGACCTTCCGAGTCACCATCGTGAAACCTTTTTTAAGCTTATTGGGGTGAAATGATCATGCATTTTGTTCATTCATTTAGCGTTTTCATCGGAAGGATACTCAACGGTTTTAAATGGGAAGTATACTCTACGGTTAACACATAAGCAAACACTATGTTTTTAAAAGTGACTTCAATATCCTTATTTAACAAAGGCCTAGTCCTCGCTTTAGCCAAATGTACGGGAAACCGTCCCCATATTTGTTTTAGTAATGTAAACTAGGGCTTAATGGGAAGTGAACTAAATACATGTTTGAAGTAAACCTTCAAAATATTCCTAGAAAGTGTACTATATAGATTTTTTGAAGTATACTAAACTGGGAAGTATATGTCTGCGACCCCCACTTGCGGTCGTTGCACTTGACCACTTTCATGACGTATTTCCTGTTTTTAGCCCGAGTGTTCTAGTGGGTGTGAGGATCCCAATGGAACATGTGGTACTTCTAGCCCGTTGGGACACTTAGCAAGTGCAAACATGTAACGTGTTTCTAAGTATGTGATAAAAGCAGTTTTACAAAATACAAAACTCTGAAGCTTTCACCAATAGGACGTGCAACCTACATTTTACTGCGACATTATATATCTAATTCATTATATGGTCAAGTCAAGTCAAAGCAGCTGTACCCAATAAAGCAAAAGAAAAAAACATGTTAGATATAGATATAACCTTAAGAAGTGGTTGTATAACTTACGCTGCAAAGCTTTCTGCTCTGTTTTGCAAAGCACGCTCACGACTTCACGTAATACATAATTACGTCGAAAAGGAAATATACTGAGGTGGAATACTAACTGGGAAGTCTACTAAACTGGTTTTCAATAGAAAGTATCCTCTGTATTATTTCAATGAGAAGTACACTGAACGGTTTTTATGGGAAGTATACAATTTAATGTCAAATAAAAGTACAAATGAAGTACACAACTTTTTATTGTATACTGTATATGGTTTTAATGGAAAGTACGCTAACATTGGAAGTACACTAAACCTGCTTTCAACAGAAAGGATACCATATATTATTTAAATTAAACAATTTAGTGTCTAATGATAGTACTAAACGATCTATTGTATTCTTTCTTATTTGAAGCAACATTACTAAATGTAGTATTTTTATAATGAGATTCAAGTAATCTGCAGTTTTTGGATGACCGTCCCACACGGCTCTAACTGCTTCTTTATGGTGTTTTATGTCAGGTTTTGTGGTCCTAATCTATGTTGTGAAAGGTCAAGGACTCCTAAAGTTTTGCGCACACGCATGCACACACACCCCCACAGAACCAATAACCTGCTGCGCAGCATTCCAAACTGCAGTCTTGATCTGTTTTTGTGAATTTATAATCCCTGCGCTGATATGAAGAGAGCGTACCACCCTCCTCTTCCCCTTTACTCGCCCGTCCTCTGTCTGTTCCATACAGCGCCTCAAGATCTTTATATACATTATTCGATAAGTTGTTTTACAGTCTCTTTGTTCTAATGTGCTCATCAGACCTCCAACACACTCTCGTGGACTCTGTACCACCTGGCTCGAGATGCAGAGATACAGAAGCGGCTGTACGAGGAGGTCGATTCTGTGTGTCCGAAGGGGGAGCTGCCCACCACGGACCACCTGAGCAGAATGCCCTACATGAAAGCCGTCATCAAAGAAACTCTCAGGTAGAGGAAAGTAACCTGAAATCATTTATTCATACAAAAACACTCACGTCAAGTAAACATGGATGGCTGCTGCTGGTGTAAACATAAATGATGATTTTAGTAAAGGGACCTATTCGATGTTTTTTCCGTTGAAATGCACGTGAAAGGAGACAGACCTTAAAAGCATCTTAAACGTACCATATAATTCTATATGACTTGTGCAATATGTTCCAGATCTGCAGTTGACATACGCGATCAGATTCATTTTGATATAAAGTGCATGTATATGATTACTGATGGAAAAGGGCTCTTATGAAATGACCCTCTTAACAGAATGTATCCTGTTGTCCCCGGTAACGGACGCCTGACTGTGGATACAGAAGTCATCCTGAATGATTATTGGTTCCCTAAGAAGGTATCCACATATACACACAAACACCGATCAGGAAACATTACTCCACATATCTCATATTCAATAACCCTCCATTACCATCTCTCACATGACAGACACAGTTTCATCTGTGTCACTACGCCATCAGTCACGATGAAAATGAGTTTCCGGATGCTGAGGATTTCATTCCAGAGCGGTGGCTGAGAGACATCTCGTGTCGCTCTCATCATCACCCGTACAGTTCAGTGCCGTTCGGGGTGGGCGTGCGGGCCTGTGTGGGGAAGCGAGTGGCCGAGCTGGAGATGTACTTTGCTCTGTGTAGAGTGAGTATGACACATGTTATCTGTACATTCACTTTTACTGCTTCTTTCTCTCTCCTTTATGTTTCATACAGCACCTTCAATTGTTTTTTACTTTCATATTTGAATTAGCTTTTGTTTCATGTTCAGTTATATTTGTAGCAATTTTGTTACGTGCTTTTGTCATTTATTCTTACTCCTTTTATTTTATTATTGTTATTTTTTTAATTAATCGCGTTTTATAATTGAAGATTTTATTTAAAATTACTTTTTAAGTTAAATTTTTTATTTTCAAGTTTCATGTTTTTTCTTTATTTACGACTAATAGTTTAATAGTTAATAGTGCTTAAATTACCTACATTTTTTTAAATAACGCAGTATTTAGTCCTATTATTTATTTGCTTCAATGAACCGTTAATGATAACAACCCTAAAGTCTTCATTTGGCATCCATTCATTCTTATAAATATCTAGGAGAAGCAACAGAGACAATAAAGAGATCTCATTTCTAATTTTTGTTTTCATGTCTCATTGGATGTTGATGTTTAAACGTCAGTGACCTCAGACTTTGCTGTAATCTCACTCATATGAATTTACCCCTTGACCCTTTGACCCCACAGCTGATGCAACATTATGAGGTCAGAACAGTGGACGGGGCCCCGATGGTACAGCCCAAGACTCGGACCCTGCTCATTCCATCTGAACCCATAAACCTGCGCTTTCTGCCCCGGGCCTGAAGGGACGCCGTGTGTTCATCGAACACTTTTAATTCATTTAATTCCAAACCTGTTTTTGTGCACCAGAGCGTGTCAATGGAACACAGAGAGAAAGTGGACGCGGGCCAGCAATCAAAATATAATAAGTCAAGATGAAATATTTCATCAGATATTTTCAGCTGATGTGTTTGGAGTCTGCAGTGCATTTTTATTATAAAGGTGTTTTTTTATAAGCAAATAAATACGAAGTGCCACGCTGTATGTGGCTTCGATGCAAAGTCATTATTGCAGACGAGAGACGGACGGACGGATTACTCGGACGAAACCTGCTCTTCACAGCAGTCTGTAAAAGCAGAAAGAGTTCTTTAAAGATCATATTCATTTAGCCTTATACTCATTATTATAGTTAATAGAGTAAACACTCTTATATAGATGTTTTGGTGTTTCAGTGTTGCCGTTCTCCGTTTGCACAAGCGTTGATGTGGCAATTGGCAAAGACGTGTGGATGTGTTGAAACATCTTGAGCAACTAAACCACATCAATCTTTTAAAAACAATGAAAGCTGAAAAAGTATCGGAGGAAATGTGATGGTTATAACGAGAATTGTATTGGTTTTAATGGAAGCTGTTATGGTCTCTGTGTGTCTCTACTGGTAATGCAATTACATTTTGTGATGATCTGGTGAGCAACTTTACTAAATGTTCAAGAAATAAAAGAAGAAGACTGCTACTTTGGTTATCTTAACGTTCTTGGTAAATGCAACAATGTAGATAACTAATTTGTGTAATGTGACAGAATGAGAAATCCTGCCCTCTCACGGCCTCTGTGTGTACTGCAGGTCAAACATCAACCTGTTTAACATGAGACGGGTGAGAAAGACATATCTGATAGACTTCATCATGTTGTCTGATCACAAAAATATACGGTATTTACTTTAACAAAGAACTGGAAAGATTTTCAGAAATGGTCAATCTGATGGTATAATGTGAATCTCTCTTACAAATTATGCAAAATGAATGTTGATTACACTGATCATGAATATCATTTATAGAGTCAAACTAAACGATTCGAGTTTTGCAGCACTTTTGATTTTCAATGTCATTTATTTTTCTGCAAGAATGGCTTTTATAAAAAATCGAATAAAAAATGAATAAAATCAATTTGCTCTCTTGATCTGACCACTGTTGTGTAGACGCCAATACAGAACACGTGGTGTCCAAGATGAAAAATCGTCAGCTTTATTATGAACAACATTCCAGGGTTTAACAAGTGAACTACCTGTTAGCATTGTCTTTTAGGTTTATTTACAGAACGCTGACAGCAGAGACTACGCTTTGGAAATCAACAACATCCATTTTTTATCGACTAATCTGAGTAAACATCTGGCCTGACATGATTCATATGAGAACTTATTACATACTAAATCTGATGATGTCAAATGTAAAAATCAGAGAGGCAGTGCACACTACCAGAGTCTTGTTTGTTTTGGAGCCCGGCGAGAAGAGAGGGACAGTTTTCCTCTGCTGTGTTTCTATCATGGCAATGTCAAAAATATTATGTACAACTTTAAAATGATACAGAATAATACATTTAAATCTTAGTTACAGGTACAAGTATGAGCATTGTGACATTGCACAACCTGCCGTCACTGCGATACTACTTGTCTGAAAAGTGCAGAATACTTTGTACAAAACACTGAACCGTTCTGTCGAACCGAAGGAAATCATAAATGTGCCTCGTCTAACAGCTGTAAAAAAAATAAAAACCTTCCAAAAGTAACAATATACAATAATAATCAAATATACACAGAGTGCAAATGACTTGGCGTAGACTGAACGACGATGATTTGGAAACAGTCTGTTTGCGTGTAATGAAGCGAGATGATGCGAAACGATGACATTAACATCCATACACATCCACACAGAATTCACTGACAGTTTCCTCTCTTTACAACACCATCTTTTTTTACATTATCAGCAATATAATAGATTTTTTCTTCAACTATCTCTTTTTTCCGTTTTTTTTATATACCGTTTATTTTTTCACCCATATTGAGTTTGGGAAGCGCACGGTTTTTCCCAGCGTGCATCTTCAGTCTTTGACTGTACGGCAATGGACAGAAGTGGGTGGGACTTCGTGTTGTTGGAGGTTGATTGGCATGTCTGACAGAGTAGGCTGGTTTACTGGAGGATGAATGGGATTGATTTTGGCTGTTGTGGTTTAATTTCAAGGCTTTACCGTGTAGAGGATAGCACGCGACCCGGCACCCAGCCTTCCGCCGCGGGCGATTGGCTGTTTGCAGGTCGGTAAACCAGGCACATGTTCTGTTGATTGGACGCCAGGATCTGCACTTTCTCACCGACCACCACACAGATCTCGTCCTCTTTCACCGCATTGTAGTCTTGTGTCACCAGCACAAATGAGAGACCGTTACACTCGCCCTCGTCCAGCTCCTACACAACAAAACACACACAAACACATGAAATAGCATTGAAACCATGAATCCACCGAGAGTGAATCGTATCAAATGTTTGTTTTTGAGTGAAGTCAATGACATTCCATCTCATCTGCAGAAATCACAGCCGGTGTAAAATGTGATTCTTGTTTAGGTCATAAAGTCCGAAGCTTCACATACACACACTCTCTCCATCTGTGCCAACCTTGACCTGGCACCGGTACAACAATAAATAACCGGAGAGAAAGCTTTAGCTCGGGGAGAAAAGAGTCGAGACCTGCTCTTGCAGTCTGCTGTTCAATGACAGCCTGATTTATTACAGCCACAGAAAACACCACTGCAGAAGAGAAGACGGACAGAAAAAGAAAGACAGAAGAGAGAAAGAGAGCCTGCAGAGAGAAGAGAACAGAAGGGGAGCTGGGAAATCTAGGACGTTACACCTCACTACCTGCAGCTCTCCTGTCCTCAAACACTGCAGTATAACAACACACACTTTCAGGACGTGTGCGCTTCAGTTAAGTTCAAGCAGTAGACTAATATCAACGTAGTAGTACTATACTAATTCAATACTACCTGGGACTAAATAAGTCACAAAAGTATATTTGAAGTATTTGTTTGTGCTGCAAAGACACTGCAAGTGAACTCACGAGTTAGCTAATAGTTTACTAGTTCAATACTTGGTTAATGAAAGTACACTATAGTCTCAGCGAAGCTTCAAGCATTTAATACTCTACTCAAACACAACTACAAGCCAAGTATACTAAGAATACTTCATCATACCTTTACTTGCATCTGAATCAAAAGATTGAGTGTAAGTACACTTAAGCCTCGGTCAGCAAGTATACTTGATGTCCTCTAAGTAGAGGAAGTATGCTTTCTTATTTTTATACACTTGAATAGACAGTTTTTTGATAATATGTGTCATAGTCACGTTGTGGATCTAGTTTCCATTTAGCATTTCTTTGGCCTACACGATGAGCGCATGTGCACAGCAGGACTGCGGAGCAGGATTTCCCAGCATGCACTGCGGCATGAATAAACCATGCTGATTACTAGTAATCCGATGACTTGGGTGTCGCACCTGTTCAGAGTTTTCAAATGCGTGCAGCATTGTTAAGTTTACACGTGAGATGTGGATCATACTGCGACGGATCAGAAAGGATGTGATGTTTGGCTATGACACGCTCACCTCTTCTGCATGCTTGTTGGGTTTGTGTGCGGGGCTTCCATTGTGTGCGGTGTTGGGTTTGAGGGGTGTGGCGGGGTGAGATGAAGAAGATCGGCTGCTATTGGACAGCTGCCGGGTCAGAGAACCTCCAGTATCCTTCTTAATATAATCCTGCGGATTCTGGAGAGCTGATCACCGACACACAACCAAAACACAAATGAGTGAATTCCATCAGATCCTCATTCACTTCATCTCTGTGAATGTGTCTCTTACCGGTGAGGAAGTCGATCTGCATGTCCAGTAGCTGTCGGATGCTTTGGACCCACTTGTTCTTGATGTCGATGTTAGCCGCCTGTAGCGTTAGCCGTTCGGACGAGCCGCGGCACAACAGCACAAACTTGCAGGGGTCACCGTCCACATGTTCCTCCATGTTCAGATAGCTCACCTGCACAGGTAAACTCGCGTTACAAACACATCGTGCGTACTGAACGGGAGAGCGGCGTGGGGAAGAACTTCCGCCGTACCTTGATGCTCTTTTTAAACTGGTACCCTGGTGTGGACGAGCCCTTCCGCAGCAGCTCGCTGAAGATGACGATCTGCTCGAAGAGGAACACCCTGCGCTCTTTACTGCGTGACAGAACGCCAGAGTCTTGCTCCGTCACGAAGAACGTGTCCTGCTGCAGTAACTTTCCCTGAGCTGTCAGTTTACCCTGTGTGAAGAAACACCATCATCATCATCATCATCTTGTGTAGTTTTATGTGTGGCAGTTACATTAAAAAGCAAATGTGATTCATCGTTCAAAGAAAGTACGGCGCACAGAACTTGTGATGGTTGGCATAGTGATGATGATAGTAACGGTGATTTGTGGATGTTATTGATGATGTAATGATGTGAGTTTACCTCATAGCCTTGAAGTCGACCCAGATTCATCATGTCATTACACTGTTTGGGCACCAGGAACATCAGCTCAACCCCTTTCTGAACAACACAAATCCAACAGTATGAATAAATGACCGGACACGTTTTTACTTGATGTACGACTGCTTTAGTCCGCGCTCACCTCGATCTCTTTACAGTCCAGACCTGCTTTAGAGCTGTACTTCAGAAAGTCCTTTAATTCAACAACAAATAAAACATGAATCTGACCATGTTATGAAATGTATATTAATTATAAAAGTTGGTCATAATCATACATATACTTGTGCAGGTATCCATGTACAACTCAATGTAACAATGTGCTATTCTTAGATTATATATTGCAAATATATACAGTTTATATGTTTATATATATTAGGGATGACACAACATCAGACGTTCACAATCATGATTTAGTACAGTTATAATTTGTTTTAAAAAAAAATTGAATTATAAAACAAAATCTTATATTTACTATTTTTGTCATTTTAAATTGTGTAATTATTTATTGTTAATTATTAAGTAGTTAATTAGTTAATAATTATTCATTCTTATATATAAATTATTCTTTCTAAAAAAAGTTTAAATATATTTTTATTAAAATTGTTATCCTTACTATTTTCTTTACTTTAAACTGTGCAACTTTTATCAATTAATTCACAATTCCTTTCTTTCTTATATATAAAAAGGATTATATAAATAAAAGAAATCCATTTTTTATTTTTTTATAAATGACCGTCAGATAAACATCAAAAGTATTTTTAGGTATCTTTCGTACAATGATGGTATGAAACATTTAGAAACTTCTTGTCATTTAGAAATGGAGTATTTTGGTGGAGACTGGATGACGTGTGCGCACCTTGAGCAGAAGCTGATATTTGGTGATTCTCTGGATGGGTTTGATCAGGTAATCACTGATGGACAGTCTGGAGTTGATCTCGTGCTGTACCTCCTGATAAAACACCATCAACATCTTCAAACCCAAGCTCTTCACTATCACTTCATGACCTCAGTTCAGTCCAGAAACCTCACTCACCTCGAAGAACGCATCATACTCGGCCACAACGAACTCAGAGCGAGGTTTATTCTGACAGTAGATGACGTACATGTGTAACTTTCTCTCCTGAAACGACACGCGAACACGATCAGGTGATGTCTCACACACACACACACACACACACACACACACACACACACACACACACACACACACACACACACACACACACACACACACGCACACACACACACACACACACACACACACACACACACACACACACAGTCTGCAGAGCGAAACTCACATGCTTGATAAAAAGCTCGGCCAGTCTGTCGTGATCCTGCAGACATTTCTCCAGTTCACCCAGAAAGAAACTTGAAAAGAGAACAGAAGACATTGTGTAAGTTCAGTCCGTGTCCTATTTGTGCGTGACCGAACCGTCTACCAAACCAGGAACTTTTAAGCATATCACTTGCGTACGTTTTTGGGTTCTTTTTATTAAAAATAACACACCTGTGTCGGCAACAATAAAAAATGAACATCTAAATGCCTTCCTTTTTTAATGTGAATAAATAGAGGTCATTAAAAGGGTCAAATATCGACCTCTTCAAAACTCCAAAAACTTGACTTCATTTCTCAGTCCAATTTCTTCACATCCAAAATCAGGTTTAGTTCAGAGCTCCAGCTGGTAGAACATTTGACAGCATGATAAAGAGATGCGCTTTACTCTTTATGCCAGTCGTAGATCTGATGAATGTTCCCAAACACGATCTTATCCTTCCCCGTCATGTCCTCTGAAACACCCTTCTCTCCGATTCGTTTCATGAAGCCCTGACATCACAAACAAAACAGATGGCGACTTAGTTTGGAAGTGTTTTTGGACATTCACGATGCAAAGATGATCAGTTCTAATATAAATCAGCATTCTGGTGTCTGAGTTCGTGCCACGTGTTCATAGCATTTAGAATTTTTGTTACGGACGCCATTCCCTTATCATCAACTTTGCTTTCATTACATACATTATAAAGTCTTCATTAAGTTCATATTTATCAAAAAGCATCCCTCCTTTGCTTACGAATAAATCTGCATACTGTATCTTAAACTCATTAATAATAGCGTGATGTACATTAAATCATCTTCATGAAAAAATATCTGAATGAACATACCTCCACCACGACACACAGATCCTTCACATAGTCTCGCTCTGTCTGCACCATTTCATTTAACACAAACCTGTGGACACATTGCACAAACTTTAAATGTGTGATATACGTCCTCTGTTATTTAAGAGATGGCTCGTGCCATGATCAGTCTTTCTCTCCGCGTGTGATAACAGTTAACACAGCAGGCAAGCAGTGCTTATTATTAGTGATTTCTCTAGAGATGGGTGTGTTCGTGCGGGATTGTGGGTAATTCATGAATACGAGACATCATGTTTTTAAATCACCCGGGGTCTTACATTCTCCCTCTCATGGCCTTGTTCTTCTGCTCTGTCTCTGGATCTCTGGCCGTCTGATCAGACGGGTCGACGCTCCCCAAAGCTGGGAAAGATCCCGAGTCTGGAGTCTGAAAGATAAGAGATGAAAATCAAAACTCGTCGAGCTCAGGCCGAGCACTGAAACGAAATAGCCAAAGAAAAGGGTTCGCTTGTTTTGAAATCTTTGTCTTATCAAACACAATCTTGATCTTTTAAAAACACATTTTTCAGAAAGTTCAAATGAATGGAATTTTGAGCAAGGTTCAAAAGATATCTTATTATCTTGACTACAAATAAAAAGAATAAAGATATGATACAGTATAGCTTTTCAATTCATATTATTGAGGTTTTACGCACATGACTTGCATTCTGATTTATTTTTGTACATGTTTAAAATAACGCACTAGAAAAGAAACTGTTGTGTGTAACCCGTGTCTGTGTTCATCCTAAGGTTTGCAAATGTTATTTGCGGTTGTCAAGATTCATTTTAATGCCACAGAAATGGGTCACGGGTGTCCCGTCTGCTTTGATGCCACCAGCAGGAGAAAAAGTGAAAATCAAGACATTGAAAGGCTCATGCGGTTCACCTTCTCCTCCTGAACCGAAGGGTCCTTGATGATCTCCATTGGAGGAGGGAGGGGCGTGTGAGGTTCGTCTTCAGCCTCTTCTTCTCCACCACTGTTCACTCCTCGCCTTCCCCTCTTCACAAAAACACACACAGAGGATTAAACAAACATTTGCCAAACATTAATCTCTGACTTATGCTTTATTTATGAATTGACCTTTTCTCAAATATAATGTTTCTCCCAAAAATGTTTCACAATCCTGAAATGAGGGTAGACACAGACAAGATAAGGGCTAGCGTCGACAAAAGATGTCAATGGTAACTGTCAAAGTAACAATGTAACTTGGATAAAAAATATTTGAATTGGAAAATCAGAGCAGAGTTTGATACATGTAAGATAAAAGGTGTATCATGACACAATAAATCTTAAAACAAAAAATGACAATATGTATTGTAGAGCTACTGTATATGGTGACCCGTGTCGACATACAGCCATGTAATCGTCATGTCTAGATGTATTGGGGTTCTTTCTGTCCAGTTTCTTTTGAATTTCAAGAAAATCAAACCAAAGCACCGTGACATAAAGTCATCAAACAGCAATGTGAAAGACGGAATGAATGGATTTTTTAAAACAATATTTAAAATTTGTGAGAAATATTGTTAGTAGTTCACAGGATGAAGCAAAAACGATAATTCTTCCTATATTGTACTTGTAATTGTACCTATAAGTTGTAAATGTAGAAAAACTGGAAATCATCTTCGAATGGTCTCTTATTTCCCCCCCCGGCTGTTTTAATGTTTTTATTTGACTGCTTTAAGAGGTTTCTTTTTCCTAATTCCTTTTCAATTTGTCATTTTAAAATTCAACGAGTATTACTTTTTAAGTAACTAGCCTATTCAATTTGTTTTATTTTATATTTTATATACTTTAATTAATTTATATAATCAATGAAATGATGTTACTCTTTAAAGTTCTTGTGTTGAAACTGTTAATGTTTTAGAAATAAATCTGTTATTTGAGTTACATTTATTCATTTCATTTGGCAGACGCTTTTACGGTTTCACTTTCATATCTTAATATCTTGTAACACGTGTCGTTTGTTGAATCATCAGCTAAAAAAGAATGTAAAACCTCTTCCTGCTCTTCACTTAATCTCACTGCTGTCTGAGAGAAACAAGTGAGACCAAAAATAGCTCATTAATGATGATTCTTATTATTGAACACGACGCTGACTTGACAGTATAATCCAACCAACCCTCAGGCTGATGTCCGGTGTGACGGCACATTAAAGGAAAGTACATATCTATGCGCTAGAATGTTAACCATGTTACGCATAACTGCATTATTTCAGACAAGCGCTATCCTTCGATCTTACGTCATCAGATACAAAGAAGAAAATCCAGCCATTTGTAACACGGGCGATGAATCAAAACAAAAACAATGAAACGAAACGAAAGTAGATCCACCCATTGGTTAATTATATTGAACTAAGAGAGAAACAATCGATGAATTGCCAGTAAACGCTGTAACACACCTCTTCTGTGCTGTCCTGATGCTGCGGGCCCAGTTCAACGCTCTTGCGGCCGTCTCTCTTGCGTTGCTTGTTGTTGGGTTTTTTGGCGTTAGCGTTGTCCCCCTTGCCGTGGCTGAGACGGCGTACAGGACTGGTGAGCCACTTCTTCAAAGTGTTTCCAGTAGTCCCGGAGCGTTTGGGTCCCGGGGAACCGGTCGGCAGAGACGTCACAGACGTCTGCGGCTGAAGGGACGCAGCCGATTCCGATTTCACCTCTGAACTTCCCACCGTATAGTTTTCTGTAGAATAAAAATGACAATTATATGAGCACCCGACAGTAGAAAATCATACAATAAACGCGAAGACTCCATCCATATAAGCTCATGAGATTTAAACAATACTTAGTAAATAACCTGAAATACCACCTGCATGTAATATACCAGCTCTGTTCTAAAGTCTTTGCATCAGCTCAGATCAGATCAGCTCGGTCTTAAAAGCCTTCAGGACGAGTCCACACAGCTCACAGAATCAAATCCAGCAGAGGAAAACTGATTTAGCCGAGAAACCTGAGAGGTGTGTTTAACTCTGCTGGGTGTTGGACGGCGGTCTGATCTACTCGTTTGACAGAACGGATGATTGTCTGCTTTCTGTGCTTCTAACTCTCAGGTGAACAAACAAACCGGCTCGACCTGCTTCTGCTTCTCACGTCACGGAGAAAAGATCAAGAGATATCGCTTTAAAGGAATATTCAGGAATATTAAAGAGTTCGCGTTTAATATGACAACCACAGAAAATGACTGGCGAAGATAGCAGGGTGGAAGGAGAAGTTCACGTCAAAATTTGCCCCCATTGACTTTCCGTAGTGGGAATAAAAATGTCAATGGAAAGTGAATGGGGCAAATGTCCAAGTCAATAACTCGTTTCACACTACAAGCTAATAAAGGTGTAAGATAGACCAATACAAATATGACGTGCGTTTTTTATTAAACCACAGATATTGGTCAAATGTGTGAAATGAGAAATCCTTGTGACAAAAATTCCAAAATTATTTTCCTTTTTTCTGAACGTATTATTTATAGGAATGTGTTTAGGTTAAGTCATCATTTTTTCCACTTTTTTAACAGTCATATTTCCACAGCTATTTCTTTATGTGAAAACCTGGATTCTATCACAGTTTTCAAATGTTTGTGAACAGTGGTTGGTTGACTTTTTGTCACTCCTGAGGTTTGATATTCTTGAAAGTCAACAAACACTGGACTGGAATGACCGCAATACATCTAAAAATGATGAATAAATGAACATTTGGAATGCTCTCTTCATCATACAGTATATAACAATAACACATCAGATAAAATACAGAAGGAAAACACACTAAATAATGGAAAACCAATAAATAAACCAAATACTTTTTGGCCAATCAGAAATGCCACCCGCCTGTCAATCCTGCCAAACCACCTGTCAATCGTATCGCATGTTCGGTATTTGTTAACCTCTCTTAAATGCTGGTTTTAAAGAAAAGTCATGTGGATAAAAAGTCTCTAGACGAGTTAAACCTTCATGGATGTGGTGCAAAGCAACTGTCAGCGCCACAAATAAACATCTGAAATATGCAAATATCACGCAGCTTTAAACAGCACTGATCATATCACAAACCAACCCTGAACGACAGGTAACTCTGTAAACCCATATTTGAATGATGGCTAGGGACGGTGTGGTTTAATACACATCATGCAGATACTGAGGGCGAGAAACGGACAAAGATCACAAGAAAGAACCATTTTCCCCCATCCACCCCTGAAACTAACCCCACCCCCAGGTACTCACCACTGGATCGGTCTCGCCCGCTCACCATGATAGCCTCAGGAAAGACCCACGCTGTGCACGTGCCGGAATAATGCTCTTTTGTTTGAGCAACAACTTTATTTCCTGATGTCTGATGTCACATTCCAGCCATAGCAACACACAAACTAAATCTTCATAGTGTGTAACAAGAATCAAGCACCTGAAAAAAACCCACGCGCACGGAAAACTCGCTGATCCAGCACAGAGGGTAAAGAATGTTCTCCACGCTTGTTTTTTTTCACTTTCACACAACCAAAGCGGGAGTAACAGAGTCCCAGCTCTGTCACCATCAAACGTGGGGTCCCGACCTGAAGACCCCTGATGAACACGCGGAATCATTAAGAGCCAGAATGCTCATCTTCAAAGAGAATGTTGTTCTTCAAGAAACAGAAAAAAGCCTAAAGATGCTTGATCAAACAGGAGAAAGAACTTGATTTGAGCTTCAAAGCAGACTCGACAGCACACACGGGTTTGTTGACGGAGAAATTAGGTTACAGGAAAACAGAGAAGCTTGAGTGGGCAGAATCACACACACACACTCAAAATAATACACACCCTTAGTGATTACAGTCAACAAACACATTTGCTGCAGCTTTCATGAATTATGAGGAGAAAACACAAATATGAAATCAAATGAAGCAGAATTGAAAAAATGTAACAATTTATTAGCTTTAATATTTTCTTATATGAAACCTTATGTTTTAACTTAATTTGACGATACATTTTACGATAAATATCAATAGTTAGTCAGACCAAAACATGGTCTTAAATTTGTGGCGATATCTAAAGTAGCTGGTTTTATTTGTTCTCATCGGTTATAAAAAGCACCTAAAGCTTCCATTTCTAGCTGATACTAACCAAAAAGTAATTAATTTCGTCCTCATGTCATGTAAAGTTTCTTAAAAAAAGAAAGACGAATACAAACGTCATTTAAAAAACTCAAAATACGTTTCCATTCCACGTGTACAGGACACACACATATACATACTGTAAATGTCAACCGAGTCACCCACAAAACAGCCGTGAGCCGAGATCTTCAAGATCCTGATCAGTGATCCGTTACATTACATAACAAAGTTCACATCACAATCATTAACCAGAAACCCAACATACACACCATCACACATCGCAGACAAACTCACGTGTGTGTGTGTGGAGTTACGCACCTGCCCTTCTGCAACAGCAAACCTTTCCCGAAATCCAACTGAGACAAACTCCACAAGAGCAACACGACCTCCCCCTCCGCATGCTGCTCGCTTACTGTCTCACATGCATGTGTGCGGAGACAGGTGAGAGAGAGAGAGAGAGAGAGAGGGAGGTGAAGCAAGCCTCTGTACGACTCAATGATGAAGCGCAGCTCTGAACTTCCAGCTGAGCTTCTTCATGAGCGGAAGGGGCCAGGGGGCGGGGCCAGGGGCCGGAGAGAGAGAGAGAGAGAGAGACACTGAGAGGTGTTGATGGGATGGAGTCATTTGGTCTCTCGGACGCTCACATTTTGGTTCTGTGGAATTCACACTGAACTTTAAACGCAATATGCAAACAATACTCTCCAGAAGAGACGCTTGAACGTTAACCAAAGTAAAGGGGCGAAAATAAAGGACACTTCAGAGATGTTATTCAGCTGATGTATTTGACATTAAAGGTTTATTTCAGATTGTGTGGTGTTAAGAAAAACATTTATGTGTATTGAGTCTGTGCGTTTGTATCCTGACATCATCTACTTTGTTTCTGCATACTGCAGTGGCCCATTTTTGAGAGGGTGTGTCTACAAGACTTCCACACACACTTTTCCATGAAGCCGAGACAGACGCAGTTTTAAAAACACACATGCATAAATAATACGTCGAGTAAACATGCGCATAGACATACAGATGTGAATAAGGGAAGTCGACAAATAAATCGTACACAATTTTGTATAACTGTTAATATTGCATTGCTATATATTATTAATATTACTATTATCATATAAAATAGCATAAGAGAGATATGTCTTTATAGTTATTCTTATCTAAATTGTTACTGTAGGGATGCACAGATATGACGAAAACGATAATTCTTCAACATTGAAAGCCGATATACAGTATCGAAATATTTATATATAATTCCCTACGATGTAAACAAAAGGCAAAAAGTGGAAAACTGCTTTAATTTGAAAACATTGACTACAAGGTAACCATTAGTTTTCTCTTTCCCCCCTGGAAATCATGTAGAAAGCCTACTTTACACTAGTAAATGATTCTTTAACCTTCACATGTTTCTAATACTTTTTTATTTAATAAATAAATGATAGGAGTTCTTCCAGAGCAATCCAGAAAAGTTTTCTTTATAGTCACATGTCTAACAGGTCTCAAGACAGAAAGCATTCAAACAATATGATTTTGTTCCAATAATTTACACATTCATAAATACTGCATCTAATAGAAACAAAGCCTGTTCACAATGAGAACTAGTGTCTGTATAGATCTAAGCCCACTTTCCACAGGGTCAAAGGTTAACCTGATACTTCCTATTGTCATGAGAGAGAGAGAGAGAGAGAGAGAGAGAGATTCAAACTCTCTATTCAGAATGTAACCCTAGCAAAATTACAGCACATAATCCTACAAATATCATTGAAGTTCACTAAAAAACTCCCTCAGAATAACAGAATGAAGACTGATGTTTCTACAGTTACTTCATTCTTCATACGTGTAATTCAAGGCAAACAGTCCAATGGGGTTTCTGTTGCGTTGATTCTTTGTGAGCTGCAAAAAAAAATTCTAACTCAGTTTTTATCAAGACACGTGTAACTACAAAGACTCGTAATGTACTGTATCTGCTTAAAACAAGAAAAGGGTTTTTGCAAAAAATAATCGAATTCCAAAGGGAGAAACATTATTTTGTTAATGCGCAGGCAAACACCTTCCTTGTTTTAATCATAAACTCCACAAAATGGAAACAGAAAACCTGTGGATGCATTGTGCACAATTCCTGTAAGGTGAATGACACAGAATGTTTTAAAGCAGTTGTTCTCAAACCACTAGTGGTCCTTGAAGAGGCCCAGGTGGTGCGCCACACGACAAAAACTCAATATATTCATTCACATTTCTTGTTTTAAATAGAATTTCGAACATGATTGATAAATACGGAATACATCTCAGCCTATGTGCAATTTTAAAATAGCTGTATGAATGATTGTTTATTTCTCATTGGTGGATGTAACTATGAGGGCGGCTCATACACAGAGCGGAAGCAGATAGACGCTAGTGAGTCTCTCTCTCTTCCGACCAGCTGCGTGCACATAAAATGTCTTATGTATTGTATTTCTGCACTTGAACCGCTGTTTAAAGCTGTGGTTATTGCTGTAATGTGCTTATTCAACATGCGTCCGCATCTACTCGAGGTTAAATCAATGAAGAGCACATTGTGATGTATTTTTGATGTGTCCAATATTACTGCTGAAAAACATGTTCTTTAGTTTGAAAACAGCTGGCAAATAAATAAGTATTATTAATAATACAGTAGAATTGCCTGTAGAATCTCTTCTTGAATGAAAGTGCATCAACTACAACACAACCTCAACCATAAACCAGTCCACCCATCAATTGAACACCACCTTACCGTTCAGCTCGGATCCTGAACTATAACACCCATCGAGTCTTTGAGGAATCTGGGGTGATGTTCGACGACCAGCTGAAATTCACCTTCCACATCACAGCGACCTCTCAAACTTGCAGGTATGTGCTCAAGAACATCCGGAAAATCAGGCCGTTCCTGTCAGAGCTGCTAGTCCAAGCTCTGGTCATATCAAGACTGGATTACTGCAATTCTCTAATTGCCGGCCTTCCCACTCCCGCCCTTGCAAATGATCCAGAATGCAGCTGCACGTCTAGTTTTCAATCTGCCTAAAGGTAACAACCCCCATGATTTCACTTCACTGGCTGCCAGATGCCGTCCGCATAAAGATCACTGATCTCCAGAACGATAACGGCAAATTCTCCCCTTTACCTTAACTCAGTGCTCCGGGTCTACATCCCCAGTCTGAAAATGAGTGACGCTTGCTTGTTCCATCACAGCGAGACACCAAATGGCTTTCAAAAACCTTTACTAATTCGGTTCCCCTGTGGTGGAATGAACCGCCAGCCTCCACCCCAACAACAGCATCCTTCACAACTTTAAAAAACTATATTGATAAATAGAAATATGCCATTTTTATTCATTTCCTAACTGGAACAAACACTCCAGAGAAATGTATTATTACCAGGCACCTCACCGTATAATCAAGTCACCAAAAGTGGTTTGAAAGAGCCAGAAAGTTACTTTGAAGCATGAACAGCCCCTGCGATACAGGAAATGTTACCAGACACTGATCCAGATCCCCACCTTTGATACGACATATTTTAGATCCGCTTTCATTGCATCTTTACACAAATTTGATCTGCCACAAAGCCATCTGAGAGCAGCATTACCTCGCCTGCGTAAAGACCACATAGTTTGCGTGTAGTTATATTTCTGGAAGTAGATAAACATGTTAATCTTGTATAATGACATAAAAGGCTTTCAATAGGCTTATATGTGCATGCATTTGACCATTTCAAGATCAACTAAGTGTTAGATTCCAAACAGTTTGACTTTTAATGTAAGTGTATTACTCTTTACACATTTTCTGAGGGTCATTATCATTTTCTGTCAGGTGATATCGACAGATCTAAAGTTGTATGTAACCAGGATTAATCAGAGTAGATCACAAAGCTTTGCACAACTGAAGGACGTGAAGTCAACAGAAAACGTCATATGGGAGGATGAACTTTCAGAACGGCAGCAACATGACTCGATATTCACAAATACAGTGGTCCTGAGCAATTCCGTGAAAATATCAACCACAGTTTTTACTGTTCTAACGGCACAGATATCAACATCAAATACACATGTGAGTGCTTGAAGCATTTGTTTTATTTTTAGTGCATTCTTAATAGTCAGGTGAGCGCCATTTTCAGGATTGTCACATCCATAACGGTACATTTTCCTCATGAACGGACCCACGAAAATAAAGCAGCTGTTTTATGTTCTATAAAGAGACGTCCCTTCTTTATTCTATTGATTCAGGTTTGTGCATTTTAATTCACAGAAAACCTACAAAGCTTTTCATCTCCCAAAAACCGTGGCCAAATTAATTTCCCTTTTTTGACGTAGAGAACCCGTTCATAGACCGATATTTTTCTGATGTATCTATCAACAAGGGTTTATAATAAAAACAGATGGTTCAATGTATATTCGTAACAAATACATTCTCTGAGCATTTTCTTGTCACGTCCGTAACGCTGGAATTGCCCTACTGAAGATCTTTGACCTTGAGGTGTACTGAGAACTATGAGAGACATCACAGCTTGAAATAGTTTACAGTCATATTGACCTGTGACGCTCATCCATTGATTGTTCATCAACCCCACCTTAAGCTCTCCTTTTCCTCTGTTTATTCTTAGACCCTGGTCTAAATGGTCAAGAGGTCAAATGGTCCTGGCAGGGATGTTTAGAAATGAGCTCCTCTAAACACAGGAAGTGAAGAGCGGGGACAACAGGAAGTAAAGGCGCTACAACAGAAAGTGTTACACTTCAGACAGCACAAGGCATTTAACACACACGCTAACCCAAAACTTAACAGAAAATGTCCTCTTGAACACAATGGATAAACATCTCAAAAGCCTCAACGCCCATGTAACATGAACACCTTTGGTATCATCTCTAAGGGTCCGGCAGTCTGTTAATGAATCATCAAACACTGTTTAAACCACACCACGAGCTGCTCAGAGAACACGTGTTAAAGTAGTTCACGACAAATGAAAACACTCTCACATGAACTCTTTGGAGGTGTTAAACATGGTCTCTGTTTGTGGGCGTGTGTGACACACTCACCTTTCCCAGGAGGGAAAAAACAATCCATGTCGACGCTGCTACGTGAATGAGACACAGAGAGGGTGCTGCTGGGAACCAGACCCTCCTGAGGGGGCGAGTTTTCGGTGGTCCGCACCAGACACCAGCCGGGCCGTTCTCCGGACCTTTCCAAGAGCTCGACGGTCTGACCCGACTGAACGCTCAGCTCACCCACCGAACCGGCAACAAAATCCTGTAGAACCACCGTCTGCTCACAGCCACCCGACAACTACAGAGAGAAAGAAAGTTCATTTAAATCTCATTACAGCGGATGAAAAACAAAAGTTAAAATCAGACAGCAGAGACAAAACCTGCACAACAGTGATGATAGTCAGTTTAACACCTCACTCACTCACACACATTTGGTTTCCATGATTTTTAGCGACCTTCCATAAACATGATGACTTTTATTTTGTACAAACTGTTTATTCTTTTGCACCACACAAATAGCACAACACAGCAAGACAGAATTAGGAACATTTAATAAAAAGGTGAATTTACACAGAAGTGAGGTGTGCGGAGACTCTAATTGCAGTTTGGGTGTGTTCGGCACCTATTTAAAGAGGATTGTGGGTGTCTAGAGAATAACACACTAGTTTTTTGTTTTGAAACACCACATGCAAACATTGAGTGAATTTTATTTCCATTATTATAAAAAGAGAGAGCGTGTGTGTAAATATATAGAAATATATAGAAATTTATTTGAAATACTTTTATTTCATGCTAAGTATTTTACAAATCAATTTACATGTTTATGTACTTAATAAATATATTTTATATTCCCGTAAATAACATAATACCAGTAATCTTTTACTTTGTTCGATCCTCATTGGGGAGAACAGCTTATAAATGAAACTAAATTAGTTAGAGCACACAATTGCATTTCAAATGTTCATTTATATTTTTTAAATGAAGAAAAGAGGTTTATGTCATTTTAACAGTGTTGAGATGCATCCTGCGGTCAGAACCGGACAAAACTATGTGAAAGTGTGTTGTGCACAAAACTGGATTTCACAGTATTTTGCAGCATGATTTGTGTAATTTCTTTATAGGTTTTGACCTGAAACAATCATTGTGAGTTTCCCTCGTGTGCATGAAACAGACGTGAACAATTGTTTGAGGATAAGTCAGGTGTAAACAGCTGCTCTCATCAGGGAGGTCTCATTTCTTGGGCGTCGGTTTCGTTCTGACCCTGTGACCCACCCTGGAGAAAGCTGCTTCCCGACTGTAGTGATGTCTGAACTCGACCCTGTTCTGAAACTTACACTGAACACCCATCCAGCTGGATAAACAGCTCAAACAAAACCTTCTTCTCATATTAAACAATACAAATGTGTGCAGGTTTTTGCACATCTGACGGGGAATTTCTTTTAAATTCTCCAATTATTATTACAATGTTTTCTTTCTGTAACTGTGTGTGTACAGTATTAATGGGTGTAACAGCATGTGGTAAATAACGCTGTTCATAAAGGTACGATGAAAAAAATGAGGTTCTAAACAGCTCTATAGTGAATGAGACGTGAAGCATGTGACGGGTGGAGGGGTGGAGGGAAGACACACGCCCTCCTCTGGGGAACACGGGGTGTTTTCACAGCTTGATCCTTTACAGCTGGCCAGGAATTCCCACCATATGGAACACAGTATTCCATACCGACAGAATTCACAGCCATGAAGAAAGCACACACGCACATGTTAAGAGACAGGGTGTTAAAAATGACATCATTAAGCTGACTCTTTTCCTTTAAATTACTGCCAGATGCAGATGTCAAACTGAACTGAGATCAGCTTGTAGTTGTTTAAAGGGTTAATTTATTCACCCTCGTGTCATTTCAAACCTGTACGACTTTCTTTCATTTCCAAAACACAAAAGAAGATATTTTGTACAATGTTGACAATCAAACAACATTGAAACCTTATTGACTTCCATATTATATTCCGTATTAGAATGACATGAAGCTGAATGAATGATGATGGAATTTTTATTGTAAGATGAATTTATAATTTATATTAAAACACTTTTATATTGTATATGTTGTATCAGTCACTTTAAAGAAGTTCGGACAAAAACTGGAGGCTGTTTATCATTCCTAACACTGATTCTAAGATATTAGCGGTTTTGAGCTTTAGAAATCCAAATACATAGACAGACAAATGGATTAGTTGAACAGCCGCTCCCTTCTGAGCAACGCTGAAAACCCTCTCCAAATGTGAGCTCACGCTTACGAGGACAGAAAACACAAACACACGGACGGATGCACGAGTACACTCCTACATTTAAAGTGCAAATGTCAGCAGACGGATGAAATTGAAGAATAATTGTAGGGAAAAACATAGAATACTGGTTGAATCAGAGGGCGACGCTCTTTCTTCTTGAGCTCAATACTGCTGAGCCTATAAGGGCCTGGTTTATAAATGTGTATTAAATACACATTCCGACATTATAGAAGAGTAAAAATGTGCCGTTTGCGTAGTACAGTCAGTGATGAATAAGAGATGGTTCAACCAAAAATGAAAATTGTTTCTGCGAACCACAAAATATATTATACACATCCAAAACTCAAAGCACACTTTCTGTTTTATATCATTCCAAAATATGTCCGTTTACAGTCAGCTGGAGAACTAAAGAGATAACTGAAAGCGGTCCAGGCACTAATACGTGGTACTGGTCGATGTATGAAAACCTTGCTTTACAATCAACAAAACACGTATCAAAGCAATTGCTCTCTCATTTCTAAGGAACTTTAGATGAAAGCATCTGCATAATGAATAAATGTAAAGAACTTAGTTAACACTTCTATTTTCTGTCCTCATAAACAAGCACCAAATAAAGAATTATTTACAAATCTAAAGGGCCAATTCAAACAACCCGTAGGATTCATCAGAAGCGTGTTTACTCACAGGTCTGGTTCTCTTGGGCAGTCTGAAAGTCCTCCACCTGAGCATGATTCAGTAAATCCAAATCAACCAACAAGAAGCAAGACCGCCAACCAGACATGCCCTCTGATTGGACGACAGTCAGAGAGAAAACGACGCAAGCCAACCTCTTACTCACAAAGATTCACAATGAGCAAGTGACTGAACATGAGCACAATATGCTCATCATTTCGATTTACATAGCGAAGAACACTTGAGAGGGATCTGCCCATATGAGAGAGAGAGAGAGAGAGAGAGAGAGAGCAAGAAGTGAAAGAGGATGAGAAAAAACGCCCAAAAACTGATCTTAAAGTCAAATCTGTGTGTGTGTGCATATGTGGATATGTGATAAAGAGAGAGAGAGCATCAGGATGTGATTGCACACACACACACATGTTTTTATATAAAGCCAACTAAAAGTTTAACCTTCAGCCAAGCCTAAACCATATCTCTACACAAAACCTTTTGAGAGTAAAGAAAAACTTTCAGATTTTTATATATAGTAAAAAATATGATTTAACCCCAAAAGTGAGGTTTTGTCAAACGTATCTAGTGTTTTTCTGTCAATATGGGGTGCTGTGTGTACATTAATGAGAAAAAAATGTACTTAAATGATTTAAGCAAATGGCTGCAATATAACAACGAGTGAAACATTTAAGTGGGTCTGAATTCTTTCCGTACTGACCGTATGCCGACGATTTGGATCTCTTTTCTCCAAGTAGTTATGATTTTCAACAGCTGCTTAATATAATGTATGTTCTGATTATGGGATCAAATATGATGTGCAATATAATACAAAAAAAGAGTGCTGTCATGATATGTAGAACGAAAGGATTCATCTTCATTTTCCAGATTTTTATCTGTCAAGGCAAATATTAAATGTACGCACTAAAATAAAACATTTGGGACATATTATTAATATGTTCCTGCTTTCCTGTAGCTCAGTGGTAAGAGCATTGCGTTAACTACGCAAGGTTGTGGGTCTGATCCCAGGGGATTTCAGATACCTATGAAAATGTATAGGATAATACAATGTAAGTCGCTTTGGATAAAAGCGTCTGCCAAATGCATAAATGTAAATGGATGATGATGAGGATATGTACAGGCAGCGCCGTATGCTTTATGTAACATGTTAGTAAGAAAATGTTATATGTGTTAAGATATACCTTTTTAGTACTTGTTGTACCCCTTTATATACTGCTCCTTTATGGGTCAAGTTTAAAACAGTGAGCTTATGTAAGCTTCAAACTGCCTACAATGATTGTATGAGAATTATTCTGAATAAACCGAGGAGGAGCAGTGCAAGTTATCTGTTTTGTATGTCACTTTTATGGCTTTATTGAGAAATGTGATGTATAAATTAAATGGTCGGCTGGATAATTCACAGAATGCTATTATTATGTTGTTGTTCAATCCTAGGCAAAGTGAGATCTATAAGACAAATACTGGCATACTTGTCCTTTTTAAATGTGTGTATTGTATTGTGTTGTATGTCTCTTTTCTAATAGACCTTGAGTCTGGAAATAAAAGTTGGAAGATTTATCTAACCTCTGGTGACTATTCTGTCTCCAAAATATCAACTTAACACACACACACACTCATATTTTTACAGACGTTAACTTTGAGTTGAGTTTGTGACTTCCCAGAGACACAAACAAGTCATGAAATGTCTAGTCTAGAACAATAAGGAAGACGAGAAGTCTATATATAGTTTTATATTTAAATGCCCATTGAGCTACCCACACACACGCACGCACGCACACACACACACACACAGACACACACACACACACACACAGAAAAACCGCAAACCACAATGACATAACACACCAGCCGTACAGTAACTACGAACAGACAGACAGAATAAGAGACAGACAGAAAAACAAATGTGATGGTTGTAATTATATAACGTATCATTTGTGTTGTACGTCACTTTGTGAGGTGATGAAATAAATGAATAAACATTAATAAGTATTCACAGCTATAGAGTACAGTTATATGATATTTACTGTGGTACTGTTATTCCCAGCATCCCTTCAGTGTTTGTGTGCGACACACATCAGACAGTCAGTAAGCGGTCAGTGGGTGTGCCGTCTGAGGACGAGTACGGCGCTTGATTTAAACCACGCTGACACAACAAGAAGAGTTAGAAAGAAGTTTGTCCAGGAAACAAAAGTCAAAGCGATTTTGTATTTGTGTGTAATTAGATGGTCAGATGAAACAAGAGCGGAGAGAACGGCCCGAGGTTAACGTCACATTTAAGTCATCACACAATTACAGAGAAATGACATATAAAAGGGAGTGATGGAGAACTGTGCACCAGCGCGCACTGGCATGCTAGAAGGAAAAAACGGTGAATCAGAATGAAATTTAAGTAGGACGAGATGAGAACAAGCCAACAATAAAGGTGGCTAAAGCAGGAGGATAAATGAATCATACCGCAGACAAAAATAACTCCAGCGACACGCTGGGTCTCAGTAATAAAGTTTAAAAGTAATAAACCTGCCTTGCCAGGAGTAAGCTTGACTGTTAAGTAACAGTACCTGAGGACAAGCAGAACTTCTGGATTATTTCATTTAAAAACAAAAACACAACCTAAAAAACTGCAGAATGAAAGGGAAACAAGAAAAGGAGTCTTAAGACATAACCAACCACTCCCTGACAATGTCCACGCACCACACACACACAAACCAACCAACACACACAAAGACACACACGCACACAACCACCCACGCAAACACACAAATACACACAAGCCAACCAACACACAGACACACACCGTACACATACACACACAAAACCCACGCAAACACAAAGACACATTTTCAAAAGTCTTCACACAGTCTGTATTAGCAACATGACTGTTCATCTCACCTCCAAAACTCTTCATATAAGTGTCTCAAAATAAGCTCATAACAACAATTCTCATACAGAAAACATACATTTCATCCACAACACGCTGACCTAAAAAATACTAACAGCAGGGAGCATTACATAAACTATGCACTTTTATTTTTGAAGTTTGAATGAATCAGTATTTTATATAGAAAAAACACTTTTCACATATTGAATGTACTATATAAAAAAATAATCTGAAATGCTGCGATTTGAATATAGTACCAACAATTACAGTCAACTGTGAAAAATTATGGGTCGGTCAAAATAAAAGACAAACATAAAATGTCAACACAACAACACGTGTAGTTGTTCATTCATTGTAAATAACTGTGAGGGATCTAGTCTCTCTCTCTCTGTGGCTTCAGTATTGAACAATTCTTGTTAGCATGTGAAAAAAAACACATTTATTGTGTATCTCTGTGCACTAACTTTATGTCCGTTTGCCAATTATGTATTGACACGATATATAATATAACTACAATGACTCCAAAGGGAATATAAAACTTGTCTATGGATCTTTTATTTGTGCGTTGTCTGTATTGGGACGGGGTGGCGGGTGAATGGCCCCAAAACTGATCTCGCCCCTCAGAAAATGTGCAGTTGCACCCCTGACAGCAGTGTGAAGTTATAGCTGCGTTATGCCATTATTATTTTTCCTGCTTATAACATTCCTCTGTTGTCTGATATTGACCGAAACTGTTGAACAAATGAAATGTCCTAAATCACCACTAATAAGCTCTCCATATTTTTCATAAACATTGACACGTCGGAGGAGACCTGGCCTTCTCGGCTGAGTCCTGATATATTTATCATTGGAGTTTGGGATCCTCGCCACAGGGTGGTGTTGGCTTGCTCACCGGGCGACTGCATTTATTAGATATTACTTACTAGAATAATCTTGCTTGTTCTCTAAACACCATGTACTGTGCTGTGTTTGACCTTTTCTGTGTTTTTCTTTATTTCTCCTATGAAGCACATTGTGAAAAGCGCTATATTCATAAAAAAGAATTGTGAAACGGAAAAAGAGTTATTTTATGGCATGGCGAAGCACCTTTACTTTTTGAGTGAAGCGAATGAATTCTTTTTATACCGCTTTTCAATTTGATAAAAAACGATTTGATCAACTATATTTTATTAAAGACGTTTTTTTGTTTATTTGAATGTCTTTTGTTATCGTGCGATTGTAGTGATGTTCTACCTTATCACTGTCCACGGTGTTCTGGGAGGTGCGGGATGCGATGGAGATTGTGTCCGGCTGGCTGCTGGCATCACCCTGACTGTCTGCATCCTCAGTCACTTCCCTGAAAATAAATCACAGACACTTATTACAAACTTTATTTGTGATCACATACATAAAGTACAATAGAAGCCTGGCAGATTAAGGGTTGGCCTGCATGTGCGTTGATTCTCTTCATATACAGGGGAACAGTTTTTGGGGGAACAGAGACGCACCTCTTGCTGATGCTGCGCTGTCTGGCTGGGGTTTTGGGAGGATGTATGGGTTCCTTTAGCGCCCCCTTCAAGTGCACGGTTCTCTCTTGAATCACCTCTCTGATGTTTCGAATCCACTCCTGTTTTACTTCTATACTAGAGGCCTTCAGAAGCGTGCAGAAAGCAGAACAGAAAGAGAGAAAGAAAGAGATTTGACTAAACCGACAGACACACACACACACACATACAATAAACTGTACACATGTTACCTTGAGAACGGTTTTGTTGTCAGATGTTGGTGTCCGTCCAGCCCACAGAGCAAATTTACACGGATCCCCTTCAATGTGTTCGGTAACACCCAATTCTGAAGTCTGTCAAAACACATTTGAATTCACACTCACGCTAATGAAAACCCCTTTGACCCGCTAAAGATCTCATTTCACGGACGTGTTTGATGGCGTGTGGGTCGGGAGCTCACCAGCAGCTTGTTCTTGTAAACGTATTTGGTGCGTCCCGACGAGTCTTTCATCTCTTTACTGAAGACGAGAGAGATCTCGAAGAGGAAGAGGTGGCGGTCTCGGCCCTTGCGGATCAATGATTTAGGGTCCCACACCTGGAAGGTGTCCTGGAGGAGGAGCTCTCCCTGTACTGCCAGATTCTCATCAAAACCTGGAACCGGATGCACAATTACACCGATGTCACCGCAAACAAGTCATTTAAGACTGTTTTGAAGCTAATTCCAGTCAATAAATCCAATGGGGAAACAATAAAAGATAAAGAAACAATGGTCACGTAAAAATGAACAAAGTTTCACATAAAAACACCAGCGACGTTATAAACCTCCAAAACAAAAAACAATACTAAAAACAAATATTTACTTTTTTTACTGATAATAAATAAAATAATTTTAATAAAATAAAATAATAACTTTAACTTAAATCCAAGAGTTCATTTGCAAAAACGATTCGCAAAAAATTATAATCTAATATTTTCACTAATATTTTAAAACCATACACTGTTAAGTGAAATGTTTCCAACCGAACCATTCTGAAGTGCATTTCATCGAATTGAGCATGAACACCGAGCATTTCCAAATCTGTCACATTATGTGAAACAATGACACATAAAAGCCATCTGTTTCACAAGAAAGACATCGGTCACATGCTATAAAAAGCCATTTTAATTCTTTATGTTTTAGAATAACATTTCGTCAGGATACGGATGTGTTTGTGACACATTTGCAGTAATGATGTCTCACCCTCCAGCATGCTGACGTGCATGGCATCATTAGCACGCTTGGGCACGCTGAGCATCACCTCCAAACCCTCCTTTATTTCTCCTTTCCCTTCTTCACAACACGTTAGCAACTCCTGTTTACAGATACACAAGTATGCACGTTCAGTCATCCACATTCACAATCCATTTAGAGACGTTAAAGACGTTTTTGGGTGTCCACCTTTAGCAGGAGCTGGTATTTGGTGATTCTCTGGACGGGTTTGATCAGGTATGATGAGATTGAATTGGCCAGCCCGTGTCTCCGCTGGATCTCCTTTAAGAAAACAAAAATATACAGAAATAAGACGACTGGTCAGAAAACTGTGCGGGTGCTTTGCTGGTCTTAACTGGTTTAAAGGTGTTTAGCTCGTGGTCAGCCAGCTAAAACACGAGTACCCCAAACCCCTTTAAATCCTTACTAGTCTGGTTTTATCGGTTTTCCAGAATGAAAATGTACAAAACAACTTCAGATGAATTCTGTGAAGACAAAACCTGAGCCTTGTTATATTTCAAATCTCCTTGTGATTTTATCCAGATCTTTGGTGCCCCCTGTATACAGAGACCTCAATAGCACAAAACTCAAAGAAATGGGAGAGAAAAAGAAGAGACAACTCACATCGAAGAACCTCCCGGCCTGGCCCTGAATCAGCTGACTGGAGTCTGGTTTGTTTTTGCAGTAGGTGACGTACATGTGAAATTTATCAGCCTTAGACGAGAAAATACAAATGAACACGTTTACTGAACGTTCAAACAAGTTTAAAACTGCTGCTTACGGCATGTACACCTTCCGTCAGCTTAGCTTTAAAATAATGAAAAAACGACCGCCCAGCATGCAGCGGTTTTGAAATATTCATACAGAGTAACACGATTAAACTAATCCACGCGATTTTCTTTCGGGAAGGTGGCGGTTCATCTCACCCACGTGACGAAACAATGACCCACGTCTTCTGGCAGCTGCTCGTAGTTCTCCAGCTCTTTCAGAAATATACTGGAAAAACAATTAATAATGGAAAAATAATGACTGGACGTGAACATTTACGTATTTTCCAAGCGGTGCTTGTCCGAGCAAAAGAATCGTGCTATGATGCTAGGGGGATGTGGGTGGTTGCCAGGGTGTTGCCGTGCAGTTTTTTAAGGTGTCTTGAGAGGTTGTTAGCAGGGGCGTATCTCTTTGCTCATATACAAAACACGGCACATAAACCCGCTAATCGAGTCTGTTTAAAATGATTGTTTTCAACATACTTGTTATGGAACTCGTAAATTTCCTGAATGTTTCCAAAGATCACATGCTCCTTGTTGGCGATACCAGGTGGGATGTCCGCCCCGCTCGTCATTTCCCACATAAACGTCTGTGTAAAAAGCATAAAGCAGGTTAACTTTCCTTAAAGGAGCAAGAAAAAGTCACGTTATTTCTAGCACCAAAGCGTTCACAATACATCCGATTTGTGACATGTCATTGGTTCAAGTACATCCTGTGAACGATCACAACATGCCAAATGTAAACATGCACGCACACACGCAAAATTGTACAGTTTGTTTTGTATTGTAGTTTTTCTAAATCTACTATGTCTAGGTGTGCTTGGGTAAATCATTTTTGTTTTCGTCTGCATAAAAGTGAACATCATTCGATTTACAACTATTTGAAAGCAAATTGAAATTTTGCAACTGTTACAAAAAAGTTACAAAGAGAGTTCATATTCATGTATAAACATGTTTTACAAATATTTTAAGCAAAGTTCATGATGGAAAAGGTCTTTATAATCATTCCTAAGATTTGTTTTTGTGCAACACACAAAGTACAGACAAATGCACCACACACTGGTTTGGATTGAACATGGGAAATGCTGAATAGTGAGAGGTCTCTTCGAAGCCTTTCTTTCGGTTCGTGCCGAATGTTTCATCTGAATATTCTGGGCAGTCGGTGCAGTAGGGTTGTCACGGTACCATAAAGATATCTTAGGATAATATACCTTATGATATATCACGATACGGAGTATGCGATGCTGTGTCATGTTTCTTAATTCAAATCTACAAAATAGACCAAAATTCTAAACAGATCTTTATGAAACGTGATGTATTTAGTGAACTATTATACGGCATGCCACAATACTTGTAGTATTAACTGCAGTATTTGCTAAAACTTATCCGATTACTATAGTATACTGTAATATTTACTGTGGTGTGATTTAAAACACTAGTGTCTAATAATTTTAGCAACGTTTACTGTAGTGACTACTTAGTAAAGTTTTTGTAACATGGGAACTGTGCCATTTAGAGCAATGCTTATAAAGGAAAATGTTAGGCTTACTTTAAATGTGACTGAAACGGGCAGTAGGTGGCGGCAAATCTTTTTTGTCAGTGAATTATTCAACCAACTCGTTCAAAACGAAGGAAGTGTCTAGACGAATAACTCGCTGAATCATTATCTCGTCCGAGTCGTTCAAAACACGGATTCATTTATGAGAGAAACACCACAAAAAGACAGATGAAAGTGTTCAAATATGCATATGCAACCTTAGTTACGGCACCGCTTAAAAAAAAGAGCGGCATCGCAGGAATTTTGAAGCTTTAGCATCGCGATGCCACCGGTACGCCGTGCATCCCAGAGAGACTCTCACCTCCAGACACTCCTGCAGGTCTCGCACGTAAGCTTTCTCCGTCTGTAGAAGCTCGGCCATAATATACCTGCGAATAAACACACCATCAACACTGCTGAAACTCACCCAATTAAAGCCATCTGAATGCAAACAGCGTCTGAGACTGACGAGAGCAATTCTTCAGAAAACCATTTCGATTCAACAGGATTTTCTGTGAAGAAGCTATCGACGTTGTAATTTGTTCTGAAAGGCCCTTAGAAACTCTCTGAGCGATCCTTTAGTTGCTCTGAGAGGCGTCGGCACTTACTCCTTCTTTCTGGCAGATTTCTTCTTCTCCTCATTGACCTCGTGGTCGGGGTCGCTGAGATTGACCTCCGGGTCAGTGTGGGTCAGACTGGCGGGGATAATGTCCAGCTCGAGGTCTTTGTGATCCTGTTGAAGAGAATGGAGAATAGTGGCGCACTGGGAACGGGTTTAACATCACGCCCACGCTGACATCAATGATGAAATCTCACCTCGGAACACAGCCCCAGCGCTCGGTCCAGACTGCAGCGGTACTGACCCATGCGCATGGAAAAGTCTCTGTAGCGTCTGTCCACCGTGGACACCCATCTCTTGAGCTCCGTCACGTGGACGTGGCCTTTCTCCACCAGACTCCCAGCCAGCTGGATCAAGAGCTTCACCTTCTCCTGCGTTTGCTGGAAGACAAGACGAAACACCCGAGTAACAGCCGCGTCTCCGTAGAGCGAAGCGCTGCTCATTTCTCACTTAAATCGAACACTTCTTCACCTGAGATGAAAGCTCAAACAGACCTTCACTGAAGTCTGTAAAACTATCTGTCTGTCTATCCATCCAACCAGGATATTACCTTTGCAGAGACACGGAAATCTTCATACTCTTTCAGTAGTTCCTGAGTTTTTTCATTGCTCTCTCCGGACGTCGTGTGTGTGGATAGAAAGTATTCGCCTGTGTCCTGCATCCAGTCTATGGCCTGCGTAAGACAGTTTTCATAAGAACGTCATCATTTCATATCCGTTCATTCAAGAGTATTTCAGTTTTTTAACTAGACATTTGTCTAATCTCAAACAAAACTCAAACTGAGCTGCAAAGACCAATTCAGCCCGACCACATGTTTTCATCCTCTTATGAAAAATGACAAAAAAACCTCTCCCACCTGTTTGGCGTGTCTTTCAAACAGAATGTACTGCTGGCATTGGTCTAAACGTCTCTTTTTCATCGTCCAGAAATGCAGCACACGATTTTCTCTCTGCAGCAGCTCACTCAGAATGGCTGAACGTCAAAAAAAAATCAGAGTTACAAACAATCGCATCTAAACAGACCGTATGTCCGGTTTGAATACACCCTGAACTGACCTTTGACCTGGGACTCCGTGGCACGATTGTGTGTGGCGACCCCAGGCATGCTGACGTTGTTTCGGTGGATGTATTTGAGAAAGACCTCTGCATTACGACGCGCCAAAGTACACGCCTGCAACCAAAGAATAACAACCTGAAAACTCTAAACAATCAAACCGTGGATTTTGAACCGCATCATTTTCGATTGTTGATATTGGAAAGAACATTAAAAACATTAAATATGTCAATGTGAAGGGCAAAGGTTTTTGTGGTCATCATATGGAGCGCTTCCACATCTGGTCAACATTTTGCTGTACGTGCAGTTGTGTTGGAAAGGTGGATTTGTCAGGACTGGTGAGCATCTGTGGTGTGTGTGTGTACCTTAAGGAAGGCTTCTTTCTGCTCCAGGTGTTTGCTTATGAGCGGGGTCACGTGGTCCGTCTCTGCCGTTCTGCCCAGTTTATCATGACCTCCACACCAGTCCTCCTCTCTCCTGTATTCCAGCTCCAGACTTTCTAATACATTACACACCTGCCACAGAGAAAACACACACACACACACAGAGAGAGAGAGGGAATGAACCTCAACGTTAACAGGACAATACAATCCCAGCAAATTAAATCATTTCCAAGCACACGGTGACTTTATTACTGAATATTTTGTATTTATTATAGTGAGATTAAGTGTCTGAACATTTAGTAGATGCAACATTTTTGTGCTCGTTGTTGTGACATCATTACCACGAAACTTTTCAATGACCCAATATGCAGCTCATGAACATGAATGAAGTGTGAGGGATCTTTTCTTTGAATTATAAAATTGCACAAAATGTATTAAAAAATACAAAACATTTACTCTAAAAGTAACTCATAAATTGTTTAGAATGTCCATTGACAAGTAACACAAGGAATAGTTCACCATCAAAATGAAAAGTCTGACATAGTTACTCACTGTTATTACATTTTTTCTGCAAAACACAAAAGAAGATATGTCGGCAACAGAAAGGTGTCCCAATTGATTTTTATTGGGACCAACGTTTTTCTGTTACAAACATTTTTCACAATATATCATTTAGCGTTCTGCAGAAGAAAAACTCATACTGACAAGTGGGCGTGTAAATAATGACAGAATTTTCGTTTTGGAGGTGAACTATTCCTTTATCACGGTCAAGCAATAAGCACAGTGCATATTCACTTAAATGTAGAGAGAAATGTAGAGATAATTTTAGCTTCAAAGCAATGTCTGTATCATCTAGGAATTTGAAGACGCGACTTTTGGATTCGTACAGCTGGCAAACTGAGTTCTCCCATTCATTTTACGAGTCAACACACTGTTGTTGTCTATGTAGTTGATATCACTTGTGTAACCCCACCTGCTCGGATGTTTTATAGAAGGCCACAGAGGCGTTAACCAGCTTTAATCTGTCCTCCATCTTCAGCATGAGAGTCTGCCAATGAAGAGCCACGGTCTCAGCACAGGCCCGCACGGCGTCCGGATCATAGTGACCTGCCTGTAACATCAGCTCGGCCCTCTGCTGAAGCTGCAGGGCGCTCTGATGCGTGCGCTGAAGAGAGTCGGCGTGGAGGAGAGACTGGAAAGTGGGCAGGAGAGAGAGGGTTTTCAGCATCTCTTCATTCTTGAGGTGTACTTAAATGAAGTTTGTTAAGCAGCGGTACACGAGGACCACAGGAGAGGAGGAGAAGGTAGAGGAAGGGCTCCTTCGGAGAGCAATTAAGACACGATCAACTAGACGTCCTGCCGCTCAAGGCCGAAACCATCAACGATAAAGCACCGCCGGATGGATGCTTTCATTAAAACAAGCGAATTTAACTCAAGGCCTGAGGCGTAAGGAAGACAAATCACAGGTGACATCTCTTATAAGATTTCTCCTGGACATCAGTGAGAGAGAGCAAATGGAAACTTTTGATGAAGTCTCATCTGCGTCTCACCAATGTCTCCATTTCGACCGAAATGAGCTCAGATTTGTCAAGTCGGCACTTAGAAATTAATATTATTTGACATGGGTGTACCTGAAAAGTTTGAAAGATAATGCCGTGGATGAATAAAACATACAAAAGAAACTTTGGCCGATGATTTAAAGCGTCTGTCGTTAGTTGAGAATTATAAGCACCAATTTACTGAATTAAAACTCAGTATTCATCTCAGAGGAACACGCTTTATATCGCTCGTAAATTCTGTGAGTAATTGGCTTGAAAAAATCATGTCAGCTTTTGCCATTTTTCACAAGAGCACGACACGGGACGATATCATTTATAGACCAATTCATCGCACACAACCCAATCTCCTTCCGCCCAATATTTGCATCATTCGTTTGAAACAAACAGAGAAAAGCTTTCCAAACTGTACCGCAGGTACTGCAGGCCTTCAAATGTAATATTAATGTGAATATTACAGGAAACGCATCATCGCAGTGTGTGTGTACCTCGATGGCCAGCTGAAACTGTTCGTGCTCTCTCTGAAGTTGTTCCGCCTCAGACAGAGATCCAGCGTTGGTCGTGCTTGCCGTGAGCATCGACTCGCCGTTACGAATCCAACCCAACACCTGCACACATCACAGCAGACGTAAGCATGTGCACATACACAAGCAGCTATACAAAAAATTCATCACAACTTTTATGTGAATAATGCGAGGAGGTTTAGGCATCACTTAAAATCAATAATGCAGTTGTCTGCACTTTTAGAATACATGGTTATCGCTCTCTTGACATTTGCTCAGAACAGCCGCGGTAACACATTTCATTCTGAATCTTCCCCCTTAGCAGATATTAAAAAAGTCGTTTGTTGCATTAAAGTTGTACAAATTATTATATTTTCTCATTCAGAACGAAATGTGATTAAAATCTGCCCAATAAACCTTTTTATTTTACATAAAGCGAGTTGTATTATGGGCATGTAAAAGTAACAGTTCACCCAAAAATGTAAGTTCTGTTGTTATTTCCTCTCCTTCGAGTTGTTCCAAACTTGATTTATTTGTTCTGAAGAACACAGAAAAATATATTTGGAAGAATGCTTATAACCAAACAGATCTTGCCCCCATTGACTCCCATAGTAGGAAAAATTTAAATCACATGACCATAATTTATCCACATGATCACTTCAAAAGCACGTCGAGTGCCTAAACTTTATTTAAATGGATCATTTGACCATTATTTAATGCATAAAGGAAGCCATGATCAACAGCAAATGTAAAAAAACATTTCTTTAAAACTAAATTACGTTAAAAGTGTGTAATTTTAAGGAGAATCTTTTGACAGAAATGAAATATAACTGTGTTCAGAGGTGTATAAGGACCTTGCATAATGAACCGGTATGTTTTTATTATCTTTGAATGAGTTATTTCTATCTACATACACCACGGGTCCGCTTGCATGGAATTCACCATGTTGTTTCTACGGTGGCCGTCCGTGGACAAACTGCTCTACAGAACGCATTGCGTAAATACAGTATCTGCTTCAATAAAGAAGCGAAAACGAGACGACATCTTAGTTCTGTGTCAGCCACCGTAGTGCTTCGAAAAGGAGCGGTGGGGTGAGCTGTTGCAACCTCACCACTTGATGGTGCTAAATTTCAAACATTGGACCTTTAACCATCCAGAGGAAATAATAGTGAAAGCTGATTTTGGTGAAGCTATAATAAATCTTGCTTACAAAGAATAGTGTCCTTGTGTTGAAAAGACAAAGATTTCATTTAAATACAATGCAGTGCTTTAGTGGGCAGTTTATAGAACAGTTTTTTTTCCGCCGCAAATGTGGCACCGTTTAATCTTTTTCTGACGGGGCAGAAAGGAAGGATGTGCAATGTGCACCCACACATTGCGAGAGCGAGTCTGGATGGGAGTCTGTGTGTGTGTGTGTGCGTGTGTGTGTGCTTAAAGGATAAAAGCAATTAGCTTGGCACTCGTACACAGGCCTATTAGCATCAGAATCTTGGACTGCAGCAAAGCCAAAGCTGAATTTCCTGAGTGTAAAAGTCAGGGGAACAGATAGGGCTCAGAACATCAGGATGAGAGTAAGGAGTCTCTAAACACAGTCACGGATTGAGATAAAGCTCAGGCAAACGCACCTGTTTGACCTCGGCCTGCAGGTGTCGTAGCTGCAAACACTGCTCCAGACGCTTGTGCGTGTGTTCTGCGCTCGATTCCAACTCGTGTTGTTTTTCATTCAGGAACTCCAGAAGCTCCTGAACTCTGGAAGCCAGATCCACGTCCTTCTCTCCCATGAGCTCCATACCTGAACAACAAACACGGTCACACACAACGATACTCAGAAAAAAACCTCACGAATGAAAGAGACCTCAACAATGTCTCACACTGAGCTCACAGTCAAAAGTGAATATGAACTCAAACATTTATCATCAAATTGACTCAAATCCAGATTATTTTACCTCTACAATTTACTCCCACTATGAGATTTTTGTCTGTCCAGCAGGGGGCGCTGTGACTCAAACTGCTATGCAGCCATTCAAACTGCTCAAGCCATTTGCAGCTCTGTTATTATGGGATGTGAGAAAACGTGTCAGACAGGTGGGCATGTGATGGAATGTCCCAGCTGCCCAGCCGAGCGGTGATATACACCATCGATTATCCGTGCGTTTGCGTGTGTATGACTGCAGGGGTGCGTGATAGACAACCACCGTGTGTACGTGCATGATAGAAAGACATTTTCTACTGACGCAACAGAACATTTTAACCTCCATCCGCTAACCCTTACATCACCCCACTTATTCTCAGCTACCTGCCCGCAGGCCGTCTCCATAGGAACCCTACAGCGGTCCACGGGAGTCGGTTCCCATGGGAATGTGATGTGTGAGTGCCTCTGCAACATTTCGAGCATCCAGACCGTGAGCGAAGAAGAGTGTTCACGGCAACCCCGGAGTGACGAGCGAAGGCCCTGTCGCCATGGAAACCCTGGTACGGGATGTAAGGGGGAGTTTCCATAGCAACCTTACCCCTTCATACAGCGTTAATATTACGAGAGATCCCAGGGCTGTATGGAGAAAAAGCACTCTCCATCTCCATCCAGCCCTTCCAAACCATTTCACCCTTTCACACACACACATATAGTGTCCGAATGAACCACATCAGAGGGCAATACAAATGTTTCTTACGGCTAAAAAAATGCACTTTGCATTATCTTCCTTAAGAACAAAATACACAAATATACATTTTATTTTCACAGTTCACATCGAGTCCAGGGTGCCAATGAATGGGGGGGTTAACATCACAGTAAATAACAAGTTCGTTTTTATTCTGCTCAATTTTGTTTCTATCACTCGTGTTGCTGGATTTCACCAACTTTCTCTGACAATAAATGACGTCAAACGCCGTCAATGTAAACATCCCTTACACAGTTTGAGTTGAATCTCTCCCTCGCGTCAGCGTGAATCATGCTGTGTATTATATTAGAGCTGTCAATTTAGATGCGATTATAAAAAACTAACAAGTTCAAATCAATCTATCGTGAAATGTAATCTATTGACAGCACCAATTATACAAAAAATAAAGATTTACTGTATTACTTATGCTATTTCATTTACTCAACGGTATGAATTCAACTTTTAAAATGGTTAGAATTCCTATGAGATCAGTTTGGGCCCCTACACACCAAAATGCCTTCATGATCCTTATTTTTTCCCACTCATCCATCTGTTTCTATCACTTTCTTTTTCGGCTCTTCCATCTAAGACAGCCCATAATAAGTGCAGCGGGTTTCTGCTGTTGTGTCCGTGGTAACTGTCAATAAAATGCATCAGAGCACGGAGGAGTGAAGATGGCTGATTCACACTCTTTTATCTCATCATCCCTCCCGCGTCCTTTCCATCTCTCGTCGGCTCTCCTCCCGCTGTATGAGCTGTCGGAGCGTCTCTATTTTCTCATCTTAAGACATTTTGACATGACTCAGATCAGCTCTGTCCAATGCACTCAACTCTACGGAGATTGCAAACCATTTGCCATTTGACCTGTCCGCTCCAAAACCTGGAGATCCACTTTTAGGCTCATTCCCTAAAAAAAAGACTGTTTCCAAAGATAGTCTGTTACATTTTTGGCCACATTTTGAGGCAGCGTCACACGTTTCCTTGCGGGAGAACGCAATCCCACAATGCATTGCGGCAAGCTTCTTTGAAACTAAAGATTCAAGATGACAACTGAGCGGACATGTTGATAATAAAAGACCAATTCAACACTGAGGAATATTGATAAAAAAGGTTAAGTACTTTATACTGCAGTGAGAAAACAAGACATGCAGTGTTATCACGGTGCCATCTTTCTTCAAGTTCACCATACAGTTTTGCGAAAGCTCATTTTTTGATTTTCTTACCTGAAGCCTGGACCTCCATGATGTACTGATGGAGGTCTTGTCCCTGCTGTATGACCTCATAGGTCATGTTGTTCATGGCGAGCTTGCGCTCGGTGTGTCTGTGGAGTCTCTGTTCAGCCAGCGTGAGTTCTTCCGTGTTGAAGTCAGACGCCTGTCTCATCAGATCCTGTTTCCATGCGTCGAGCTCTCCCATCACCTGCGACACAAACTGCACTCATTACCACGCATGCACAAATGTAAAGCACAGGATCCGCAAAGCATTATACTATAGTTGCGACTAAGTTCCAAGTTGTTGTTGCTTTTTTATGGTTTTCCCACACACACACCTCCAGTGCGTATTGCTCGAAGATGCGGAGCTGCAGGAAGATGTCCAGTTTGATCCTGCGTTCGTGAAAAAGCTCTTCCATGTGTGCCTGAGCTTCATCCAACTGCTGCAGGACACCCTCGATGTGAGCCACAGAGCTGGCGTGAGGAAGTTTATTACAGGCCAATGCTGAGTCCCTGTTTGAATACACAAACACATGGAAACAGATCAATCACAACACAAGATATCATGTTCACCCCCAACCGGTATCAGATATCATATCAACATACAGCAGCATCACGTATGAGGACTGCCACAAAATGCATTCAAATTGATCTCTGAATTGAATTCTTGACCTTCTAGTGCGTATTAAGATGTGATGCTCATGCGGTAGACACAAGCTCCAATCTGGCCGATCCTGCCCCAACACCATCTTTTTACATTTAATGTAATGAAATAAATTAAAGGTATTTCACTAAAATAAAAATGTAAAAAATCAATCGCAGGCAATATTAACATAATATATTGTAAAGTAAGTGCTGGGTTAAGGTGAATTACCGCCAGGAAGGAGCGCAGAAGGTGCTGATGACTCACCGCAGGTGCTGAATAAGCTCCTCCCCTTCTTTGATGACATTGAGCGTGGCGTCCAGCGTGCTGCTCTGCTGCTGCTGAAACAGTCTGATGAGCTCCTGAACCGCATCCACAGAGTCAGAGACCACCGGCTCCACCAGAGTCTTCTGCAGGTCCTCCATCCACGTCCACAGCTGCAGAGAGACGGAACAGATCCTGATAGCAACAGACGTCTAACAGAAAGCATTGTTTAATGTGATCGTGTGTACATTACCTCTTTGGTGTGGGTGTGAAAAGACACGGAGATATCCAGCAACAGTTTCCTCTGCTCCACCCGCCTCACAAACTCCTGAACTCTGACCTCCAGGTGATGGGCGGCAGCGTAGATCTCTTCTGGATCACACTCACCTGTCTGAGCCAGCTGCTCGGCTGCCTCCAAAAGCTTATCCGCATTAGTGTAAGTGTTCTAGAGAGAGATAATATAAAACAATGGGAGAGAGATTATAAAAAGAGCTTTTTTGAAAAGCTGGCCAACCACAATGCTTTTAGTGAGCATCCCACGCTGGATCCAAAACAGCGATGTTTTCCTTTGCAACATGCACGCCAACACAACATAATGTGAGTTTGTTCTGACCTGTGCCACCTCCTGGAAGTCGTCGTGTCGTTTCTGTAGCGCTCGTGCTCTGTGCACCGACTTCCCAACTCCCGTGTGTTTACTGAGGAACGCCTCTCCGTGGTTTTCAATCCAGTCCAATACCTGTGGGCACACACACACACACGTTACCACCGGACTATTCAAAATATCGAGAATTTATTTGGTTATAAAAGAGCATAACCAAAATATAAGCTTTAAAGTTATAGTCTGTTGTAACCAAAAACATGTCGTCAGGGATGTAACGATAATCTCAGCTCGCGATGCTGATATCCCAATGCGATTCATTCAAGATTTATTCTCACAAAATGAGCCGAGAAAAATTTGAAATGAACAACTCTCTTTGTAAAATGAGAATATATTTTATGTCAAATAACAAAACTAAACAGCCCAGATCAATACAAAAATGTACAATACAAAAGTCTCTTTAAAGTTAACCAACTAAGACTTTGTGCTGTCCTTAGATATTTTTTACATTTTAGAAATATCAGTATATCCCCAGTTTCCAAGTTTGCAGTAAACACAGCTGCTGTTCATAACATGAATTGCGATTCAAATAACATCTCAACCGGCTTGAATCTAAACATATAATAATCGATTTTCTTCCGGCTCACTGTGAATCATGACATCCCTACATGTCGTAACTTGAAACAGTCCACGTGGAGCTAATAAAATAACTCAATAAATAGAATTTAAGTTTCAGTCCTTTGGCATTATTCAAGCTCTTGAGCAGTGTAAACTAAACTCTCACGTTTGACTGATCCTCTACAAACAAAATCATTTACTGCATTTACAACAGCTGTTGTGGAAAAACAACACTGGAATGAACCATTGACATGAAAATAAATGACTGATCAATGATCCCAACGCTGCAAGGACATACCAGACCCAGAGGAAAATGAGTCTGTTCTTTGATAGCACAGAAAAATGTAATGTCCTTTGAATCAAATGTGACGGCTTTGGAACGGCTACATGCTAGCGTAGACAAAAATGAACTGAACTGCTGATGACTCATACTGCACTCACTTAAACTGCCCAATCAAATCATCTGAGAATCAAATTATGCAAACTGAAGATTATTGACTATTAAAGAAAAAGATGAATCTGTCCAAACTTAATGTTTGAAAATAAACTGCACTTTTTAAGCGACTTTAAGCATTAACTTTGTAATAAAAACAGAAAGTGTCTTAAGGGAACATATATCCACGCAAAGAATCTGAGAAGCAGAAGACTTTAAAAAGCATGTAATCTCGCTGCTGCCTTCAAGAAATAATTGAGACACAATAGAAATGTCATTTGTGATTTCTCTATCCTTTGGGAACTATTGCAACACGTCCTAATCGCAGCTCCAAGCTTAAACGTTTAATGACAATGGTCTCTGAGGTATTTTGTGAAGACTGAAGAGTGACTTTGTCAGAAGTCTGATCTTTTTAGTTCACTAGTCAAGCTCAAAGCCCTGAGCAGGCCTGATTTTCCTAGAACGGATCCAGTCACATCAAAGAAAACACACAGCCCCCACTGAGAACCGGTGAAGGTACAATAAAAAGCCTCTGAAAGCATCGGCCACAGGAAGTGAAGTGTATTGTTGAAGGTATTGACTGGAAGCCAAGCAAAATACTGTTGTCCCTTGAGGACGCTGAGGCAATCTCAGTCAGCTATATGAGTCCAAATCCGTGTCACTTCCTCGAATACTCTCCGCTCTTCATATTTGTTTTGTCGTCTGTGAAACATCTTTACGTGTGAATATCTACAAACAACTGCTGAAAGGTCAAGAGTCTAGGTCACGGTTTTCAGAAGCCCCTACTCATTACTGTTTGGTCAATGGGGTATACTTTCTGTATGTGTGCATGCATTTTGCGGTGCATTCATGCGTGTGTGCATGTCTATGGCGAATGCATGTGTTTGTCTATGGACATGCAAGCATCTATGTTTGTTTAATGCATGAAAGTGTCGGTACATGTGTATGCATGTGCTTCTTCGTGTGTTTGCACACATGCATGTTTGAGTGAAATATGCATGTGTTTGTGAATGAAGTATGCGTGTGTCTGAGTGAAGTGTGCATGTGTGTTTGCATGCATCCGTGTCTAACTGTAGTATGCGTGTGTGTGTGTGTGTGTGTGTGTGTGTGTGTGCACGGCCGAGTGATGTATGCATGTGCTTGCATGCATGCACATCAAAGTGATGTGTGCATGCATTTGTGTGCATGTATGTCCATGTTATTATGCATGTGTGGGGTATGCTTGAATGTATTCATGTGTGGGTAATTGGTCTATTCAAGTGTGCAAACTTTTGTATGCATGTATTTGTGAGCATGTATGTCTGTGTTATTGTGAGTGTGTGCACGTCTGAGTGTTGTATGCAGGCATGCATATCTGCATTTATGTATGTGTGTGGAATTTGTGGTGATGCACATGCATGCATGCATACATGTCCAAGTTACCTGTTGTACATCTTGCTGAAACACACACAGCTGAAGTCTCTGGTGCAGTCGGAGCTTGCGGTGTTGCAGGAGACCTTCTAGTCTGCGATACTGATGAACAATCTCATGGATCCCCTCCAAAATCCCCCTCACTGCTTGACTATAGTCCGAGCCAGCTGTCAGAGACCCAGAGTCAGCAGGAGGCTGAGGCCTCTGCAACACATCCAGCAGGGTCTTCCCTTTCTGACTGACCTGAGATCAGAAAGACCACAGAGCTTTAGTAATTTAGAAAATAATTAGGCTACATTCTTTTATACAATTCATACTTCATGATACAAGCAGCTCCTGAACCCCTCACCTCTGTGTATGCAGTGGTGACCAGCTCATACAGGTTCTGATGGTTATGAATGGCCATCTCAAGCTCTTGCGTCGTCGTCGGAAACCCTGTTTCACCGCACGACTTCACCCAGCCCTCTATGCTAGACAGAAACTAAGAGCGGCACAGGGAGAAAAACTCTCTTAATCTTGAAACAGCCTAAAAAGTCAATGAAATCAAGGTTATTGAAACGATGTCAAAACAAATATTTATACCCCATTTCACCTAATGAAAAAGCCCCAGGATTCCAAATACTAATTAAGATTTTTAATTAAGATATAACTAGAAAAGTTTATGCGCTGTAGACAATGCTTTCCACCTCATCTAAGATTTAAACTATCCCGTCACCTGCTCGGACGTCTGGTGAAGCACAGACGACATGGCCAGGAGGGCGCTGCGCTCCTCCAGCGCTGAGGCGAAGCTCTTCCATTCCTGATCTAACTGACCGGAGATCTGCTGTATCTGAGGCGCGGCGTAATGACCGGCCTCGCACAGACGCGTGGCCACGGAGACGATGCGTGAGATATTCACGTACGCGTTCTGAAACAAAAAATAAGTTGAGTCCTGCATGGCTACATCAGGTCAAGTCTTGTCTTTGGAGAGCTGGATGTCCTACCATGGCGTTCATGGCGAAGTGGTCGTGTTGCGTCTGTAGATCTGCGGCGTGCTGGTAGCTGATGCCGATGTCTGTGTGCGTCTGCAAGAACAGCTCTTTATTGTGTCCTATCCACTCGAACATCTGCAGCGAGAGAGACAGAGAACACATATGACCGTGGTCCATAAGTGACCATGTTGAATCAATAGTAAATATTTACAAAAGAACAGATGAAATTTTGAATGGTGGTCGTAAGGCTTCGGGTGATTAAGTTCCCCGTTAGTGTTGCAGTGATCTACAAGTAAATCGTAATATACACACATTCACTTTCCGTTTGGCTGCTTTACAAGCAATAGCCTTTAGTATACTGGCTCTAGTGGAGCACAGATGGGCTCTCTCAGCACGACCGGAGAGCGTGAGACTCTCTCTCCGTTTGGTCTTAAACGGAACACGAGGGCTCATGCAGACACCGAGCACCATAGTTATTCAATTATTCATAATTTACACTTTCTAAAATGTACATACTGACAGCTGCACCTTGATGACTTTAGTTTTTCTGATTGTGGTTATGACATGAGCATTTTGCTCATTTGGCTTGGTTCTTCTCACCTTCTCAGCATCCTGCTCGTACAGCCGTAGCTGAAAGCACTGGTCCAGCTGCTGTTTGCGGCTATGCCAGCCCTGTAGCAAATGCTGCCGCGTAACTTGAAGTTTATCCAGCAGGGCGGCGATCTTAGGAACCATACTCTGGAAGTCCGCCCCCCCTGATAGCCTTCCGTCACCCCCGTCCCTGATCTTCTGCAGAAGCCGCTGGCCCTCATGATCCAACTCATCCACTGGAGCCTTCGTCATGGTCTTCCGCAGCCGAGAGTGTTCCTCCAGGAGCTTCCGCGCTTCCTCCGCGTTGGCGGCCAGCTCCTGGCGGGAAAGAGCCTCCTGGAGCTCCTCCAGCCGAGAGAGGAGGTGCAGAGCACCACCGGTGAACTCCTCGAGCGAAACGCGCAGCTCGGTCCATTCCACGTGATTGTACTCCAGCGTTCCCTCAAGATCTGACGTCAGCTGGGACGGGTCCACCAGTTTGGTCAGACCTTCTACAGAAACCATACTGGTCTAAAAGAAACGAAGAAGAAATCACAAATGATTCCGTGTTGTCAATTCTACCCTACAGAGACTTCACTGTAAAAACATTAACTACAAGTCACATTTACATGCAACATTTTGTTTTATTTATTGCGTCTCAGCAAATGCTTAATGCATTACACAATATTAACAAATTGTGTTTTGTACAGCGCTGTCCACAGGGGTTACATTTTTTAAATTCCTACCGACAGGAATAGCTGATGCATGCATGCGTGAATGGTCAAATACACTCACTACAAATGCACAGAGTCTTGGGAAGGTAATAATGTAATGTTGATATGTACTGTATAACACCGATATGCACTGGTGTTAGTGCAGCAGAACAGATTCTGATATGTTTTTCAGTTTTTTATTTGAAATACACAACACAATACACAACATTGCAAAGAACAATGACATTGTGACTTGTTATCTAATATCTTCTTAGTGAGACTCGATTGTGTTTTACATTCATTTTATACTTTTTTTAATCGGTGACAGTATGGAGATTTTGCATAATCTGCATTTACTTAAATGTGACCCTGGACCATAAAAGCAGTCATAAGTCGCAGGGATATATTTGTAGCAATAGCCAACAAAACACTGTATGGGTCACAAGGGCTTGTTTTTCCGGCAGATGACGGAGGCGTGTCGTGAATTCTGTTGACAAACGCGGCCTTTTTCGTTTTGTTCCACCAGGATACCGTCTACTCTGGCGGGAGATTTCGTCAGCGTTTGAGAGATGACGGAAGCTAGACATCAATGTAAATTGTGCTGTAAATATGGATACTTCTCTTAAAAAAACAAATGCATGGATTTGCTTCAGAAGACCTTTGTTAAGACCACAGAGCCGTGTCGAGCAGTTCGTTGATCGATGGATGCACTTTTTGGAGCTTCAAAAAGTCGAAAGCAATTCACAAAATGATACGTGGTTTTATAACTCTGATGCAATATTCTTCAAGAAGAAAACCATATTCAGTTAGGATGCCTTGAGGGTGGCTAAAACATGGGAACATTATGATTTCCTAGTAAAGTATCCTTTTTAGTAATATTATCAGTGTGGTGTACGTTTACTTAAATATGGAACTTAATTGCTTTTCCCACCGCAGTATAATAACAATAACAACAGGAACCAGTGAGCAATCATGTACAGGAACACTGTTTTCAGTCTGCTACAAAACCTTTAAAAACAACTTACGCTGCACAAATTTCTGAAGCTAGATAACATATTTGTCATGTCGCTGTCTACTCTTGGTTTCTCTGTAGACACAATTGCATTCCAATACCTCGAAAGTAAACTTGGCGCTGCCAAAGTTGGTCTTCTGCTTCTGCCAGAAGTTGTCTGGTTTGATGATGAGTGCCACGCAGATCTCCGCTGGAAACGACTCCTGTAGGGTCTTCAGCAACGGCTTGATCAGATCCCACTTAGAGCCGCGCATGTCAATGATCACCGTAAACCCTCGCTTACTTACATCCTCACTGCAAATACAAAACACATATAGAATGTTAGAAGAAGACATATATGAGACAATACTATATGCATATGCTTTCTAGAAATGTTTGCACGGTAACTGATGAATTGATGCGCAGTAGTTCTGCAGTTACATGACATTGCATCAGAATGGCACAAAGACGCTTTAAGGAGAAACGTCAATATCTCCATATGACAGATCTGTCACTGGACAGTTTTAAATGTGCAGTAGGCCTACACCCACAATATGAAAATGTAATAAATGAGCAATATAAATATATAAATAAAGTCTGTGTTCTCTATTCTACAAATCGCTGCTGTCTTTCTGAAACCTCGTATCTCCATATTTGCCACCCTTTATGTTTGTCACAAGGTTTTGCAAATATCTAACCCAAAAAAAGTATTTAGTACTTTTATTTAAAGTATTTTATTGTCAACTTGGTCTACACAGTATTTAATTATTTAAAAAGTACAGTGTTTTTTCCATGCCTTGAAAAACAGGGAATTTGGACATCCGAGGTTTGAAAAAAACAGCGACGATATTCAATACTTCATCATCACGTTATTTGTGACAATGTCCAGACGTAATAATCGTGACAGTCCTGACCTGGGTACGCTGAAGAGGTACGTCACCAGCTTCCTCAGGTCCTCCTGCTTTATTCTGTCATGGTTACTCCGTGCAGGGAACGTGAGGATGGGTCCCCCTCTCTTATCTCTTCCTCCTGAAAACAAGAGGATAATTTTATTACATAAATTGCCTGAATGGCCATAATTATGTTAATACCCATGAGTGTGTGTGTGCGTGCTTAAGAGGCCGGTGAGCTGTTCATGCCGGAGACGGGCACGGTGAATGAATGTGTTTACAATGCAGATGACCATTTCCCACCTGAGACAAAGGCGACTTTCTCTCTTAAAACTGTCAAGACATCAGACGCCTTTATTCCGTCATTCCTAAGAGAGCCTGATGAGAAAGAGGGAACTGAAAGAGAGGACATAATAAGAGAAAGGCAAAGTGAAATGTTTTAGTGGTCGATTTCAAAACATGTTTCTTCTCTGAAAGTATTCCAGAATTGTTCCTCACTATAATAAATGTCTTCTAATGTGACTTTCAATTTGCTAAGTACATTTTGGCAACGAGACACATAAAGAACAATGCCATTTGACATCATTGTGAATAAGATTTGAAAGCCACTGTTCCTATAAGATCATAGAGATTTTATCACGTCACTTTAAATCTAGCCCCAGTCATATACTGTATGTACTATTGTAATATTTTGCACTTTTTATCTTCAGCGCTTGGTCACTGTGAATTTCTGTGGTACTCTGCCATTTTGTCCCCATTTGCATTACAATGACATTTTAGTGAGCTATTCCGTTTATGCATACAATTTTCCTCAAAATCCAGCGAAGTGGAAAACCAAGTCACATTCTGGCATAACAGCAGACCCGCAATTAAACATTGGATGAGCTAAAATATCTCTTTATTCGAAACGTGTGCATATACAAATACATCGTGACAACGGCTTTTCTCTGTAAACATGCGAGCAGAATGATGTGTGTGTTTTCAAACTGGCACATCGGTCGTTGTAGTTTCAACCGTCAGTATGTTTCGTACACGCGTCTACTGTAAACACTGATCGACAGCATTGAGCATAATTCTTAGTGATTTGACCGTGGAGAATAGCGTAGTAGGCCACAGCAGGTCGTGCGAGTGGGGCCGGGGATGCCCAGCTGTTGGGCGACTCCTTCTGTTTGGATTCATTTGTGGTGTAATCTGCCCGCTCTGTAATCCCGCAGCCGACAGCTGGGCGCTGGGGCAGCCGGTGGGGAAAAGTTCAATCACACTTAAGCACACATAGAGAGCAGACACACACACACACACACACATGATGCTCGCTCACAGATGCGACACACGCTCCGCACTTGTCCAAACACTCTCATCGCTGTGTGATACATCTGTTAGAGCTGTATGAGACAGAAAAGTCTTTACAGTGTTTGCGGGTATATTTCATCTCTCTCTCTCGCAGTCTAGCTCCCATCTGCAGACTACATAAAGTATTAAACCTGAGTGCAGGAGTCTGATGCTGAACATGGCATGTTAAATTTACTGTGAGAACTGACTTTACCAGCAACCGCTAGAAGGCACGCCACTGAGCACACACATACACGGACACTTAAACAGGTTTCCCACAGACTTCCACGTTATCATCTGTACACAGTTGCTGTGTGTTTAAAGGATTTTCTTTTGGCATTGTTTTTAATGATGTTATTCATAGTGTAAGATTTCTAGGAATTTGTGTTAATATGTTTCTCACATGCACTTCGTTTCATTTCACAGGATAGTAACTCACTGGAGACTTTAATGATGGATTCATTTTTAGGTGAATGGTTCTTCACGATGAGATTTTTCATCTGTACCGCCAGTGACCCTCGAGGTGTGTTTGTTTACATTTACATATTATACACTGTAAAAAGATATTAATGTTTTTTTGGCATTGTAAAGGTTTAACACTACGACATTTTATCACACTTTTATGACAAACATATTCCTTATATTATGCATTTGTGTGAAGTGTAATGTTGCACATCAAAACGGAGAAAACGAGCCCAGGGTTTTGCTAACCAGCTAGCAGATTCAGTTTATTTAATGATTTTGACTTTTTGTTCATTCTTTTACACTTCTAAAGAAAAATTGAGTAATTCTCATATGTTTACTGTACATTTGTTCAGAGAGTTGTAACAACCGTTGACGTCATGCGGCGCCGCGCAGGCCGATCGGTTTCCATGAAGGAAAAAAAAAAGAATTAATAAATCAAAATAATAATAAAAAAAGGTTCCATGAAGGGCCCGGTTGATTCAAGGAATCGCAATAAGAGCGAATCGATTCGAATCTTTTGAATCACTCTCGCGGTTCTCTGATGTCATTTGTGGATCGGTCTGCGCAGTGTCGCATTAAATCGACAATTCTTAACATTACATCTCCAAACAAATGTAAAGTAAATATACGAGAACACACCAAGACATGGGCACGTATGTGCTGCTTTTTTACTTCGAGGAGAAATGCAAATAATATATTTGTATGTTTTATGCACTTAGATGTTTGACTTTTGTTTGAGTTAAAAAAGGCCATGAAAGATGTCAGTGGAAAAAAACAATAGGTTAATAAAATAGCATTTCACAGTATTTGAGTGGTCTGCAAAAGTCCTATAGGATAACAGATTATGTAGGAAGTTAGAGGATGAATTCGCTATATTTTTCTTAACTTAAAAATATTATTATAAATATATTATGAAACTTAGAATATTAGTTATCATCCTTAGATTTTCATTTCATTCTGTTATTGGTCTGACAAAAGAAATGTTACATTTTATACAAGAATAATAGTATATGTTTTATTAGGGCTATATATTAAGATATACATTTTTGGAATGAATGGATTACAATTTAATAATTCTTTTCTTTATGATATTCTTGATAAATGCTTTAGGTGCACGTAATTCACATTTCAGTTTAATGCTTTGCTCTTTTCTGTTCTATGCTTCCAAAATGTAACAACATAAATTAATTTAGGTCTCTGCAATGATGTAATGCTGTATAAAGGTCTTGACAAAACATTCACAGCATTTTAGTTGCAGGCCCAAAAGAATAACACCTTTTTAATGAGCTGCTTACTGAAAAAGGGTAACATGACCAATTTGCATACTACATCCTGAGCAGTAGTCTATTTGAGAGTATTTGTTCCACATCATAGTAAATGATGTCAAAGATGCATTTATTCTTGACATTGTGCTGAAGAGCACTGCTGTTTGAGAATCGACAAAAACAGTACGTCTCACAAGAGTAACTTTTCTATCAAGATGCATTTTTATATCTCTTGTCTTATAACAATTTCAGTGCACTTTGACATCACCAGCAAAGTGTGTACTATTGGTGCATAGTATGCATCTTGGAATTGGGCAGTTGTGGCCAAGTGTTTAGAGAGTGGGACTCGTAACCGGAAGGTCGCCGGTTCCTTGAGCAAGGCAACTAACCCCGTATGTTCCCTCGCTGCTCTGGGTGTGTGTGTTCACCACTGACCGGATGGGTTAAAAGCAGAGGTCACATTTTGGTTATGGGTCACCAAAACTGACAAATAGGTCACTTTCATGTTTTTTTTCTTCACATATTCCACCTGCACCACAATTTCTCCAAAGTGATACAGTGCACTCAGGTTACACATGTTACTAAGTGCATTCCCTGTGAATCGATCCTTAAGAATGGTCGCCAGAATCATGCTTTACGAGGTAAGATAGAGGATCTCTACTGTAAATCCTGCATCCATAACATTACCTGTAAACAAAAATTGGATTGCTGGACTACTGTCAGCCAGCTGCATGGGGGATGTTGCGTTCTCTGTGAATACTGAGGATGGTTTTGTAACATCTTAAAATGTCAGATGAAAGAAATGAGCATCGGTGAGATGTCACAAGTCTATCCGCTGCATACAAAGTGCCGTATCCATATTTCATAAGGATGCCATGCATTGTTTTCTGCATGTTTTATGAGATCATCACGTATGCTTCATTCGAGAACCCAGAGTGACCACTTGGTTTGGCCTGTAATTCTATTTGATTTAGTTAGATCTGGGTATTAGGATGATGAAGGATCTATTAAACACATTTTTATCAGCAAAAGAATCACTTATTACAATGACACCTGGAAACGGCCCTGATAAAAAGGTCATGGTGTGAATCATTCTCTGTTCCCCACGTTACAGGATCAGGGTGTATCCACACAAACTGCAACACAAAGCTCTGTAGGACTACCAGGAAATTACCCCCGAACTGAAACCAATCTCGCCAAAACATTGCCAATATCCCCGAAGGATCCAATCCTGCCAAGGACAAAAAGAAAAGACACAAGACCAGTACGATAAGTTTACGGTCCTCGGGTCCACCCGATGGGAAGTCTGAAAACAATGGTTGGCTCAGATTTGGTGTTAGTAACTATTGTGTAAATGTGAGCTGTGGGATCAGGAACTGGTTCCAGTCCAACAACACCGGCCTGTGATCGTATGTACTGGGGCTAAATTTATTGCTATTGAGGGGCATGATCAGGGAATGGGTTTTTTTTCAGAAGGGCTGCGTTGTACATAGAAATTAACGAGGAATTGATATGTGATATGTGTTATGAAAAATGATATGTTCTTTAAATCCAATGGAAAGAATCGAGATTTGACTATTTCAGGCTATTTCAGTTGTGGGAATTGGTCGACTAGCAGGTCCTTATCAGTTCTGCTTTCGGTCCTCAGAGGAAAAATCGTACGTGTTATTGCTGTACATTTTATCCGAACAATAGATAGTCTAATTTTCTCAGTTTGTGTCTACACAGCGCACGCACACGAACAGCCGCAAAGAAGAAAGACGCACTTAATTCGCAACAATAGCGAAAACTTAACGTTCAAAAGTGTGGTTACACTTACCCAAAGTTGATGCTGACAGTGACAATGCTCAACAAAAATGTGCAATAAAAACTTTGCTTGTAAGGATGGAAAGACAAGTAATCTGTCAAAGCACCTGTCAAAAGTGCATCATGTACAGACTGTTTTTGAGTTTTTAGCCCAGTCTAGATCATCTCTTGATGCCCCATCTACGTTAGGTGTGTATAGGCTGAATGCAGACAGACGTTTTATGTATATTTGTTCAGAAAAAAATAGGACAAAGAGTCAATAAGGACAAGGATTAAGCAAGAATTTATGAAAAATATTATGACATTTTCTTTATTAGATTTTTGTATTTATTGTCAATTATGTTAATTGAAATAAAGCAATGTTGATTCTGATTAAATTAATTTCTTTATAAATCAAAAAGTACAGATAAGAATACCGTTTAAGAACCGGACCGATAAGCAGTATCGATAAGAGTAGTAATAGTTAAAATCATAACGATACCCTTCCCTATCACTAATAATGTGTTCATTATAAATGACCAAACTCTTAACAGTAAGCACTGGGTGGATTTTGATTCATCCCAGTGATTTGAATCTTTTATGAGGTCGGCAGCTAATCGATTACACTTAGTTGACTTGAAGTAGTAAGCGAACACGAGCGATGTTTAAAGCAATGGCAGAAATGGCATCAACATTTTTGCTTCATTAGAGTAGAAGTGTAGAAATACATAGTTTTAAAAGCATAATCTTCATGTTCATACTCATGTATTTTACAAGGGAGCACACATTTGGAGAAAACGTTATTTATTGTAACCTGCTTTGAATACAATCTTCTGCCAAATGCACACCTTATGTAAACATGCTTTATATTATGCCTTATATTACACTGTTTATTGTAATATCTCACCTGAAGAATCAAGAAAATACTACTTGTTAAATAATCGAGATTCTGGATGTTAAAAAACCTTGGAAATAAAATAATAAAATACTTAAAGATAAATAAAGCCTATTTGGTAAGCTGAAGCCAAAATAAATTCAACTCGTTCCTTTAGATCATGCTCCAAAAATAGACACTTAAACGCTTGTGTAAATCACCCTTTCAGTGCATTTTCAAACAGAAAGTGTCTGCTAGCCTTAGATGCTTTTAAAATATTACGTAGTCCTTTCTGCAAAAAGTCTGTAGATATATTTCTATCATGCATTGCTGACAAATGACAGCGAGTAAAACTGTTTTATGGTAATGAAAAACGGCCACCGATGATGGACACGATCCAGAAATACTTCTAAAATTGATTTCACTGTCTCCTGGCCAACATAATCACTGAATGTACCTTTTCTACTCAAAGTCCCAAGCTGGAAACTTGGCAACAGTTGCTACAGCAACACCTCTGGCCTTCATTCAAGAGAGAGATGGCCTGCTGAGGATAAAGTGTGCGGTGATGGTGGGCCTGCTTCACATTTAAGCACAGTCATCTACTCTGCCGGTTGAAAGTAACTTTTGTGTCTAGTAAAATCCATTTCTTTAGGGATTACAATAAATCATTTAACGCTACAAACTTTGCGGTTCCCTTTCTGTCGGTCTCTCGACGTTGTGTCGAAGCCGACAGATGGGGTTCGCCCTTGAGAACCAATCGTCTCTGACTATTTTGAAAAGGCCAATGAAATTGGCGAATGAAATTTGCATGCCGGGCTCCGCCCCCGGATATCCGGGTATAAAGGGGAGCCGGCGTGCTCATTCATTCACCTTTTGTTCTTCGGAGCCTTCGCATCTGATGACATTCTTCGAATTGCCGATTTCTACGACGCGGTGCAGCGGAGATTCCCCTGGGCGTCCTGGCAGTTCCTGAGGTATTTTTCTAAAAGAGCAATTTCCTCAGCGTGGCATTGCCCGCTGATCTCTTGGGTGCAGTACACTCATCGAGGACGGGGACGGACACGGTGGTTGCCGCAAGTGTTCGGGGGTCCGATCACTGTGGCAGCCTCGTGGATTCGTCCTGCCCGCACGGCGCGCGGATGGCTATTCAGACGTTGCGTCACTGCGCGCGGATGGCTAGTCAGACGTTGCGTCACTGCGGGCGGACGGCTATTCAGACGTTGCGTCACGTTGGCTACGTTCTGTCAAGAGCAAGCCACCACCTCGTTTGCTTCCCGTTCTGTGACCGCAGCGGCTACGGCCCTGCCGTCAGCGGCGGCGAGCAGCGAGGGTGATGTGGGGATTATCGTGAGCGTTAATCCGTCAGCCGGTCGGCTCGCGGACCGCTCGCGCCCCGTCTCGCTTGTTTAGCAGGTCCCCAAGGATGGTCCTAAGCCATCTTATTCCTCAGCCACGCGCTCGGACACGAGCCGTGGAGATGAGGTGTCTCTTGCAACATCGGAGCGCGACCTGCTGGCATCAGACTCTGGCGATTCCCTGAAGCTCCCTCCCTCGGGAGGTCGAGCACAGGTGAGAGCAGACGTCAAGATGTCAGCCATGCTCGCTCGGACCGCCGTGAGCGTCGGGTTGCGGTGCAGCCCTGGTGCTCGCGGCTGGGTACTCGCACATTGGGCCCGGCTCAAGTGCCAAGTTTTACCGAGCTGCATAAGGAGTTCAGTAAGACCTGGAGCGTCCCTTTCGGCGCGCTTCCGTCTAGCTGACTCTATCGCCCTCTCTTCCCTCGGGGCGGGGAGGCAGCTAGGGACTATGTCAATGCACCCTGGGTGGAGCATGCAGTCGCGGGTATCCGCAGACGGCGGCCACCTGGGGGGCTTGACCTAGACTCACCGTCCAGGGCATGTAAGGTCTCAACATCTCTGGTGTTGAGGCTGGCAGTGCCGTGGACCAAGCTGCCTCCACTCTTACGCATGGCCTTCCTGCAGGCCAGGGCGCTAAAGAGAGCCCCACGGGGTAAGACCGACCCAAGTAGTGCCGCCGCCGACTGGCCCTCCGGGGACCGCGGTGGCAGCGCAGGCTGGGTCGGACGATGTCCACATCAGTGGCCCGGAAAGATGCCTCGGACCCAATCTTGCGTAGGGGGGCGATGTCGAGAAAGGCCACTTTCCCGACTCCCCTCTCGCAAGGTCGGCTGATTGGTGGCGCTGTCAAGGACTGCTCCAGCAGCCTTTTGACAGTGTAGAAACAGACCGGCCTGCTGTGACCCGGCCGCCTTTCGGCCGTCGAGGTCTCGCACGTGGTCTGCCCCCAGCAGCCCTGGCCTTCTCCAGCGTCGACTCCGGTTCTGGTGCCCCCGCAGGTGGCCCCCCGGAGGAGGACGTCAAGAGAAGGACCACCTAGAGAGATTGAACCATCGGGCCCGACCCAGCCTGGGTTGCTGGATGGTCGGACTGGGGCGGTCCCTGCCGCGTCCCAAACACCTTCTGGGCCCCTTCGGGGGCCTAGTGCCCGCCTTCTCACAAGGAGAGGTCTCTCTCTGGGTCCCACTTGCAGCCGCTCTCACCCTCTGAAAGATGGTGTTCGGCAACTCGACGTTGCGTCGTGGCGGCACGCAATGACGAGTATAAAGCAGCCCTCAGCACTCTCGCTTCGACGGTGCGTCGAGCTGCGCCATCGCCTGGCAGGTGATTTAGCGGAGCCGTTCCCCCCGGGGAGAACAGCACTGCTAGTCATTGAACCAACCCCCGCGGGTTGATGAAGTAGATCGCAGCCCCCCCTGTGAGGTCTCTGGGTGCTTGGTTAGCATTTCAAACCATCACGGTGGCTGGGAGTGTGGTCCGTCTCGGCATTCGATCCAGCTCGCCAGACCTCCGCCGGACTTCAGGCATCCTCTTACCTCAGCAGAGGCAGGGATGTTCCTGTGCTCCAGGCCGGGGCTGCCACCCCTCTGGCGAAGGCGATCGAACCGTCCCCTCGGCCGAGATGTCCAGTGGCTTCGACAGCCGCACTTCATCATCCCCAAAACCAGGGGTCGCTGCATACCTTGAGCAGCACCTTGCAAGGGTGCCGTTCGGGAGGCGCAGAAGCGCGTCCTGGTGTCTGTCAGACGCCAGGAGTGGTTCATGACAACTGACCGCATACTCTCATGTACAGTTCCCTCGGCACTGTCGAGGGGCTGGCATGTCAGTAAACGGGTCAGCCGGGAAAAAGAGAGCAGCTCTCCCTGGCGCGGAGCTCCCCCTTTTCCTGGTAGAGAACTCAACACTGTCTCCATGACGGCGTGCTCGCTCACGAGCACGCACAGTCAGTGCTGAGCTGCTTGAACTTTCAGGCAGCAGCCAGCGGTCCCCTGAAATCAGTTTCAGAGGCTCCTGGGCATGGTGTCCTCGGGGGTGGCCTGTCCCCCTCGGGTTGACGCACATGGGACCGCGACAGCACTGACTACAGAGATGAGTTCCCTGGAGAGCGTGGCGCACCGGCAGTAGGCGTATCGTCATTACACCTGCTGCCATCGCATCCTAACCCCGAGCAGGTCTTGAGGCCGGTCGTGGAACGACAGACGCCTCCCTACGGGGTGCGGGTGCGGTGTGCAATGGGCGCGCAGTGTCGGGTCGCTGGACGGGCCCCCGCCTGCGTTGGCAGATCACTGCCTTCAAGTTGCTAGCTGTCCTGCTTGCACTGATGAGGCTCCGGCCTCTCGTGCAGAGCCAGCATACTGGCCCGGACAGCACGACCGGCGTAGCGTACTAAACCTCAGGGTGGCACTCGCTCGCTGCAGTCATCGCAACTCGCCCAAAACGCCTCCTCCCGTGGAGACAGCAGGTGGCAAAGCCCCTGCAGGTCACATGCCCACCGGGCGTCCTGAACCAGACAGCCAAGCGCTCTCTCGTCAGTTGACACCCCGTGGGAAGTGACGACTCCACCCCTGGTGGAGACAGCAGGTGGCAAGGCCCCTGCAGGTCACACGCCACCGGGTGTCCTGAACCAGACAGCCAAGCGCTCTCTCGTCAGTTGACACCTCGTGCGAAGTGACGACTCCACCACTGCGGCCGGCTTGGGTGTGGTTTGGGCAGGCACAGGTGGACCTGTTGCCTCCCTGAACACCCCCCAGTGCCGCTGGGCACTCCCTGGTCGAGGCTCCCCCCTCGACACGGAGGCCCTAGCGCGCAGCTGGCCGCGGGACAAGCGGAACTACGCTTCCCCCCAGTGAGCTTCATTGCGCAGGTCCTGTGCAAGGTCTGGGAAGGGAGTATCAAGTGCTGCTAGTTGCGCCTTACGGGCCCAACTACACTTGGTCCTCGGAGCTAATACTCCTGACGACAACTCCCCCTGGCCAAATCCCCTGGCGAAGGGCCTACTCGCAGGGGATGGACACGTTGTGGCGTTCGAGCCGGACCTCTGGGTCTGGCTCCTGGATGGGACGAGGAGTTCCTGGATGACCTACCCCCCTCAGTGGTGGAGACTGTCACTCAGGCAAGGGCCATGCCCACAAGGCTGGATGCCTTTAAGTGGCGCCCCTTCTCGTCCTGGTGCTCTTCTCGAGGAGAAGACCCGCGGAATTGCTCGCTCAGGAACGTGCTGTCCTATTGCAGGAGAGGCTGGGGAGTAATCTCCCCTTCCACATTGGAACGTGGGTACCCGCTGTCGCGGTTATCACGTGCCAGTTGCTGGTGAGCCTCTGGGGCGGCATGACCTGATTATTAGGTTCCTCTAGGGCGCGAGGGGCTAAGGCCTCGTCCGCGCCCCGTACCCTCTTGGGACCTTAAGGTGGACCTTTGGGTCCCCTTTTTTCGGGCCCTGCCGAGAGCCCCTTCCTCGTTCTGCGAGGGGGGTTGGCTCTCCTGCTGGGGCTCGAGTCCATCCAGAGGGTGAGGCACCTGCAAGCATTCCGTGTCCACCGATTGCCAAATTTCAGGCCCGGTGACTCTCACGTGATCCTGAGACCCCGGCCGACTTACGTGCCCAAAGTTCCGCCGCCCCCCTTTGGGACTAGGTGGTGAACTTGCAGGCGCTCCCACACCGGGAGAAAGACCCAACCTGTACGTGGGGTGTCCAGTAAGCGCATTGCGCCTCTACTCGAACCACACTGAGGGCTTCAAGGCCCTGAGCAGCTCTTGTCTGTTATGGAGGTCAGCAACGGGAGTGCTGTATCCGAGGAGAGTTGTAGCGCTGGGTCGCACACGCCGTCACTACGGCGTGCCGATCCTAGCCCGTGCCCATTTGAGTGACGGTACACTCCGCTCGGGGTGTGACCTCCTCGTGGGCATCGGCTTAGTGCGCCTCTCTGGCAGACATCTGTAGAGCTGCGGGTTGGGCTACGCTATACCTCGCAGAGGCTTACAACCTCCGTGGGGAGTCGGCAGCTCGAGTCTTGCCAGCAGGTGAGACCAGCAGTCGTGGGGCGTACGCCTGCCCATAGCGCCATTCCCCTTCTGAGGTGGACCAGTGCGCTATGGGCTGCCTCCCTTCTTTCCCCAAGGGTGAAGAATAGGCAGTCCGTCCATCCATCAATAGCACTCAGGGCGGCGGGCTCGGCGGAGCAGCCCTGCCGCCTATGGCCGGGTATCAAGCTGAGTTATTACATATAGCTCTAACCGGACCTAGTGCCCCACACGTAGTAACCCCCCACTAGGGTGGTTCCGTCTGAGATGTCGTCATGAGATGGTTCCCCGCGTGGCAACCCATGACCTCCCCAGGTGGACATCCACCTTGCGGCATTCCGCACATACCTCCCATGAGTTCTCCCCTATTTGGTGAGACCATGTTGGTGTCTCCACTGTATTCCCCCCTAGGGTGGGAAGTGGTCTCCGTAGCGCACGTCCTCATTGAAGGAACAGCGCTTACCCAGTAGCCCTACGACTGGATGGCCCTCGCCAATGGGGCCGTCTGAGTTGGCAGAGGGCAGGGGCTACTCATCTTTGCCAAAAGCTCTGGGAGCCCCTGCCTGCCCACTGGAAGGTTACAAATTTCGCGATAGCGCTCACGTGTGGCTCGCCCAGGCCGGTCAACGTCGCTTCGCTAGAGATTGTGACGCGGCTAGTGCCGTGGCGTTTTCCATAGGAACCCCATCTGTCGGCTTCGACACAACGTCGAGAGACCGACAGAAAGGGAACGTCCCGGTTACGTATGTAACCTCTGTTCCCTGATGGAGGGAACAAGACGTTGTGTCCTTCTTGCCACGACAATAGCCGTCCGCTGCAGCAGTCACGAGATGCTCTCAGGCTCCTCAGCACAAAGGTGAATGAATGAGCACGCCGGCTCCCCTTTATACCCGGATATCCGGGGGCGGAGCCCGGCATGCAAATTTCATTCGCCAATTTCATTGGCCTTTTCAAAATAGTCAGAGACGATTGGTTCTCAAGGGCGAACCCCATCTGTCGGCTTCGACACAACGTCTTGTTCCCTCCATCAGGGAACAGAGGTTACATACGTAACCGGGACGTTTCGCTCTGACGTCGAGATGCTGAAGAAAGGAAAATGGCGTAAACTAAGAACAGTAAGCGCCTTCTAAAAATGCTCTGGAAAGTTATGGGCCATATGTTTCTAAGAACCTCAGCTTAAGTACACTTAAATATTCTGCCGAAACTCCTATAGGTAACATTAAAAAAATGTTTAATGTCTTACAGTACAGTATATAACTCCTAAGTTATGAAAGTCAGGCATATTCACCATGATGCAACAGATTCCTGATTATCCGGGCCGGACTTGAGTAGTTTTCGGGCCCCCTACTGTTTAAATAGAATGATTTGCTACGCGTGTTTGTTAGCATTAGCAATGATTAACAAAAACACATGTTCGATGGTAGTATTGTTAATTGTTATTTGATGTCATCAAATCCTTAAATAATGTTAACAAAGGCTACGTTGTACAAATGTATTATTATTCTATTGCAATTACATCAGTGAAGCATTTTATGACAGATATATTTATGAGTTTTTAAATGTTCTTTAAAACTGTGTTCTTAATAATGAGGGATTTCTTATTATGCCTTAAAATAGTTTCATAATAATGAGATGGGTAGAAAGTTTCTCTCGTTGACAGAACATTAAGAAAATATAGACAATAAAAGGATGCTTAGATGATGAGAGAGAAAAAACATCATGCATTTTGGAATAAGACTTTTAACTAATTAAATATTTTTTCTATAAATAAAGAATTTTATTGTACATTTTATAAAGACATTTTTTTAGCTAGAATGTTTTATATTAACTACAACATTAGATTCTTTGATGGAAAGATATGATCATTAATGGCTATCAGGATGGGATATTTGCACTTATTGTAACTACATTCCAAAAATGTAGGGTAACATTGTTGCAAGTTTAATATTGTGTGTTCGAAAATATACTGCAAACCTAAAGTCGAACATAATATAAACAAGCATGTAAAACTATTAAAAAACATTATTGCCATTTGAACAGTACATCAACAATACTTAAATGTCTCACGCCGCTCTGTCCACATTTGGGTACCAAAATTTTGGTTCCCCGGGGTCGCTCCCCAGCGTTTTCCGGTCCTCGTTGTCAATTCTCGACCATTTTATGGGGGAATTAACTAAAAAAATTCACGGGAGAAATAACTAAACTAAAGTGTGGCGGGTGGGTGGGTGTGGAAAACGGTAAACTCACAGGCAAAACAAGAGTGTTGACAGGTAACTAACTTCCTATATGCCTCCAGCAGATGGTTGTCCTCTGGATTCTCTGCCTGAACATCAGGCTGTGGTGCCGCAGTCTAACAAATCTAGTAGTTCTTTTCATTTTACTAAACGCTTTTCTTTAGCGTTCTAGTCTCAGATTTTCGTTTTTTCGTTTATGGGCTGGAGCCCAGTCAAGCCCTGTGGTAAGTACGGCCTTGCTGATTATAGAAGCCTATCTCAACTCTTGGAAAGGGAGGCACTTTTAAGCTCAAAGTGTGATGACACATGCAGGAAACAATGCATAACAGGTTCCCATCTGATGTTTTTTTCTGGGTGACTGACCAGTCCAATGTGTCTCCATAGTACACAGTAACTTGTTGGGCTCTTCAAACTTGGGACCCTTGCAACCAGCAAAACACCCTAGCAACACCGGGCAACCACCTACAGCATCCTCAATGTGTAAGGACATGCCTTACTAGATTTTTTGGGAACATTTCTAACATTAAACTTACAGTTAAGCAGGAACTTTGCTGAATCTAACTGAAGTGTTGATTTGCAAAGACAGATACAATAAAAGTATTCGAAAATCATGTTTTGTATTCAGTTTTTTTATTATTTATAATTTATTCATATATATATATTTATTTATTTGTAGTTATTATTACTTGATCAAAACAACCCAACTGCAGTTTGATTGATATTACTTGGAATGCACGGTAGAATTCTGGATGTTTGAAAATCAATTCTTCTTTTGCAAATCAATTCTTCAGATTTACTCATAAATTGAACATTGTCTGGCAGGAAAGGTATATTCTGTTGATTTATGAAACTTTAGATGTAAACATAATTCACAAGCAATCGTACATTCAACAGCACAAGATGTTTATTTAGAATCTGACTGAAAGTCGCAAGCGTGTTAGAGCTGAATAGAGATAACACAATAATATATGAACATCCTTTCTCTGGCAAATCTAAACCTTTAAATGTCAAAATATTTAGATGAGAAACTCTACTGGCTTGTTATTTCTGCAAAGGATGCCAACAGAAACATAGCAACCGTTCAAATTATTTTGAGTCATTATGTAACAGCGATATTGAGATGGTCTAAACACACATCCAAGCTTGTATTCATCATGACAACATACGGCACACAACTCAAATGAGAAAGGAGACACAGCGGTTGAACCGCCATCACAGAAGTTCTATTTTGGCCGGGGGAGTCAATTCAGGAGGAACCCACAAGCTAAGCAGCTTAAAAGTGATTTCAGCTGTTACACCTTCATGGGTTTTAGGCCAAATATCTGGCAACCCCGGTTACGATGGGCTTCAGTCAAATTAAATTACTTTGAAATAATGCTGATTTGCCATGTTGCATAAACGAACAGCTCTGTTTTCACTTCATCTCTATTCTTTCAATTTAGACAAGACCCCAGAACAGCATATGCTGTAGGGTTTGAGCGAGATGCCCGTTCATCCAACATGACTGTGATCTACCTCACTGGCACAAAGGTGTCCGTCTCCGCAGCATCTCTTACAGCTCCTGACATTCACACGGACAAGCGACAAACTGATTCCCAGACGACCGATGCTGTGCGCATGATTATCCCACCCAGTGTGAACATACTAATCCGATGATGAGACGGAGAGGGATCCAGGCACTGTTTGACTCTGAATACTGGATGTGGGATAAGAGTGCAGGGGTATAAGGAGGAAAAACTCTATCCTGGGATGGATCACTGGGGGACACACTCAGAAATCTGCCTTGTGCACACAACTCCTGATATGACTAACTGAGACCTGAGAGCGTGCATAATGAGAACCGGGGCTAGTTGTCACACAGGGATGTATAGTCACAAGGATTGTGTCTCAGTAAATGTAAGGTTTTGTGTTAAATAATGCCTGTTTTTCTCTTGAAGTGATTTTGTATGTTGGCTCGAAATACCCTTTTGTCTTCTTTAAAGACCAAGTTTGTCTTTTTTGTAAATATTCACATTTCTGACCAAAAATCCCTTTCAAAGTTAAATAATCTTATTATGAGATTAGAAGCATCAAAGATGATTTATAGAAATGATTTAAAGATCATGCGTGTTTATTTCTTTAAATGATTAAATGAAAGATTTCAAGATAAATTGTCATTTATTAGTGATAAATACTGAAATGAATGATTTTATTGAGATGGTCAGAGTTCATCTCTTGGTCAGAGTACTCTGTCAAGATTTAAGATATCAATGTTAGATTTCCACAAAATGTTCTTCACATCGTGTTGGATGATATTATATAGAAAACAATCAATCACAAAAAAACTTTAGCTTTTCACAGACTAGGAAACCTATTTGTAATATCTCTCATAAACCGAACCGGTTTTAACAGAAGTTCGAACGACGCAGTCACACCTAGGGAAATGTCATAAAAAGTCACATTTTTATGGGGGCAAGTTGTCACGTGTATTTTATTAATTACAATACCTGTTGGCCAGAACAACAGTTTGATGGTTTTGTGTGTTATCCTTCACATTTCCAGCGTGACAACATTTGACTCACTGGGCATGTGTGTTTAATGAAATGTATCTTTTATGATGCCGTAAAAATGGTGGTGATGTTTTTCTAATAATAATGAATGCCTCGCATTCCAACACACAGTGCCACACACACACAGCCTGCATACACACATACATCAGCAATATACAGATAAATGGTTGTTGCCATGCAAACCAGAAGTAGGTCATAGTTCAAGAGCTGGTGAGTGCATAAAATGAGTAAAGGACAGCTGGTGGAGATGACAGGTTGGACACATGAGCAGGGTGGACAGAGGGCCCTTCGCGCATCTCTCCACGGCCATGAAATATCGTTGTATGGCACGTACAGTAGCGACACTTGGGGCTGTTTGAGCGAATCAACAGGCTTCGGGCTCAGAAAGATGAATCAATGTCACGACCGACAAAAGGCTGTGCCACTCCCGCGCCAGCCTCGGCGCGTCCGGAGGTGATAGTAGCGCAATTAGAGAATGTGTTGAAGGTGTGAGCATCAAGTGACAGGTGAAGTGTGGTGCCCTGCTTATTTCAATGGGGATTCCTCCCTCTGCCGCACAATAACCAAACACTATAAGGGCGTTGAACGTGCCGAAGCGTTCTGAAAACACGAACGTCAACCTGGCTTTCGAGGAACGCGGCAGTCATCGTACATATACTGTATGTGTGTTGCAGAACATGTGTATAACCTACGAGATGGGATGTATGGGATGGGTCCAGATGAATGACATTCAAACCCAATGGGGCACGTCAGGAGTGGGCTTCTAATGCTGTTGAACTCCATAACTCTATACGCGCAAACCCACAATGAAAGCCACATTAGCACAAAAGCGCACGCACGCTTTTTACATGCAAGTGTACCTGTTTTGTAAAACGGCTCCGTGTCTGGATCGTTCGGTCCTTCCTCAGCCGCCTCGGCAGAATTCATCATTGCCATCATTGCAGAATACGCGTTCCCGCAAACGATGATGGCAAACGGAGTTCACACCCACGAATCTTTGTCATCTACGTGTGGAGATCACCGGAGCGCGTGGCCGTCTCCATTTGCGAACGCTCGTAGTAGCGGAATAATGACAATGATGCCCGAGGTCCCGATACTGTATCGAGCGCGCCGCCGGGCGCTATTGTTCCGAGCCCACCCACCTCCGCGAGGCCACTACTGGGGGACCCCGATACAAACAGCCCAAAAGACCGTTTCTTCTGGTTAAATCCTTTATTCGCTCTTTATCCCCCCATCCGTGCGATGCCCCAGCCGCCGTATATAATGGCAGCACTCCCCCACGCCGCTTGGACTGGCTGAACGAAGCCTCCCACGATGGGTTCCTACTATCACACAACGCACGAAACAAAACGATGGCATATAGGTATCGCAGATCGGGGCTCTTCTTCTTTATTCTGATGCGGCATGAAGAGCTGGACCAATCTGTCCTCCTGATGCGCTCGAGCGCTTCCTCATAATGGGGTGTGCGCGCGCGCGCGTGTGTGTGTGTGTGTGTGCGTGCGCGCGCGTTTCGGGAGGCCGGAGAACCCCTGCTATCACTATAAGGGAAGAATAAACATGAATACAATCAATAAACAAAATAAAATTTAAATAATTGCATTCATTGTATATTGTATATTCATGTTATTGATACACAGACAGAATAATTATAGTCATGCAAATGGCAATCTATAATAAACGAAAGTACACCGTATTTATTTTAATTCGTTTATTATTTATTCGCCATCGTGTCATTTCAAACCTGTATGGCATTCTTCTGCAGAACTCAATAGAATATATATATATATATAAGATTTAAATAACGCTGGTAGCAAACAACATTGCACCATTGACATACACAAAACTATTATTAGGGTCATCTGTAGGAATATGACATGTTCTTCGTCATTCACCACACACCCTTATAAACAAATGAGAATGTTTGTTTAGAAATGAAAGGCAGCTTGAACTTTGGCACTGTTGTGTTGTTTCTGGAGGTTAAATACAAAAATCAGGAGATTTGGTCTTCCCGTGATTTATATTTTAAGCGGGCAAAATTCAACATATCTATGAAAAATGCATGTTGTTTTAACAGGTGCCGGATGACGACGTTAACTAGATGAATTACAAAAGCAAGACTATTTAATACAATTCTAATGTTTGTATGTTCTGAAGGCGGTTGCAGATGGTGAACGGGCGCCCTCTTGAGGGCGTGTGACGTCATAATAAACTATAACAGATTTCGCTGTCATTTTAATTATGTATATTTTAAAGCTGAGAAATCATTGAAATATACTTTTTAAATGACTAAATGCAAGTAGGGGCCTAAAAAATGAAGTGAATCTGATTTACTCAAATATTTATATTAGAATTCATCAAAAATATGAAGTGTAAAAGCTATTATCAGTGTAATTTGTTATTTGGATATTTTCATCAAATAAACTTAAATAATATATGTACATTTTAGAGAATTTTTAATAAATTGTTTAATATCCCTTCGTTAAATGATTTTATAAGATTTTGTTAAGTTAATATGGCTGTTTATTCATTCTTTTGTCCTGTACCGGTTGCTTTAATCTAAGCGGTGACCCCACCTGTGTTCACCCTAATGCTTCTTTGCCATTAAAGACATTCTGTGATATGTAAACATACTTTGCAGATGTTGTTCGAGAGGCCAAGTTCGACACTTACCTGAAGACACTAGCAGCATAAGTTAAACGTCATATATATCCAGGACCATCGACTGGGGTCCGCTTCGGCTCACCCTAAAAATGGTCCTTCACAAATTCCTGCAGTGTCATTAGTCTCGTGGTTGAAAACAAAATATACATGTATAACTGATGCACAAACCCTGACCCAATATACAAACACCCCTGTTTAAAGCCTGCCATCCTTTTCTCTCTCTCTTTGTCTTCCCTTATTACAGAAAGGCTCATTATGGCATGATGAGGGTGTCTGATTTCATCAGCGGTCACGGTGTGCGTTTGTGATGAGCATCTAATGGCACACAGAGAGGAAGAGCTCTGAATGTAACCTCATCTATCCATTACCCAAGAGACACCGGGGTCAAAATAACAGTGTTCCCTGCTTTCTGCCCCATCAGGCAACTGGACTGCTCAGCACTCACATCACGGGATCAACAGCATAGGGATTTGGCAACACAGGTGATAAATGCGGATAAAAACACCACTTATGTTGACAGTCCAATAAAACAATCCACTTTTAGCCAAGTGAAATGAAATACTGACTTGTCGGTTAGCAATGCACGTTATTATTCTTAAAAATAAATGTGAAAGAAACAAATAATGCATTAATTTAGCACTTATATCACTGACGAGCGGGAATATCGCGTTAGAAAACCGCGAACGCATTACCGAACCGCTCCATCATCTCCATAGAAACACATTTCTAGCGTCCGAAGCCTTCAGGGGGCGTGAAACAAGTACAAATGATCGACGTGGTCTAAGACCAATAGAAAAGGGGGTGAGGCTCTTTGCAGCAACGCACCAATGAAATCCCGACAAAAGGAAACTGCCTGTTTTTCTATTGGTCAACAGAACTCGGCTTCCGTTTTGAACGTCAAAACAAGACCTTGCATGGCGGCTGAGACTCGAGCGAGTTGTTTTGCTGTTCAGATGCAGATCGACGTGTCTTCATCATTTGATTTATTCATTTGACGGTTTAGACATTTAGAAATTGTAATAACAACAGTGATGACACTGTAGGTAAACTGCGTCGAATCTCACATGGCAAGACAAGGAGCTTCAAGACCAAAGGTGATGGATATTTATAATTGTACTTTATTATTGTGAAGCAGTTGTGTGCAGTGTCTCTGTCATCTGCAGGTGGTCTCCTCAGGCAGACTTACAGCATCTGGACGGGGACACATACACAAGAAAAGGTCAAAGGAAAACTAAGGCCTTAGTTTGACATCTTTTGCATGATGCTTGAACATTCTAACATGTTCATTGTGGTTTAGATTTGTGGGGAGACCCCTTGAACCTGCATATTCCCTTTATTCTACGGATTCAGAAGATCAGGTACATGAGTTACACACCCTTCAATAATCTATTAATGAACTGAATGGAAAATAAATGACGTTCTGATTCTGACTGCAAAAACATCCAGGTGACAACGGTACACAAGGGACTGGATCGATGTGCTGCTTTACTCAGTGGGATACTTGCAGCTGAACATGAAGGTGGGATGTTCATATTATACCACACTGAGGTCTCATGGTACACATAGACCCATTCGGATGACGTTAGTAACGCTGGTTCACTTCACAAACAGAGGATTTAAAATGTAAAATAGATAACTTTGAGATTTAGTTATGTAAGATTTAAAGTCACAATATGGAATCATTTTGTAATGAAATATCCCAAAATCAGTTGAACACTGATATTTTTCATGCAGTTGTGTACGTACGTTCTCCCAAATGTTGCCAAAAATTTGCAAATCCAGAGAAATTCCTACTTAAAATAATGGCCTGCCCCTTGTCTCCCTTGCATTCGTCCCATATCAGTGACTTAATATCCGCTGCTCCGCACGACCCTCAGTTTCTGGTTGTAGAAACTACAGCAACACGCAAATGCGGAAGTGGTTATACAGCATCTGTTGTTCTGTTATTATGGATCACGATTATTCTTTGGCGAGTAAAGTAAACCCCAAAAAAGTGCAAACGTAGTTTACTTTTTAAACGACGACTCCAAGACTGTGTTATACTGTGTAGCACTACCAAATCAATTGACAAAGTCCAATATCATTGGCGGGCTAACGTAGCATTACATTCCACGTTTCTTGCAAGCTAATTCATTTCGATGACATAAAATAAAGTTCACTCCTTAACTCGTCCGTGAACATGATGAACGCCATTGGATGGTGAAAACGACATGTCCCAAAATTCCACTCTCCTACATAACGTCATTTAGCTTCACCTGTTGTTGTTGTTTCGAACTAGCGGTCCACTTTTACATAATGTGGCTTTAAAATAACAATAATAAGAAGTGAAAACGGAAGTCCTTCTGTACCAGTGCAAAAGGGTCTATAGCAATGGTGGAGTAATGAGATTTCACATGTTCATACAACAGAATCAAAGGCAAAAGCAGAGGGGAAAAAGAGCAGCATCTCTAAAGCCAAACCCAAGATGCTATCAAGAAAAACAGAGATGGACCGAAAACAACACGGGAGGAAGACAAACACGGGCACGCTTGCCAACAAGAAGCCAGGTAATGATCCCTAAATCTAGTGTACTTTATAAACGATAGTCGATTTGTTATGACATCTTTTTAAAGTGTCACAAATGTATTACCCTTGATTCTTAAACGTTTTTCTTTTGTTTATAAATCTCAGTAGGATTAACACTTCATGTTATTTCTTACTTTTTTAAGTTCCGGTGCAGAAGACGATTCTGTCTGCCAGATCGTACCCAGGTTTGAACCCTGCGATCAGAGATAAGCCTGCTGGACAGACCCCTGTAACCAAAACAAAACAGATTCAGCAACATTTAGTCCCACTGGCTCTCACGCAGGCTGCTACTAACAGTAAGAAAAACCCCTTTACAAACACACTCTATAACACCTGACGGACGCATGTTGCTTGTTTTGTGGGTGTGTCCTGATTGATATGATTTCTGTACTGTTTGTCTGTTTGTTTTCAGGTGAGGTTCAGAAACACACTGTGTTTAACTGTCGACTGACTACATCTACACCTGAACTGAGCCCTCAGAGACCTGCTTCAGCTCACAGTGAACCTGTACGTCTATCATTACATTACATCCGTCATTTAAGAACGTTCCAATCTATTAGATGTTCAATGTTGGCTGATGGGACTTCACAGCGGGCTGGTGTTAACCGGCACAAGGAACAATTGTGTCTGGATCAGGATGATTGCATCACAAAAATCTCTCTTTCTCTTTGTTTAGTGCTCTTCAAAGTGTGCACAGAGCAGAAGTAGCTCAACAGAGGGGTTTCACCATGCTGACCCGCCTCAGTTTGCCCGTTCTTTCCCCGTCCCACCAGCAGTCCAACAGCAGTGGCCCGTCACCGTGCAGTCACCTTTCCAAAATGGACTTTGTACTCCTGTGGAACAAGAGTTACCTTTGATCACCCGTCCAGTCTATGATGAGCCTGTAGGGTCAAGTGGGAACCTAGGCTGCCCTTCAACGTCAGGGCCAGCAGCACGGATGCCCGCTCAGACCCACGTCATCCCGGCACGTCCTGATCCAGATGGACCGCTGCTGAAGATGCGGTGCTCTCAGGAGAATTCAGAAGAGAGTGAGGGTGATACGAGTGCAGAGGACGAGAATAAAGAAGAGCATGATGTGATGGACGCTACACCTGTCAGAGATATCGGCAAAGACAAAAGCACCAGTCCAGAGAAGACCGCTCGGAGAGTAATGACTGTCAGATATATGCTGGGAGAGCTGAAGACTCTGCTCGCGGATCAGGGTGAGAATATTAAAGAAAAAAATCACTCATAATTCACAAGCGTAAGTGCTCTTATTTCACCTTCAGCCTTTCAGTCGTCTCCAGACCAGATTCATGAAAACCCATATCCCCTTTCAAACTTAAGATTGTTGTCTAATTCACTTTGAGCCTTGCAATTAGAAATCGAGCCTTCAGATGGTTTCGATGGAGTTTTGTGTGCAGACAGTGAAGCTGCGTGTCTAATCTCGGAGGTGGAGCAGAGCATCTCGCTACTCCCGCTTATGGTGGGCAGCACCAACATCCAGGCTGAGATCGCACTCGCCGTGCAACCGCTCCGGAGTGAGAACGCACAGCTGCGCAGGTCTGCAAGACCAAGCTTTTACATTTTAACAAAATAATTCAAATGAAGTCATATAGGTTTTGAATGAGATAAGCAAACGATGACAGAATATTTATTTAGGGGAAATCTATCTCTATTTGAGTTTGAGAATATGTCTTCTAGGCGTTTACGAATCCTGAATCAGCAGTTATTGGAGCGTGAGAGGGTTGAACGGAGAGCCAGGACAATGGACTGTAACTTGGAGGGTGAGTATCTGTCTTCCCAATGCTGTCATTAGAAACGTGAGAAATCATGGTTCGCTGTTTAGGGCTATTACCTGACGTATAGAAGCCTCCAACGCTCGCTGAAAGCAGACCTTTCCTCATCTTATGATTCCAGTTTCTTCTTCTGGTGTTTTATGTAGCTCAGTTGGCAGGAGTTAGGAGCACAAGATCCATGGAAACACCTGCATGTTGAAAAATGTATACATTGTATGCACTATAAATCACTTAAAGGTGTTTAACAAATGCAGGATTGTAAATATATAGTGGGTAATCAGATAAGGAGTCGTACCGGGAAAACCTTAAAATACGCAAACACAAATCCTAGGCGATCTACACACCCAAGATGATTTCGAAGCTTTCCTTCTGAAGCCTCGGATGTCCAAATCGTCTGTTTTTAAGGAATGGGAAAACCTCTTTTTAAATGATTACATACTGTGTTGTAAGAGTTGACAAGCACTTTTTAAGGGAATTTCTGTCACCATATTTATTTACCTTTGAACCATATAAATGTATTTGTTCAGATAAGAAAGATATTTGGAAGAATGTTTATAACCAAACATATGTTGGACCATAGACTAGGAAAAAATACTTTGTGTTTTGTTCTGTTGAACACGAAAGAAGATATTTGTAAGAATGCAGGACAGCAAACGGTTCTGGGCCACTTTTGACTACCATTGTCGTTTTCCCTACTATGGTAGTCAATGTTGTCCAAAAACTGTTTGGTTACAAGCATTCGTCCAAATATCTTTCTCTGTGTTCAACCAAACAAAGAAATGTGTACAGATTTAAACCAGGTTTTTTCAACATCCAGTGAAAAACACAGTGTGACTAAAAATAAGATTTAAATCTCAAAATACAGAGAGGTTTCAGAAGGACGGCAGCGATTTGCAAATGCAGATTCAACAGAAGGTTCGCCATTTAACAGCATTCAAAACTTACACATTAGTATATTATTATAAAACAATATTAGTAATTATTAATTGTATTTGCAATATGGTTAGTATTATTATTTACAAATGTTATTAATATCGTTTTATTAATAATGTATGTTTTATTTGTGAGGCATTTCATGTGTGTATTTTTTTACTTTAAATACATTTCAATTAGTGTTGAAAAACGGAGTATAAAATCACATCCTTTCACTAAGGTATGTGTGTGTGTGTGTGTGTGTGTGTGTGTGTGTGTGTGTGTGTGCGTGTGCGTGTGCGTGTGTGGTTGTGTTTCAGTGGTGGCATTGCAGTCACTGAACGTCACTCTTCAGACTCAATTAAATGAGAGCCACGGAGAGATCCAGAACCTTCAGCAGGAGAACATGAGACTACAGAACGCCTTGGAGAAGAAAGACAATGACTGGCAACGGCACAAAGAGCAACTCGAGACAGAGAACAGTCGCCTCAGGCTGGGTATGAATAGTCCTAATGTCAGTTTTCTTCTCTTTGTTTAAATTATGTTCATACCTGGAGTAAAGATTCAAGTATTCATTTTGTTAGAATATAAATGTTCAGAAATAGCTTTACATGAGCTGGCTACCTGAAAAGTGTAAACTTTGACTCTTTTAAAACATTGCTGTGTCTTCTGACGCACTCAGTTTACAGTTTCACTGATGTACACAATAGTCAATGAGGGACATTTCTAACAAAGTGTCATTTATCAAACCCTTCAGAGTTGAGCGAGGCGTTAGCTGAAATGAAGAGCTGCCTGATTAAACTGCAGGAGCATGGGATTGAGAAAACTGCATTGACTCTTAGTCACCAGCAGGGGGAGGCAGAAATCAACAGACTCCAAGAGTTCATCCGGTAAGAGTTCTTTACAAGTTTTTATTTAAAAAAGAAACTTTTCATCAACTAAATGTAGGTGATGTTTCCTTTATGCCTCCAGAAGTCTACAGAGAAACCAGGTAAAGCCATATGTCACCCAGTCATCTCAACAGCCTGATATACCTCAACCGAACTCGCATCTTACCAAGAGCGTTCTGGAATTGCATGAAAATGCACAGAGAGAGACGACCGCATCAGACAAACTCTCCAGCACTGTAAAGACCTATCTTCAGACTCTGGAGGGGACAGGACAGGCCTCTCCTCCCCGCAGACCTTGTGCGTTCGGAAAAGAAAGAATTACACCATCAGATAGTAAACTCTCCTCTCTAAAAGTAAAAGAGATACACAAGCCAACACTGGAAGCAATAGCTGAGAATGTTTCTCCGTCAGCGGATCAGACATCAACATCTTTTGCTCCTTTAAGAGAGACTACAGAGGGGCAGTATGCGACTGGTATTGCTCACAGGAGACCTCTCACACAGTGTGATGAGCTGACCAAGAGGAAAGATCTGGACGAGCATGTAGGGCTGAAATATATGGCCCGTGCTTTTGAAAAGCTGGGTGTCTCGGATGGATTTCACAATCAGATCTTCAATCAATTCCAGCGTGCCCGGCTGGGTCTGAAGGCGGATGCTGAGGGATACACTGGGCGCCCTTCGCTGATGGAGAGCACGTTCTCCTCTTGTGATGATAAGTCTTTAGCGTCTGACTGGAGTGTAAACACCGGGTTCACGTTTAACACACAAGATGAACAGAATTTCAGAGACGGTCTAGCAGCACTTGATGCCAGTATAGAAAGTCTGCAGAGAACGATGAGAGCTGATTCAAACAAATGATGCTTCAGCGATTGCGCTGAGGGTATCTGATTTTTAATTTGATTGTGTGTGTAATTTATAAATACTTTTATCTGTGTTTTATTAAATGATTGCATTCAACTTTTTTCATACATTGAGCAAGTGTTTTGAATTTTGACCCAAATTATCATCATTGCCACATTGTACAGTATGTTATAATTCACCCATAATCTCAATTATTTCATTATTGATATACCCTCATGTCTTGTATGAAGTTCTTCTGCAGAACACAAAAGAAGATATTTAGAAAGACGTTGAACCCCTGAAACCCATTGAAAGCCAAACAACATTGAACCTCTTGTATGAACACAAAACCACTGAGACCTTTTTTGTGTGTTTTACTGAGGAAAGAGTCGTATACTGATTTTGAATGACATGATGGTAAACGATTACAAATCTTCTATCTGGTTTTAATTAAGGATATTAGAAAAATAGCAGACGATGACATTTAACAAAATAAAACAACATATTTCTACGACACCAAAACAGAAAATCCTTTACACTTGCTGTAACTACATGTCTCTTCGTCTAGTATTTTACTGTTTTCTATTTATTTATTCTATCTTTTATTGTTTATTTTGATACCTATTAAAATATAACCTACTGTGACATGTGATATGGCGGTATAGATTTTTGTGATGCATGTTTGTGTGTAAAAAAAGTTTTGTTTAAATATTATTTTATAATAACAAGTAACGTACAAAATCAAATATGGAATAACAATAACATTTAACAAAATTATTTCAGTGTCCAAAATTTAGACAAACATAAATTTACAAGACCCCAAAAAAACTACAATGCAATAACAACAAACGGGGAAAGAATCAAGGAATTAATTTCAATATAAAAAAAGAAAGAGACTTACCAATTGTGTGAAAAAAAATGTGAAAATAGACGAGAAGTCGCGGGCTGATGACGTGAGGTTTCCGTGGTAACCGAACAGCTTCATGTCGCATGTAGCGCGCGTCACTTAGCGAAGAGATGATGTTAATGACACTTTCATTTTAACTCGCTAAAACCAAATAAACCGCGCGGTATTATTTGAACGCGTTTATCAGAGATTGAACTCGTGTTTCTGAAGCGATGTGCGCGTCCAGAGAGTCTGAAATACAGACCGAGTTAACGGATTTAATAGCAGATACGCGAGAACAACCCGAAAACAAGATGCTCGACGTGCTCTCAAAACTAAAAGGTAGAAAAGAACGTGTGTTTCTTACGTTTATCTTTATGTTTTAATGGTGTACATCACGAATGAAACTATGTGAAAACTTCTTTCACGTGATCAGATGTTCTGGACAGGAAGTCTTTAGGAGATCAGAGGGATCTGGAGGAGTGTAAACGGACTCTTTACTCTCATGGTGTTCTGCAGTATTGCTCATCTTCTCTAAGATTCGGTCCAGCTCAGATTCAAGGAGGATATGCGGTTCTGACACAGATGGCAGACATCCTCAGGTACTTTGAAGTCATATCTGAAATATAGTTTTCATTTGCAGTCTTGTGGAGTTTTAATGTGTGTTGGTGTCTCTGTAGCTCGTGCTGTGTGGGTCTGGGGTCTTTCAGAGGCACGGAGGTCTTCAGTCATGAATTTCTGCCTTCGGTGGCTGAAAACCTTCTTTTCCTGGCAGACCGTCTCATGAACAGAGCTCTGAGGGTGAGATCGTATGAGATCAAGAGTGACATATTTCAGAGAATCGAGTCATATAACCACATTGAACTCTCTCTTGACAGGACAAGACACAGAATGAGATGATTCGTTGGTTTAGAAGAGTCTTTGATTCCATCGGCTGGCTCCTCAGGGCTCATAGACATCTCAGTCATCATGGTATGTGATGAGAACGTCTCGTGAAGTGACGGGTGACCTGAATGTGAATATACTGAAATATTTCTAAATATAACTAAAACTTGATCTTTCTTCAGTATTACGGTCTAAATATTACGAGAAAATCCAGATGTGTGAGGACGATGACGTCTCGGTTGTTACTGTTACGATGTGGAACGATATCTTCAGGGCGGACAGGTACAACACCATCTCGCCATTATCCGTGTTTTATAGTTTGGGAAAAAACATTAGAAAAATGTCACATCTGATCTACTTGGACGTTTCATTCCATTATCAAGTGTTTGATTTAAAAAAATTGAATCACATCACACTTTTGGATGTAGTTTGGAGTGAGTTTGTTCAAATCTGACTGTTGCTTCTTCTCTCGGATGTTTTTCAGTGCTGTTGTAGATGAGATGGGAATCCGTGCTGTGACTGAAATCTTGGATGATATCGTGTATAAAATGTCCAGTAGCTCAAATCCCGGGATTGGCAGAGCCGCTGTAAAAACACTTGTCATAATAATGGACCACAGCAGCTCGAGCCATCGGCTCATTCACAGACGATACAAAGGTACAGTCACACACACCTCAGTTCATCCTCACCCCGTCCCAGTAGAGCTCATCTAACAGTGATGTGTGCGTGTGGTGCTACAGGTTTGGCAGATTTGGTTGTGAAAGACTGGCGTGGTAAAGGATTTGATTCAGTACTGGATCAACTTATCGACAGACTGCAGTCGGAGGCTTTTCAGAGAGACACTGAGGTCAGAGGTCACCAGTCTGTATATTTTATATTCATGATCTCAGTTTTCTTTCTAGAGCACTTTTCACAATGTTGTATTGTTACAATCCATGCATACAGCCATGGATAAAATTATACACCGTTCCAGATGTTCATGTAATCATCATTTCTAGATGTATTGCGGTCATTCCAGTTCAGCGTCTGTTGACAGATTGACAAGACACACGAAAACTGTGATTTAAAAAAACTTTTCCTAAATACATGTAGAAATATGACTGTTGCGTTGCTTAAAAGTGAATATGAACTTCTTTGCAGTATTTGAGGTCTAAAGAAATCCAGAGCATCTTTTCTGTTATTCTCACCTGTTTCTCCAGTCTTCATTTTCTGCAAATAAATGCAAATTGAAACAATATTTTTATTTGAAATTTGGGTTTTATTTGAAAATACTGTTAGTAGTTCACAGAATAAGACAAAAATGATCGATTTACCTAAACACATACCTATAAATAGTATATTCAGAAAAACTGAAAATCATTTTTAAGTAGTCTTTTAATTTTTTCTGTGGCTGTATATACCATAAAGATGAACATTTATTGAAAAAATATAAAATATTGTATAAGAATATCTGGTAATAATGCTATGCTATGCATACTTTTCTATGTATATGGGAGTAAGTGGTGTGTATACAACCGATTTCCTTTCCTTTAAAGTGTCTTTAAGATAATGGATACGATGAAGTTTTCATAAAATGTTTTTCATGATCCCTTTAAATGTCGTTTGAGTGGTTTCTTTACTCTGGATAATACATAGGAGTTTGTCGTGGAGATGGTGAGAGCTGCGTGTGTGATCCAGGCGGCTTGGAGAGCCCATCAGACCAGAAAAAGACTGAAGAAACTCCCGCGAGCTGTCAGCACAATCCAACGCAGCTTCAGGTGAAGAGATCGACATTTGCTCTCACAAACACTTTTACATTCAAGACATGTTTTTCAATATACTATCTTGGTCTTTTTATCTATATCAGCGTACTAGAAAATGAACTTATATTAACCTATTTCAAACATTCACTATATAAAACAAACAAAAAGTGGATTGGAAAAAGATTCCATATCTAGGCATTCACATAGATATTTGGGTATTTAAAAAGCCTTTCTTTTCAGGGCTTCATATTAAAAACACCTATAGTCCTATAGGCTAAATAAAGGCTGTTGAAAAAAGTGATGTGACGATTTGTTGCTGCGTGTCAGAGAAAAGCGCAGACGGCAACAAGAAGATGCTGAGAGACTGCGGGCAGAGGAGGAATTACGTCACCAAGTGTGTCTGAGGAGACAGAGAGCCATGAGACAGTTCCGCCAACGGCAGCTTCATCTCATGGAGATACTTCCAGCAGGTAACACACACACTTTCAAACTAAACATTTGGGTATAATGTTGCCAGAGAGTTAAAGACTCACGTCTCTCAGCTCAGGTGGAGAGATATTTGGGAGAGCTGGAGAAACAGGCAGCTGTGCTCATTCAGAGAGTTTGGAGAGGTCACAGAGAGAGACGACGTTTCCATCAACACAAATACAGTCTCAGACAACACAAAGCTGCTGTCATTCTGCAGAGAGTTGTGAGTCGACACCTGTACAACACCTTTTTGGACAAAACTTTCTTATATTCTTATATCTGTGCTTATTATAATGTATGTTGTGTCAGATTCTGCGGTTCCTGAAACGTCGTAAAGCACAACGAAGCACTTTGACACCGCCCAAAGGAATCAAAGGATTGACTGACAGCAGGAGGGCGGAGCTTAGGCATCACATAGATGAGCACACCTCTCTACATCCTGTGTGGCTCCACAAACACTTTTCAAAAAACCAAATCTTCACGTGTTATATTGTTTTTTACAATCCTTGTTGTGTTATCCAGTGCTGTGTCCTTTATTTGATGTGCCAGTGACGCTGGCATTTGTGTGGTTCAGTCATCAGTGATGTCAGCAGAGGGCAGCATGGAGCTCAATCAGAGAGCTCAGAGTCTCCTGCATCAGCACCTGATCAACAGAGCGTCCGATCGGCCGAGAGAACACCACAGACACGCTCTGCTCGCACAGATCAACACAGACCTCGAGCTTTTACTCAGTATGTACCTGAATCTAAGACTGACCACTTGTGATGTCTGTTAAACACAAGACACTATTTTAAACTCTGTTTTAGATGCTCCGTCCCTGAAGGACGCCCGAGAGGAGGACGTCGGCCTGTTCTTAAGCCGTTCCCGTCCTGTGGCCACACGTGCCCATCAATCCCATAATGTCATGATCCAGAGCATGCGTCTCCCGTGGTGGAGGATGCTGGGAGATGAGTTCTCCAGTCCAGAGGAGCTTCCCGGGAAAGATTACGATCTGGACATGGAGTCATTGTATCTGGGTGGAAATTAAAGCAGTTGAAGAGGTGTTTATGAGATTTTCATGAAACTTTATTTGGAATATTTCTCGTGTATGAGTGTACCTGATGACTATACTTTTGAAATCAGAAAATCAATGTTCGGAATGATATGAACAGTAGATGTTACAGTACAATCTTAAGTGAAGATCCTCTTAAATCTAAGATGAATATGAATACAGATAAAGAAGTCATTGAGCAACAGAACTACTGAAACATTTATGGTTGTCAAAGCCAAACAAACATGTTTTACACTCGACATTTATACAATAATACAAGCATTTCCTCGTACGCCAGTCATTGTGTTTCACAGTTTTTCAGTATTTGAAGTATATAGTGATATAGCCGACTGTTGTAGTGATGTTTTTTCCACATTTTGTTAAGTGCTGGTGCGAGTCCTTCTCTTATTGGTCGCTGGATTTCAGTTATCGTTCTTTATTAAAAGTCATGTTTAATATTTTTCGCACCTTTTAGCTCTTTTAAGTTGTGTTAATACGTATTAAACACTACAAAATCAGGCCGGTATGTCAAAAACAATGTCTGGCATGAACTTAGTGCTGTCACAATTCCACTACACAATTATTATGGTAGAAATAATTTACAACAACGGATCAATCGGGATATTTATTAAATGAAAGTGAACTGCCATCAGTCAAATTTATTTTTACATTGTAATGTGAGTCTAGGCAGGCGTAGAGAAAGTTTGTAAGTATTTGCAAAATCTTAAGACAAAATGTTAAACGGGTGCAATACCACCACCACCTATGATAAAGTGTTAACCACATTATTTATTTGAATAACGTATGTGTCATATTAACACAATATAGTAATCATTACATTTAGCCATATCACGATTATTGACAGTACTTTTACCCCATTAAGAAACAATCCTTTGTTTAGCTCATTGTCCATTGAAATATAATATTGTGAATACATTTACAATTGATGTGCTTTCTGCCCTTATTGTACAGGACAATGAAAGACAGGAGAAGAATGGATTCAGTACATTGCAGTGGTTCATTGTGAGGTTATCTGGATGGAGATGAACTGTATATGAGAGAGAGAAATCCACTGCGTGACCAGAGTGTCGTTACATGATGCCAAGGATTCATTCACCGGACAGCCGTCATTATTTCATTACACACACGTAAAAACAACAGAGTGGTCCACTCCAGCGGCACGATTAAAACAAGATCTGATAACGGAATAATTACCGATCTCTATGCGGCGGTTTAAAACTGCAGATAAACCGAAAGCGGCTTTTGGGGGAAGCTGTGTGTTTGTCTATAGTGTTGTGTGAATGTAATGAATGTGGGTGTATGTGGAGGTAAAGGGGTACGTTAACATGAAAACACTGTGACTGCCAAAACTCTGTCATGTTACAATGCCAAAGTGATGTTTAAGTGATTAACAACAACGATTACAGGAATAATTGTGTTTGTTTATGTTTGATGGAAAACTCTGGTCAGATTTGTTCTGTGTTCTGAAATATTGTAAAAATGCACACGTGGAAGAATAACAAATAAAAGAGAAATTGTATGCATTTAGCGATTCTTGTGTTACTAAAGCTCTGTTGGTTAGCAATACAGAGATTATGGGCTTGAACCCCAAGGAGTCACATATTGACAGTTGCTTTAGATGAAAGCATTTGCCAAATGCATAAATGTGAAGTTAAATGTTTGACACACACTTTTATCCTAAATAACTTTTTTTGAATCAATATTGTGTCCCAAAATGTGACATTGTGTTGCCAGAAACACGATTTCCCAGTTCTGCAATGCAACAGGATCAGGATGAGTAAATGATGACAGAATTTTCCTTTTTGGTTGAACTCTCCCTTTAATGATGCGCCATCATTATGTGACAAAAATGATGCGACAAAAACCCAAAGCACAAAATCTTGACCTTGTGCCTCATATTGTATTTGGAGTGATGGCTGTGTGGGGTCATTTGGAACAGAACCATTGTTAACGCTTCACAACATCATCATGATCATCATGATCAACAGATATCTTGTTTATCTGGGGCCCGTTTCAAAAAGGAGGTTCAACCAACACCGAGTTAAAATGTGAAACTTTGAGTTTTTGGTTTCAGAACAGCTGATTTGAGTTACTTCTATCAACTCTGGGAAGGTTTGCCTTGAGTTAAGTAGTTGCACCACAACTAAGACAAGCCATGATCAATGGAGCTCCGATATGACGATTCACCATGGTAACGGCACCAAAAAAAGCAACATGGCGGCAGAAAGCATTTTGAGAGCAAAACACACTTTCATCATACAGTGGATTTACTAAAGTGCTGAAAATGACTTGTTTAAATTAATAAATAGATAAATGTACCAATAAACAAATAAATGAATCATTAAATGAATGAAACACCTAAAGTAAGACAAAATAAATCTTTTGTTCTTAGTCGCCATGAGTGCTCTAGTTATGGGAATTAGATGTCATGGAGTTTAGGACACCTGTAGGGCATCAGTCTCTCGTTCATAGATTGACTAATCGCCGGTTTGAATCCTGCTCTGAGCAGCTTGGAGTTGGTATGAGTGCACGTCAAAATGAAATGTTTTTTATCGCTTCATTTCTGCATGCATATCTGTATTTATTCATTCCTTTATTCATGCACTTTATTAAGTCATTTCTCATCGGCCATAGAAAATCATGCTCTGATGTAATACACGTACAGTGGCTGATGTTATTGATGTAAGGATGGATATGTTTTTATATATCTAATTCACTGTAAATACAAATTATTAAATAAAAAGGCACAGGGTAATGACAAAATTCCACTCGGGTCCTAAATAGCTCTCCTGAAATCAAAGTGCATCCCTATGAATGAATGCAGCCTCTTCATGTACTGAGTCCTCTATAAAAGCACATATGACATATTACTCACTGACTGTATTAATGAATGAATGAATGAGGTACACCACTTGCGCCTTAAAAGGGGAGGAGATGGAAATAAACTCTGGGTTTAATATTAAGAAAACCTGCTCCCGACCAGGTTAGGTTCACAGAGTAAGTTACTACGGTTACTGAGTATAAGTTAGCTCTCTTTTAGAAACGGGCTTAAGTTACCCCGCTTTCGCGGGTTTGACATACCTCACATTCTGAAACAGAAAACCCAGAGTTTCCCTCATTTCAGGGTTAATATACTCTACTTTCTGAAACGGGGCCCCTGTTTCTGCGCAGTTTATTGAACGCATTTAAAACGAGTGGGTGGTTACACAAGACCAGCTCACCCCGCCCACTCTACTGTGATTGGATTGGTCTACACCGCCCTCGGAACTGGTTGGTCCGTGGCCCTGCAGCAGTGAGCACGGCGATGTGGAGGTGGAGCCGCCGTCCGCAGACTCCTCCTGGGTAAGTGTGCCGCTCAGGATGCCCCCTGGAGGACTGGAGGACACCGCACAACTGCTCACGGTCCACAGATACGGATACTGACTGGAGGAATGATAGAAACACTGATGATCAGACATATAACTTTCTGCAGATTGATAAGTTCTAATTATCTGCTGCACTTAGATTCATTTACTGTCATATTTTGGATGCCTTTGTATAAAAAAGTTTTTTTCTTGGTTTTGGTCCTGATTCTGACCTGCTGGCTCCGGGTGGGCTCGGAGCAGACTGCATGGACAACATCGCAGCAGGGCCAGGAGGAGACACACCCGTCCAGCCCTCGTGACCAGAGAACATCTGCACCGCACTCGGACTCAGATTCTCAGACAGAGACACTTTAAAGTGACAAAGAGGAAATATGAAAGAACCGAAAAGAAACACCACTTGCCACCGCTTCATTTTAGATCTTTGAAAGGAAAATCTAATCTTGCTCTATGTTCTTTTAAAGCATCAGGTGGTACCTGAGTGTTGACCTCGGTGATGATGATGGCGAGGCAGATAGGGTGATGGGTACGGTGTCGCTCGGTGCCCGTGCAGACTCGGGTAGTGTTTGTATCCGTGATGAGGTGTTAACTGTAAACCCCCGGCGTATGGAAAGTTACCACCACTGGCAGAACACAGAGTCTCAGGGTTTGATAAGAACCATCCACCTACAGAACAAAAAATAAATTCTTGACTGTAATCTACATTGACTACAAATGAGACAAAAGATCATAGTAAGTAGCATGAGGAGACAGGAGAATGAAGCACTAACAGTGTGGTATGCCCACATGCGGGTTTTCACCTGGAGGTTCGAGATGATTCTTAGGATGACTCCTGCGGAGAGAAAACTTTGTCTATGAGAAACCTCAAAAGAAGAACTAGCAACAAATAATATTCTGAGAAATAAATGGCACATGTGAATATTATTTCATATACTGTAGATAATCATGACACATTTTTTACTACAGAAAGTCAATGAAGAACCACAATTTGTAAAAGAATATACATTTTGTAGGCTACATAAAAAATGTAGCACATTTTAAGGGCCATTTAAATATTTTATTTTAAATATTATTTTTAAATAGCTGTATACGCTTGTATACGGATATGCCGCACTCGAGGGCGGTCTCCCGTCCCCAGATCCATCGCCTCCGTCGCTTTGCCCCGTCAGCCTGACAAGCGGGTCTGTGAACGGTGTAGTAATTGCACCGGAACTGGATTACTTATCCCTGTTGCAAGTCTTGTCTATGGTGTATTGTGTAGATGTTTTTCTCCTCACCTTCCCCATGTTATGCTTTATTTTTCTTCTTAAAAACATTTCGTTACACTGTACTTGTATGTGTGTAATGACTATAAATTGAATCCAATCCAATACATTATGCATTATTTTAAACTGTCTTTAATTTATGACGATTATGTCATTATGTCAAAAATGTATTACAAAACCGCAATTTACTGCACATTGAGACAATACAATAAAAACCTTAAGAGAATCACTGTTAAGAAATATTGTATACAAATGTCCGGAAACATTACCCTAATAAGAATAATAAGATGTGCCTAATGGTCACATCGCAAAAACCTTTTTCGTGATTTATCTTCTACGAATCAAAACTTTCCTGAAAAATGATGAAACTTATATAACACGGTAGTTGCCAAAAGTGATGCCTTTGACGTCTTTGTCAAGTATAGTATTTAAGATTTTGTATGTTTATTGTGTAGGAAGGTAAGCAGAAGCTCGGCTTCAACGCATGGAACTAAATATCAACAATTGATAAAACTCTCCTCAATGTTTGATTTATTTTTGCTTCTTTTTGTGAACGAGAATAAAACTCATATTCCTTGACTTTTTTAAATTTCGTCTTATTAATACCTTAACCAAGTTTAGCTATTTCTATATTTTGTGCCATACACTCAATACACGAATAAAGGTGCTAGAACCATTTTTGGTTCCACGATGGACCACTTAGTGAAACATTCTTATAAGAACCATCTCTTCAAACTGAAGAACCTTCTTTCATAGGTTTAATGTAACCCGAGGGGGCATTCATAACAAATATTGCACAAATATGCCCTCTGGACATGGGTTTTGGCCATTACTGTAAATACCTTTTATATCTACGAAACAGTGCTTTTTCAGTCGAGTGATTTAATCTCTGCTCCTGCTGCGAATTCATGTCACCAGAGTAAATGATTCCAGCATCATTGTTGTGTTATATCTCACACATTCTTCAGATCTCTCACTGTCACTTCACACCGCCGCTTCAATGAGCTGCTTTACTCACACACGCTATTCACAGCATAAACGCTTTATAATCACTCACTATCACAGCTGATTTCACACCGTCACGCTGCTCATGCACCTCAGTCAAACTCATGAGAAAGTTTCATGTCACTGTACCTTTCCTTGGCATCAAGGAAGGCTTTGGCGAAAGGATTGTGTTTGATCTTAAGTGCGGTTATCTGCAAAGAGAAGATTGTGAGGGTAAAATATGTATTCATGCAGTATTTGTATAAAAAGCCTGGAAACAAATAGCAGAAACACACATCCCAACATATCCTCTAGATGCTTTACCTCTTCATTCTGGTAGGCGGTTACGGCGATGAACTGAGTGTCTGTGAAAGAGATGTTGGTCACCATCCTGTGACTTCCTCCCACACGAACAATGTGAATCTGCGGCTCATACTTGTGGAGAGAATTCAGCATGATCTGCATCAAAGAATCAGAACAAAAGGGAGAAGATCACTTAAGAAATGTGGAAAATGCTGTGTTGTTTGGAATTAAATTAATTATCGAACTATTTCTGAATTTGAATTATATTTGAATTAAGGTAGCAAACAGGATACAACTTTTTTAATTGATTGAAACACATTCATATTATTGGTTTAAGTGATCAAACATAGTTTGAATTTTCTATGCATTATATATTTGTTACCGAAGACAAAACCACTTTTTTTGTGTTCATTTATAAGTTTTGCAGATCAATTTGACTTTAAAAAAAGTTCAAAGTACAAGTTCAAGTAATATTCACAATAAAAACAATTTCAAGTAATATTTACTTGTAAAAACTTATAACACACACAAAAGTATAATTGACTAGTTGATTTTCACAATGCAATTTTCTTAGATTATGGGGAAAAAATCACAACCAAGTGAAAACATTGTGTCACAGGTAAACAATATAAAGAAATGTCCTTTTCTATTAAGACATTTTCCAGTTAAAAACGAACTCTAATATTTCTCCATGAGTTTCTTCAGGAGTTGCAAAAGAGATCTCAACAATGCCTCAAGTTAAAAGTGAATGTTTTTTATGATCTTTTGCTTGTTGTTATTATGTTTTATGGAAAACAATATTGTGCCAACATATACATTTTTCCTAATGACAACACATTTGAAAACGTTTTTGGACCTAATAAAAAAGCTTCTCATGATGAGACCTTAGAATTAAGACTGACCACACCGAAGATGATCAAATCCACATATATTTGATTTATTGACAAGCTAATACCCAAAAGTTACATTTGAGTTTTGATGAGTTTATTTCAAAATGTATATAATTTATGAAAGACTCACTGACCCTCAACTTATGAAGGGTATACTGTATAGTGTGTAGCCTGAGCAAGATTCTCCAGATGACTGCAGTCAAGCATGTATAAATCTATCTATCAGCAAAACATCTACAGCATTCACTGCAGGGAGAGATGCGCAGAAAGAGCTTTTCCCCTCTAATTGGTAGATTACAATGAGCGATGAGGGCCAGGTACTCATCTGCATGGCTCCGGGGGACATAAAGGCCTTTGTGTGCTTTTCTCTCCCCTCTGCCTTTTTAATATGTTGCTTTTTTGAACATCTAAGGACTGATGGCTAAATTAATTTTGCATAGAAAAAACACAGGTAATTACCATAATGTACAACTAACCACAGCAATTATTTCATTTGGAGCTGGTTCTCTCTCATCGCCCTCTCCTGTGCCAGCTCGCCGTTTAAAAACCCCGGTAAATAGAGAACAGAGAAGACCGGAGGGAGGGGTCATGTAAATACCAATAATCATTTGGTGGCGGAGTCATGCTGGAAGGGAGCGGGCGGGCTCGTGTGCACAGCGGCCCCGCGCTGAAAGCCCGGACGGCTAGCTGAAGTACACCATTTCAGCCTGAACGGCGGGAAGTGCATTACACGGGAAAAGTGGCAATTAAGAGCTGTTTATTCCTGTTTACATGCAGTCCCCGCTGAACAAAGGGCCTCCATAGGTGAAGTGGATGCAGAGGAGAGCGGTAATTGTATAAATGCGCACTTGAAATGTCCCCGTGGCAGCGCGCGGGGTGATTAAAGGCAGGCCAAAGACTCCTAAAAGCTACACGGACTTGTTTGGACACACGAGAGCTCTGAGAAGCCACTCAAGATTGCGGAACAGGACACGCGTAACGTTACGCACGCACCTCCACGACGCGCGTAATGTGCGTGCGCTTGATGCGTTTACTCGTCGGTCTATAAGGGGAGACTTATGCCCATTCAACAACAGAGTCATGGCAGTGGAAAACGACTCGGAGAGAAAACTGTACTGTTGGAAAACACACTCTCGCGGGAACTCGCTCTCCCCTGTCCAAAGGTACACAGTTGGGGACGTAAAGTGCGCTCGAGACTGAGACCATTAAAATGATTTCATTTCTCTTCCATGCTTCAAGGACAGCGTGCACTCAAGTTGAGTCTAAACATTAGTTTTAAACTAAATGATTCGTACGTTTTGGGTATGTCTGAGGAGGCGTGGAAATCTGTACAAAACACAAAAGGTCTTGGTTGAACTTTGTGGTTCTGTAAAGAACCTTTAATATCCACAGAGCCTTTCTTTTGCACAAAAGGTTCTTTTTCATCAAATTGATTTAGAGAGTTAACCCGAAAGGCTTATAAGAACTCTTACAGCTTTTTTTATCAGCATACCAGTTTTAGGTTTTAACTACATTTTTAACACGATCTCAGACTTTTTAAACAAACCACGTGTTTTATGTGTGAGCAGTATAAGCACCTGGCCACCTCCGTTGAGTTTGTTGGTGAGTTTGACTTTGCTGAATGAAACCGGAGCCTTCATCCAGTGTGCACCGAAGTTGGGCGAGTCAGGGTGGATGTAGACACAGCTGTGGCTGTGAGGCTCGGGTTTGCCCGCAGGGACCCACTCGCCGTTCACATACTTCCACCGGTGCCCATCTGCAGGACTGAAGTCCAGGAGGAAGGAGTACATGGCGTTGGGATCCAGACCTGTCACGCTCACTTTCAGAACAGGAAACATCCTTCTGGAAAACAGACATGCATAATGGAATGAAGTGCATGCAGACTGAACTTTTAAAGGACAAATAAAAGAACAATTGTGCATCTGTTTTGAATCTTGAAGTTTCAGCCCCCATGCATTGTTACGGCATGCATTAAAACAATTAATCTTTAACAAAGCCATCATCCAAGAGCTGTCATGATTTAAAAAGTAAATCATGACAGCCCAACAATGATTCACACTGCCTGCCAAAATTCTCTACGAGCACAAACTTTATGAGAGGTGGATGTTAGTCATTTTCCACTTTTCCTCTTCCATTAATATTTTTTATGGACGAGAACAAGTTTAAGAGGGTCTGCAAATGGAAGGACACCCACCTGCGGAACTGACCGAGTGAGCGAGCTGGTCAAGTCACCCTTCAGCTCTACAACACCACAACAACCCCATTCAATTCATTTCATCTGCTCAACATGTGCCAAAACCATAAACCTGACTAGTTGACAAGGGATTTAAATGCAAAGTTTCATTGTGAGTGCCAAATTTAATCCCAACCTCTATTTAAAAAAAGAGTCAATATTTGAACAACAACACTGCTTAAATTAATATCATTTAGAATTTTTTAAGTCTTCCTCTATTTAAGTTTCATACTTAACACAGTTAACAAATGTAAAGAACTTTTATTTCTGCACTCATTATTATGTTGCTGTGGCAGAATGAAATCGGTTTGTATTGCGCATTTGATTTGCGCATTTGGCAGACGCTTTTATTTCAAGCGAATTACATCGCATTATACTATACAAATGTGCATTGAACCCATGACCTTGCTCTGAGCCACAGGAAAGTTCCATCAATTCACTGATATTTAGTCATAGTTTAATCAAGCAATTTATTCTTTAATAAGAAAATGCGCATTATTTAATCCAATTGATTTGATCCAGTTAACTATTATTATTCACTTTAATACACGTTACCAAAAGTAAACATTTTTATATTTAGATTTATGAAGCACAACAAATCGAACTTAAAATCACGAAGTATTTTATCAAGCAAACTTAGAATTTAAATCTTGAACGAAAGTTAAATGCGTGATTCATTTGGATGTTTTAAAGGTTGTGGTTGATAATATTTGGTCGCTCACCTGCCGTTCTTCGTCACGATCATCTCATTGGTCACCTCTTTGAATTTCCTCCAGAGTTCAGCATCTTCCAGAGTGACTTTGAGTTGTTTCTCCGTGGGGTCTCCTTTCTCTCTGCCGGCCTGTAACTCGCTCTCCACGACACTCAGCAGTCTGTTGATACAGCAGTCGGTACCGCCGCGAGCACCGGACGCCGCTGCGCCTCCGGTGCCCAACTCTCCCTCCACCTTCATGAGCAAGACTACCTCAACAAATATAACACGACCGAAGACTTAAACTAGCGCAGTATAATTTATTAGATGTCAAAGAGAACTTCGAGTAAAATACAAACGACAGTGTGTGAGTGTATGAGAGCTTTAACATAAAGCCACTGAGAGCACCTGTTCTTATGGCAGGAGGACAAACCTGCAGTCACGTGGCTTTGCTCTAATTAAGACAGTCAATCACAAAACTGGAAAATATCCAAGTATACTTTATCATCAGTAAAGTAGCAATGTTACATTAACTTTAATATATTATTTCAACTGGCAATTTAAAGAAATATACATATATTTTAAAACAATGCATCCATACAATGACGTTTTTGATTATTACTCTCAAGGACGACGAGATAAAAGAGGAAAAATAATAAATTAGAAAGGCAGTTAATAATAATAAAGATATATGCGACAAAGAATGCGCCAGGAAAATAAATTAACAATACACAATAAGAAGAAAAGGCAATACACGAGGAATTGCGGTGTTTAATTTCTTTTATAAAATAAAAACCTTTATGCCAAGTCACGATTCGACTGAGCCTGGGTAAATAAAAAAAGAAAATGTAATTTTTATTTATTAATACATTTATTTGTTTTTTTGTTGTCGTTTCAGAACCCCGAACGCCAAACAGCTTCATTATCGAGATAAAACAATATCAACTATCAAAGGGTCTTTGTAAAGATTCTTGTTGGGGAACCAAAATCTTTTTTATAGCATTACTGCGAAATCCTATTTTCAGCATCTTTATTTTTTTAAATGTTGTTTCATGAGATAATCTTGTTGGCACATTAGTTTGAATTGATCTGATTTTCTAACCTTCATAAATTAATTGAATCTGAAGCTCCATAAGATTGTTTCGCGATGTAAATAAAGTTGTCATTATGCAGATTATACATGTTTATCACAAACATGGATAAGCAAGGGCGGCGTTAATAAAGACAGTTTATCAAAGGGCTTCCGTGTCGTCCACGCCATGTGGAGCAGAAAGAAAAGACTGGATGTTCCCTGCCGTGGACAGCAACGATCGGAAACTCGATCTCGAGAGCGCGGAGCTGTAATCACGGGGCCACGCGCATGGAGATTAGAGGATTTTAAAGAGTTTAAAGCCAAGAGAAGGGTCTCATTCACTGAGAATCCCCCTGCAGATCAAAAATCAGACCTGACCTTTCAATAACAGAGACCACTTACGCACATCAGTGAATCTATCCGCACGTCTTGAGACTCACAGATGCAGACAGGCATTGCAATTAGCAGGAGAGAAATCAATGAAATAAAAAACAAATAATAACGAAAACATTGTTACTAATGCACTAATAAGAATGCAAGAGAAATCTGAGCCATTTTAAATAGTAACACTATTTTATAGTATTATTGCCACATACATCTTCATAGATGCAAACACAAACAGAGAATTCAATTCAGTTAATATGGAAATGTTTGACTGTGCATTCATTTGTTTTGAAAATATCAGGATAGGATCAAACACCGTGCAATAAAATAAAGCAACATGGATTTTAACAGTAAATACAAACAATCTGAAAGCTTTAGGATTAAAATAAAGAACCTTTGAAATATAGTATGGCACCCTATTGAGTGTTTCACATTAGACTAGTCATTCTAATCTAATAAAATATTATAGCCAGGAGCATTACACAAGTAACAGTTGTCCTTATGTTGTTCCAATTGTTTACCTCATTTGGATAAAAGCATTTGCTAAATGACTAAATGTTAATTTCTCACTATATTTAAGAATACTAATTTAAAACATAAAATACAAATGGCCCACAATTACACTAAACATTTAGTAGCATAAATAGTCATTACTACCTATTTTTCACAGCAAAAAACCCAATCTCAATACTTAAGAAATCCCTGCATGAAGACAGAAAGAAAGGCACAAGAGTCAACATACAATTACACAGCAGTGCAAATCTAGCATAACTGTGTGTCTAGCTACGGGGCAAAGATCTAACCTCCACCATTACCTAATGTCCCGTCCTTCATGGTTTACTAAAGGAGAAGAAGGCACAGGTGTTTGTGTGTTGGTTCACACAGATTGAGAGTGTCCGTGTGCTGACGGAGAGGCAGGGCAGCACGGGCAGTATGTGCCAGCCAGGTTCTAGAGTACGTGAGTTGCATTGAATGAAGTGTTGGCGCCGAAGTGGCACGGATGGATACAGCGGAGGCCAAACGCAGAGCATCTCACTTCAAGCACACTGAAAACAACTTAATAATTGCATCCCTGAATAAAAACAGACAGCCAAAGGTAAACAAATGCCGGAGCCAAAAACAAATGAATTTAAAAGTTCATTTTTTGGCTACAGAGATGCCGACCGTCTATAAAGCAGCTGTGTGTATTTCACACACAATAAACATACAAATCTTTAATTTTAACAATATGACTCCCAAGGACTACTTTTTGCAAGGTAATCTATTAGAATGAATTCAGATAAATTTATATAGATCATGTAAAACAGTGGCCCAACACCGAATTCAAAAATGTTTGACGTTTAATTGAATAAAGACGTTTTATAGATAAAGAAACTCACCTTGCGAATGGAATGTAAGACAAGCTATACCTGTGAAATAAAAAAACATATTTTTTTCCAATTAATAAGTAAAAATGGAAATCTTATATCTGTAGTAAACCATTTTTAACTAGCTGAAGATAAGAGTTAACCTACTGTTAAATAGCTTAAACATAAATATATAATATATATATTTGCATAAAACTTAAGCAATTTATTAAATAACAGCATTTAAATCATGAAATATAAGGCATATAATATATATTACCATGTAAAAGCCAGAAATTGTAGGATACAGAACAGCAGAGCAAGACCTTTGTTCTTCCACTAAGAATGAGTTAAAGTTTCAGTTACTATAAATGAACATTTTGTTTCACGATACAATATAATTCAAACATCAAAAATGTAAAACAAAAAAAAACACAATAGGAAACCAACTTACCCAAAATGCAGCACAGAGGGTCAGAATCAAGCATGCCTGTTTGAACCCATTAAAAGACCAAATATTCAGTTGAATATCTACAGATTCTGCATTAATAATCACTTTGTTTCTATGATGCGAGTGCGTGTCGTCTCACAATCATGATGGCAGTTGCCAGAGCTCTTGTCTTGTCACACATCCTCTTCACTTGCTTTAATGGACCCATTAAGAACATTGTGCTGGAAAAATATACATTAAATACATTATTATCTGGAATGCAGAATAACGCAGACGCTGCTGCAGCTCATACATGCATCACTGATGTGACACTGATTTTATTCTCTTCGTTGATTCAAATACATTATAGGTGCAATTTATATAGCATTCATTCATCTTTTATGATGAACGTTGTGCATTGAAGACATGAGTTTTGGGGGGCATGACCCTTAAGAAAAAACATGTTAGCACACTATAAAATTAACTATAGTAAACCGTAGTATACTACAACATACTTAAGTAGTGGTTTTACTGTAGCAACATTACTATTGTATTCAGGAGTATTCTGTAGCCTTAACTATGTTATTTTGAAAACCGTATATATAGTATACTTTAATATTTACTGTAGTTAAATGTTATTTATGTTTATCACAATTAAAAATGTTAAAACATTCCTTTAAACCTAAAAACCCTTGGTTGGGAATGAGGGCTCCATTTGATAGCTTACTAATATGTTAAAACCGTATTTGTTTTGTCTTTAACTCAGATGTAATGAGAACATAGTCTAATATAAACAGTGTCACACACCCCGTGTCAAATCAAAAGCAGGGATAAAGTCGCATTACTCGCCTTAAAAGTGTAGCAATGTTACCCAAACTGTAGAAGACTGCAAAAAGCGTCAGTCCATTTCTAGGAACCCAAAGCAGACACGTGCCCTGAATGAACCAAGTATGCAATGAGACGTTTGACTGGTGTTCAGAAAAGACTTAAGATGATCAAATCTTACCAACACTGAACACAGGAGGCCCGCCGCAAAGCACGCGACGAACCCCTTGACGCGCGTGCCCCATCCCAGCGTCGACGCTTCATTCGCTCCCTGAAACACGTTAATCGCGTTTAACGCAAACACACAACGACTTTAATCCAGTTCATACCAACTTAAGTTTTAAACACAGGATATCTCTTCCGGGATGTAAACTGTTTTACGCGTTAACTCTTTACCTGGAGTACGTTCACATCGTCACTGCCGTCTTGTCCACTCAACACTTTCTTTAATTTGTCCATGAATGCCTTAACTGGCGAGGTATTTAAAACACGACATAAAAAGAATATCTGAAGATTAAAGCGAGGTTTCGATGTACAGAGACAGATGTGTTAACTTGTTGTCTTTTTCGATCGAAAGTGTAACAGGTGCATGAGGCAACTTCCGCGTGTAGCCAGGGCAACAGTCCGGTGACGTCATTACGCACGACGTCCAGAAACCAAATTCACCACTCGTCACATTATTTTCCTTTATTTTGTAGATTCTAAGTTTTACATTATTTACGTGCTTTATGAAAGCAATTTTGTTAAATGCACATTTCGTTTTTCATACAGCTTAAGAAAAAGATGACAGTGTAGAAAACTAGAACATTTCTTTTGCTTGATATGGATTTTGTATTACATTCATTAAAATGCATTTTAAGCAGTTTAAGGTCAGATTCAGAATGAAGTTTGGTACGTAAATATCTGAACCCTTATTTAAAGCCCCACATTTAAATTTCTGGGTTCATGCCTGTATGAGGAATCATGCAAGAATCCAACAAAAAATATAGAGGTAGCTAATATAGAGCTGTAAAGTAACAAGCTGTTCCTTTTATATCCATATTGTTGTTTGACTCATGCACCGTTTTTGGAAACGCCTCCGTTGTTTATCCTGTAAAAAAGCTGATGGCCGATGTGGTTTGAATAGATGTTTGAAGAGTTCAGGGCACTATGACCCTGGTGGATGTCCAGTAGAGGGGCTCTGGGATGGCAACATGCTTTCGACATGTGGGACACGTCTGCTTGGTCCACAGCCACTCCTCTATGCACTTTATCAAAAGAAGAGGAAAGTTACATTCATTTTGTATAAAGCTTATAAAAGGATGTTTTCCAAAGCAGCTTCACAGTAAATGGTGCCACAGAGAACAAGCCACAAGAGACAATGACAGGAATTCAACTCCCTGAGCGGGTTAAGCAGAAAACCCTCTTAGGACAACACAAACCAAGTAGGAGTACAATGAGGACCATACAGTACTGATATCTCCTCTTTCATTATTGATTTCCGGAAAAAAACACGAGAGACAATTTACAATCTCCAAGCTACCATTTGTGAAGTCGAAGCTTTACCTCACTGTGGAAACTGTGTGAGCAGTGAAGTTGCCTGATAGCTCCGCCTCCTTTGCGTAGGTCGTCATGGCAAATTAGACACAGGCTATCAGCATCACTCTAGAGAGTGAAGAGCAATATACAAACTAACTAAATGTATCTTACATCACATTATCTGTCAACACCATTTCATTTCCATATGTTCATGTGATGCATGTTCATACTGTACTTTTACAGTAACGGCATGATTGCAAAAAATAATCTCTTCATTCATATTTTTGTCTGAAGAATTTGAATCAAGACAAGAATCTTTACTTGAGAACCTAATTGACTGATTGGGTCATTTTAAGTCTGAGGTCTTTTGGCGAGTTCATGGTAAAGAAATTTGCCAGTAAGGTACAATAAATAATCTTGTTTTCCTTTTGAATTAAGTTTATTTTGTTGCCTCATTGGCAGATATTTTTTCTTCTTTTAATTTTGTAAAACAAGAATTATTGTTAAAATTTTGCTTCTCATATGAAAATATTTTGACGCACTGTATTAAGTTGAGATATGTTAACCTCTAAAACAAGACAAAATACCATATAAGAATTATTTTTGCGGCAATGGACATTTGATTTAATGCGTCAAACATGGTAACATCAAGCTACGATCAAATAAAAAACATCACATCAGATGCCTTGCCAAAAAAACTTAAGGATACATTTCTATCATAAATCCCCAAATGTATTGATAACAGTGTTACATATTTTGGTTTCGCCTGACGTTTTTATAGTTCCTGTACAATCCTGTGGTGCTTATTATAGATATTTCTGTAGCATAGGGAAGTTGGGATAGCACGATGATGGGTGACTACGTCTGGAACTTGGTTTGTGAGGACAGTATTAATAAAAAGAAAAAAACATCAAATGTAAACTTTTGAAGTCTGGAGTAATAATAGGTTACCCAAATGTTTGAAAATATTTTATATTTTGTGTGAGTACTGTCGAGGGTAAGAAAATATGTGATTATCGTATTCCTCACGTTAAACTTTATAAAGAAACGTTTTGTTACATTCCCATTTTTGTTACATGTGTAATCGCTCCCATCTGAGACATTCAAACAGATATTGATAATTTCACACCAACCAGAGACATGACGTTTCGGCTCCTAAATCGAGCTTTTCCGTGGACCTCGGGGAGTGTGCGAATGGCTGGTGGTCTTCTCTCAGACGTGCTGCTTTTGGCCTGCTCTCCCTCTTCATTACCGGGGCGAGAGCACGGCCGGGCTTCACTGCTCTCCAGCTGATGGCATGGGTGTACCGGCCCGGGGGTCATGACGATGGCATGCAGATGACTCAAATGCATCTCATTCAACTGCGCCTGACACATCAAAATTCAACAAATATAACATTTCACTGCAAATGAAGGACATGATTCTATGTGGAGTTCTTTTTTAAATTCAAATTCTATTATCAGTAAAGTAGAAATTTGACAATGAATGCTTTCCTGTTGAGCATGGCGCCAGCAACGCCAAGGTCATGGGTTCGATCCGAGGGGATTGCACATAGTCAGAAACAAATGTATTGTACATGCAATGCAAGTCAGCCAGATGCGTAAATGTTAAATATAAATGAATAAAAAAACCGATATTTGCTATACGGCCATTTCAGGATAAAGTCCTCTTAAGAGTTTTTATATTTACAGGTGTCTGAATAAAACTGCTGTTCACAAATGATCTTATTGTAGTGTTATAGAGTGCAGAAAACTGCCAAAATAATAGTTTGGAGGCAAATGTCTCTCTTCTTCAATGTCTAAATATTATATCACATCATATTTTATGTTTACCTGTGGCATTAAACCATGATATAAAATTAAACCATTATATAAAAATGACTGTGACCATTTTTTTCTGCATAAGTGCTTGAAAAATGAAAACAAAGTTATATATCCATTTAAATCTGTGTGCTGACCGGGCATGGAAGCGAAGCTCTACGGCTGCCCAGCGTGCGGCTCGGAACCGGAACATCCAAACTGTTATTCCTCTCTGTGTCTGGCCCCTCTTCCTCTGTTTCTTCTTCCTCCAGCTCCTCCACATTTTCCTGCCCTTCATATCCTGGCTCTCTTATTGTAAAGATTTCGTCTTCCTCTTTTTCATTCTCCATGTTAAATGACATTAGTTGTCTGTGCACAGTAGAAGCTTTGTAGCCAGGTTGACCTGTTTCTGTTTGGGCCTCGGATGTCAGATTAAACCTCAGTAATGAGATCCTCTGGTTTTCTTATCCCATCTGCTCCCTCCGTGGCTCTAAGCCTTGTAACCGTGCAAGGGTTGGTGCAGGCTACTTTAACCCTGGAGTAATCTGGTTAAGAATGGAGAGAAAGGTAGAGAGGGGCGGAGTCTCTTTGGAAGCATCTAGTTCGAATGAGAAGGTTCGATTTGGCACCTAAAAAAAGGTCCCGGGACCTGAGGAGTGAGGTAAACTATCTGGCACCAAGTATCAACTTAAATGCACTTAGTCTCAGATGTTTCTCTTAGGAAAAATAAAAACACCATCAAGAAATATCACGGATAAGATTTAAGCTTTCATTTGTTCTTCATTTAATCGCTTTAATGTCTTTGAGAAATAACTGAGATATTCATGAGATCTCCTCCGTGGTTTCGCTTTCTTATGGGAAGAAACATCCAAGGAAAAGCTGATGTTTATGTACTTCACAAAGGGAGCGCTCACTATAAGCTCGGAGTACCTTAACATGCAAGCGGAAGCTAAATTTAGACCCCAAACATGCATGTCACACATGACAACAACAGTAGATGAAACTTTAGATGTTATTCAAATAAACAGTGACTCATTGGACTTTTTTTATTACATGAATCTTTGTTATTTTTAAAAGTTATTTAAACTATTAGAACCAGACGTCTTCTAACCAGACGTCATTAACCAAGAGCCAACCTGTCCTCTAGATGGAAGCATTGCACAATTTTTTTTCCAGTTTAGGAACACAAACATATTCACATTTTAGGAAGCGTAATAAAAAACTAAAAAGGTATTTATCTGTGAACATGAAAAAAGTACAAAGATAATTTGTAGTTTTTGTCAAAGTGGTAAAGTTCTTTAAGAATGTACAGTAAAAGTAAACGAGTCTCATATGTATTGATCAGGTCTCTTTTAAGAGTATCCGATTGAGTCCGATAACCAGCTGAGTGAATTCATAACTGTACGCGCTCACAAAATCTGCACAGATGACATTGATGCAGGCACTGTCTGATCCCGGCCTCTGCTGCTTGACCCAGTCCATCAGCGGGTCGCACAAGCTCAGGGTCATGCCTTTCAATGACTGACGCGGATGGGACAGAATATACCCGGCATCCTCGGTTAGATTCAGACCAGCTGCAAAGAAACCGGCTGAAAATACGAACAGGAAAAGCAACAACTGTGATTGATAATATGTGAGAATTAAATCAAAGCCGTAGTTGATTGGTGAAACATCTTTTTTTTTTGACAGACTGACCTGGTCTTCCTTCGTCCTTTCTTTCATCCAGGTAGGAAATGACTCTGTTCGGATTTGTTGTGTTTGCCCACCAGTAGTCAAACTTTGACCAGAGTTTCTCACAAACAGATGCAGCTGAGGCGTCATATGACAAAATGACCTGAAAAGTTTGATTCCAACACTCCCGTAGTGACGGTGTGACCTGAAATGAACAAATTATGCTCATAGCAGCACGCAGTAAAGGGTAAAAGGCTGTTTTTCAACATTTGCATGTCTTGTATTTGAACTTCTCACTTAATGACAATACGAGATCACCTACAGAATTTGGGCACATTTTTGTCTCAAATGTTGTTATGAGAAAGTGAATGAGGTCTTTGTGGTGATGCAGGTTCATGCCATCGAATGCAGAACATGCCATGATGACCACTTCCTTGCTATGCTGGTCCAACCAGTCAGCCACTTCTGTGAGCACTTCCTTATAATAACACAGCAGAACACAGACGAAACGTCGGTACTTTTGACTGGAATGAGAAATTTAAAATTCTTTATAATTGTTTTAGATCAACCCTACCTTCACTGTCACCAGAGAGTAGATCCCGTGAGCGAAGTAGAAAACCTTATCAGGGTCTTTTGTTTTATGAGCTATCCTGAGATCAAGGAACCGTATGCCTGAATCCAGCTGGTTACAAATACTGTCCTCCTGAAAAAAAAAACATTTTACTTAAAAAGCACATAGAAAAGTTTTAGATGCATACTTTTACAACCGCAGTCCTCTAAAATGTTAGATGCATACTTTTACAACCGCAGTCATTGTTCACGGTCACACAAATGTTTGTTTAACTATAGCGGTAAGGACATGATCCCATAGACACAGATATTCTGATGATTTTAATGGTTAAATGGGAATTGTATTGGTTTTAATGGAAACTATAATGGTCTCTTTGGGTCTCCACCAGTACTGACGGATGGGAACCAACACAGTATAACAAATCCCACTGGGAAAAGACCCCAAAGTAGATCCAAATCTGGCCTATTGAAGACCTCCTCACACTGTATTCATACGTTTTAGTTTATGATCTACTAAACCTGCACAAACATATATATGTCTTACCTGGGATGTTGCCCATTTCATTATACATGGTCGGACAACACAGGGTAATAATGTATCCAACACCCGCAGTACTTTCGGCTCAGACTGAAGCACAGAAGACTTCTGGTCCAAGCAGTAGGTCATGGTGTCATGACTTCCTGAAGAACACGAAACAACATTGTTAATGGATTACTGCATTAATCTTATTCAATTATGTTCATGTAATTATACTATAATATGCAAACTATGATATACTTGCATTACTGTATACTCAACATTTCTGTACTAAACAATAGAATGGATTCAATATGAAAATATATGCAATCAAAAAGTTTGTAATCCACGTGGTCAAGGTTGATACAAATTGTGATACACTTTTAGTAATGCCGCTACATTGTAGACAGTGTTATTAGTATTTGTATCACAGTATTTGTATACACATATTTGTTGACTATGTCATTCATTTTTTTAAACTGCAAACAACATTTTTTTTCAATAACATGAAAATGTCGACTTTAAGTATCGCGAGATTTGTTCACGAAAGCTTTGAAAATTCACTTTTATAGCGTGGGGGCGACATACCGGGTATAGCGAGATTCCACAGCGGAATGTCCCAGAGACCCTCGGGAAGCTCCGACATCCAGTCCGAACATAATCGGTCCTCATTCTCCATTTACTCCGTATTGAAAACATTCACAATAACCAAGAGTCTTTAACACTGACTTTGTTTCCGCGTTGTGATGGAAGGACAAAGCGAAACGCCCACTTGAAGCAACAGTTGTGTTCTTTTGTGCATCTCTTATGAATCATTATATTTGGAGTGTAAAAATGTACAATGTTTTATTATGCTGGGGCCACAACAAAAAAAAACAAATCCTTAATTGAATCATTCTGCTCCTATATGTGATGTGACGAAGACACAGACCTGACTGTGAACACAGGAAATCTCGCAAATTCTCACGAGACTTCAGAATGAGTTTTTATTATTTATTATTGCACTGTAAGCTTTGTTTATTATATATGTGTTCAATATAAACACACGTGTACATATAACCTTTTATGTCTCATCGTTGAGAAATTGCTCAAGCAGCAAGCATTTAAGCATTAGATACAATTTTATTGCAACTCAAATATTGTGGCATTTCACAGTAATATTTGTACAGTTTTGTATAAGAATAGCTGTTATTGTATAAGAATAATGCAAACAACGATTGCAGTCTAGTAACGTGTGCTAAATAATATCAGAATTATTTTCATTTAATGAACTTTTGTCAGCACTGTTGAGCCGAATGACATCCTGAATGAAGCTGTTCACCCCAACATAATCTCCAGCAAAGATGTTGATGCTTTCTCTATCAGAGCCCCGATGTTGCTCCTTTACCCAGTCAAGCAACAGAGGGTAAGCAGACATGGTCTTCTCTTTTAAAGACTTCAAAAGGTACAGGAGCATGTCATTTCCGTCAAAAGTCAGGTTAAGACCCGCTACAAAAAATCCATCTACAGGCCAAACACAGACATTATGAGTAAAAACTTTTTTTTCAAATATAACCAATTTCTGTATTTAACTCACCTGGTCTGCCCTTTTGTTTTTGGTTATTGAGGTATGAAATGACTTTTTGGGGGTCTGAGTCATCAGCCCACCAGTACTGGATTGGAGGCCACAGGAATGGATCGTCATTGATGCCACTTTTGTCATAAGAGAGGACAACCTGATAACCTTTTTCCCAGCAGTCCTTGAGGGAGGGCTTCACAAAGAGAAAACCAAAAAGACATTATAGTTTACTAGTAGTGAAGTTGTTTGTATAATGGCTGATCTGAGGACACATACTGTACCATTTGAGTCTTGGGGCAGAGTTGGGTTTTAAAGTGCTCTTTAAGAAAGCCGGTCAGGTCACTGTGTTGACTGTCTGACATTTCTTTAAAATGTGAGAAAGCAAGTATCACCACCTCTTTTGTGTGCTGTCTTAACCATGTCACCAATTCAGTCATCCCCCCCTACAGTGAATTTAAAATACGGGGTCATATTAGTTTGTGCAAATATACTTGATCCTGTTTTGCTGAATTAAAGTCTAAGAGTATTAGAGTAAAAGGACAAGGGAAAGATATGTGTTATACCTACCTCGACTGTCATTGTTGTGTACAGTCCATGGTAGAAGAATAAATCACTGGATTCGGGCTTCCCAGCGACCCTCAGATCAAAGTATCGCACACCAGCCTCAAGTTGCTCAGATATTGTCTTTTCCTAAACAATCGTTTTAAAACATAAGCACCAGACTTACATGCAACCGACTTTAAGACAAACTAACATGTACTTCACCTGAACAGTGCCCCATTTTTTCACAATAGGCCTTAAGAAAGCGCTAAACATTTTGTCCAAGGACTTCAATTTTTTTGGTTCCAACACTGAAGAATTCACATCTAAGCTATATGCCATGGCATTGTGACTCCCTGAAACAAAAAAAACAATGTGTGCAAAAGTGAGGTAAGAGTTTTGATACGTGATGGTTTTAAGCTCAATGGAACTGGATTGATGGCTGTTTAAGGACAATACTCACCTGGAACAGCGAGTTGGCTCAAAGGGATTTCTGTCAATTTCTCATTCAGGTTAGACATCCAGTCTGCGAAACTCGCCATTGCATCCGTCATTCTATTCTTGCTTAATTTTTGAACAATACAGTGACACAATAAAAAACATTAACATGATATTTTTATTATTAACAAAACTATTAACAGTGAATTCGTCGGGGCAGACCATACTACTTACCGTGTTTGTGTCTTGTTGTCTTTATGTTTCAAAATAACCGTTTATGGTTTTATATGCAGTTTTAGGTGACACCCTTCAGATAGATCATCATAAATCACTGAGCCATATTTAATGGGCCCCTCCTAAGATCTCTTTCAGTTCCTCATAGATTGTTTAGGCTTGTGAATAGAAACATTTCAGTGCAACGTGAGGTCCTTCACCTCAACCTTCTGAAATAGACAAGTGTTCGATGGTGGCTACATGGGACACAAATTAGTAGTAAAAGAAAGTACACTGGACGTACAGTGTGTGATATCAAACTTGGCTAGCCTGAAAAGAAAAACACATTCTACTTTTTTCAAGCAAGGGGTTATTTGAAACCCTCTTTTGTTTTATTTCAGTTCAAACGGAAAGTATTTCTTTGTTTAACGCCCATGGTTCTTGCCAGCATAGCTGATTTACTTACAACTTGTTTTTAAGCAATATGCTGAAAACAGCTGAAATATTAGTTCAAGAGAGTTACTTGAGAATAAAGTGACAAAGAACATGTAAATCCTCCCTCAGAGCAGAAGGCACGCACCATTATAGTTCATTTTTATTTTACACTTGGAAATATGTCCCAAAGCTGAATGTCTATGTGCTGCCGTAGTATAAATATAACATTAAGTTTGAACCAAGAGTGCTGTTTATTTCATTGGTTATGTGTTGAGATGCATTACAAAACATCATTATAAAACAAAATATCTTCACTTAGAGGTGTATGTTTTGATTATTGAAGTGCTTCCATCTGTGAAAGCATCAATATGGTCAAACCTCACAAAATATTATACAAAAAAATGTCCATTTAGTGTTTTTCTGACATTCTCAGGTTATATATTGAAGATTCACCCAAAAATAGATTCCACCCCAAAACATCTTTAAAGTCAAGAACACAGATACAGTATGTTTTATAGTCAACATGGAAATATCTTCATTTGGAGGTGTATGCTTTTATTATTTAAGTGCTACCACCTGTGAAAACAACAATACGATTAAAAATGTATACATTTTATTAAAGATTCAATCAAGTTTTTCTTAGGTTATATTTAAGATTCACATTTCACACAAAATATCCTGTTTTACTTAGTAATACGTTACGTGTTGATTTTAACAGGACATTAAAAATGGAAAACAGTAATTATAGTAAGCACCATTATCATTTTCTAGCACCATCATTCATAAGCCTGGCATTATAACAGTGTCTGATCAGCTCACTTCAATATCTCTGTTTAGCAGCAACACGTTGAGATCATTAATAAACATTGCATCTGTGGAATTCTGATCTCTATCAAATTCCTCCCTGGCAATCATTTCTTAATACTTTAGTTCACAGAGTGTGGTTCATGTAAACAGGATTAGAAATGTGTACAGTTGATTCACATTTGTACATCACATCTAAAAAGTGGATTTGTAAATAATTCCCTTTGAAAACTGCTGATAAACGCCTCTTTTAAATCAGTTTAAGGCAAATATCTTCCAATGTCTAAAACTGCTAAATGATGATCTTAAGTGTGAATTATAGAAAATAATCAATGTTGTTATTGCAAAAATTGTCATGGTTTATTAAACATCACGGTTTTCTTGATTTTCATCCAGTAAACGAGAATGATGGAATGCCCTTCACTCCCAAACCAGTAACCTGTGGGTGAGAATAAAGGATATTATGTGTCAGAGATGATGTCACCTTATGTGTTATGTCCCATTAAATATGATGCCACCTTAAATATGCAGCCAGCCTCAGGCTGTTTGGCCAGTGAATCTTCATCCATGCCTTTATACGCTGTGGTGACGTACAGATCGGTGTAATCCTTCCCACCGAAACAGCATGAGGTGGTTTTCTCCACTGGCAGCTTCACTGTCTGCAGTCGGGTGCCTGAAAGAAGTCCATTAACTAGAAGTGTTGGCCGAAATTCATTCAGATAAACACTGCAGTTTAAAGCTTTTATTCCAAGAAATGGTCTCCAAATGTAATTTTTGCATGGTTTATTTTCCTCTAGTAACACATTTACACATGGCAAAGGCTTTGACAAGCTCACACACCTGTTTGTGGGTCAATGCGCACAACTCTTCCTCCATTGTAGCAGGCGACCCACAGTTTGCCCTCGGTGTCTATGTCTGGTATACCTTCATCCGGCTCTACCTTGTAAACCACTCTGCGGTTAGCTTAAACACACACCCATACTGTAAATACACAGATTTTACCACAAAGATTCAGTTCAATACAAAAACAGACTCACACAGGCCTCCGGTCAGGATGTCGTAGTCAAAGGCCTCCACCATGTACGCCAGGCTGTCGATGTAGTAAAAGATGCGGTGATCCAGTGACCAGTCCAAACCGTTGGAGAGGTCCACCTGGTCGAAATGATGAACGACAGAGCGGTCAGGATGAAGCGTGTACAGAGAGCCCTGTTTACTCTCCACCACTGCGGGACTCAGTTCTATTCCCATGGTACCTGGACACGACGAGGGAAACGTGACTTTAATAAAACACTGCCATACATCGATACTGTATAAGCATTGTGACCCAAACATGGATAAAATGTTGTATACGTTTCGTATTTCTTATAACCCTAAACTAGAGAAAGTAAACTATGACAATAAAAATAGGGTCATAAAATATGAAATTCTGTTTTATATACCCGCAAAGAACCTTCCAGCGGGATCGACTTTTCCATCATTGAAGCGAGTGTTGGGCTTTTCCTTGTCCAGCTGAACGGCTGTTGTTATGGAGCGCTTGACCCAGTCAACAAACGCAAAGCGAGTTCCCTCCGCAATGACGTAACCACCTGCCTTCCGCAGAACCACAGATCCTACAGGTTTCTCTGCGAAAATATAAACACACAAGGCCATTTACACAGGAGCGTTTATCTCATAAAACACTGACAAACATTCTGATGTCTCACCTGTAGTAATGCTCTCTACGCGACCGGTGAGATCGCTCCACCGGCTGACCCTATGACCCGTAATATCAACGTACACCAAACACGAGTCCTTTTCCTCCCAGACGGGACTCTCGCCAATTTCATTCTTTTCTTTGATCACACACTCCACTTTTATGGACGACATGACCTGAGGAACAGAGTTTAGGTTCATGTGATTTTACTGGGCCCTGAAATGACCTGGGCTTCCGTACAAAGTTCAAGTCCAAAGGTTTTTCAGCAGGGGTCTGAAAATACACTAAAAATAAGGTGCATGTATTTTGTAATGAAAAATACATTAGAATAAAACGAAAAGTAGATAACTCTCAGGTCTCCAACCCTGCTGAAAACAAATAAATACAAAAACAAATAACATTATGATATTCCTTTTTGTAGTGTGTTTTGGGTTTTTTATTAGCAGATTCGCCTAATTGACACACAACTATCACCATCTGGTGTGAAAGTGTGTAATGCTTATAATGTTTCATTAAGTGCGACAAAACATCCGTATTTAATTTATTAATTATCATCTCCAACGGGTCTCGACCATTAAAATCGAAAAAATAATTAAAACGCATAATAACAACATCATGTGGGACTGCGCAAACCCACCGGAGCGTACAACATCAAAATATCGCGAGAAGTTGTGGTTTTGAGTAGTTCTCGCGATGCTTTGCGTGCGTCTCTTATGGGAAACAGGTTTCAATCACGAAGATTAATCGACTCTAAAATGTTGATTTTACAACGACGTTGATTTGCACAACACGTTTGAAGTTTAAAATAAAAAACGCGACGAATTACACAACTACATATGTGTGTGTTTATCAAACTTCGTGTTGACTGATATGTGACCGCACAAAAGTCCGTAAAAACATCACAGCAATGATTGAACACAAACGAAGACCTTCGCGTCGCCATACCTTTGACCTTTCTGTGTGATCGCTGTCCTTACAAACTCTCAAACTTCGCGTCCTCTGAAAGTCTGTGCTCACATGTGACGTCAACACAGGAGCGCGTGCACGCGCACACAGCCAAATGAGCATTAGTTCATATATGAGGAGTTTGAACCCAGAATCACTCAGTGTAAACAAACATGCACATAGAGACACGATTCAGTATTCATGCAGTTTCATTAAAATAACAGGGATTTAGTAAAGCAGTAAGTCCCAAGAAGTAAATTATATAAAAGATCTAAAGAGTAACACAGCGCAGAAATAAACCTGCTGCTTTTCATTTTAAATTAGTTATTAATAACATTCCATATACCTTGAAAAGTCTCATAAAATCACAGAAATGAACATGTAATAATGCTGATAAAACATTATTCAAGGTGCATTAATACTGGTGTGATGTGACAGGTTAATAACAAAAGCTTTAAACACAGCTCAACCAATCAAAATCAAGGACAGAATAGGTTTAATTATACATGTTTATATTCACAACAGTAAGGGCATTGGTATTTAATGTTAACAGTGCAGAGGATGATGGGAAGTGCTTCTTGCTGACATAAAGATTTTCTCTCTGTGCGCACACCCTTTCTAACGAACTCCATCCGTCTGTGTCAGCTCTTTTGTTTTCGTCTTAGTCACGTGAAGCCGTGCGGGATGCTTCGGGTGCACATGGGTTCAGTGTTTTTAAGTTCCGTGGATCAGGGTGGAAGTGGACGGGCTCACTTTTTGGTAGCGGTGGCTTTAGCCCGGTTTAGACGTTCCACCAAAATGACATCAGTTGTGGCCGAACAGCGTGACAGGACGGTAATGATCTCGGATTCGTTACGTCTCTCGATAGCAGCTTCTGTGGCACTCTCCAGATCCCTGGGTGAGAGAGATTGACACGCAAGAGTGACCTCCAACCTATATTCACATCTACAAATTGCACCGCACTGATAGCACTATGAGGTGCAAAGAAATGAGTTTTTTTCACATTACTTTTCTTAACCAGATGGTTTAAAAGTCTATTTTAGATGATGTCCTTTCCCCTCAGATTCCCACAGGTGTTCTAGAGCAACCATGTGTCGTATCATTCTTCACAATAAATGCCACTTTAATTGATTTGTTATTGACGTGACTATATTTTTGGGAAGTACACCAAACTCTTACCCCACAGCGAGGTTTGCTTTGACCTTCTGCTCTGGTGTGACTCTAGAAACATATTTTCTGGCTTCATGTTTGCTATGGTGTTTAATGCACATCTCCACAAATGGCTGAAATCACAAAACAGAAGAATGAATTTTATTTTGTGATAAAGAACAACAGAACAATTCTACGACAGACATAGTCATCAGTTACCAAATATCCGATAGGAGACTTCTTGCTTTTGGCAAATTTCTCCAGCTCCTCCCAGTCCCCCTTCTCAGCCAGAGCCTTGAGCTTCAGCCACCAGAACCTGATGAAAAAGAAAATGTATAACACATGATCGTATCTAAACATACAACCGTTGGCTTAAAAATGAAATGGCACAGGTAGAGCTGTTAACCTTTTATCAGATACTCTGAAGTCCTTGTAGAGCTGCTCAGCATGTTTGTGTAGCCCCACAGACAGCAGGGCCGTGATGGTGTCGTGAAGAGAAAATCCCACCAGCGGCTCGCCCTTCTCTTCCTCCAGCTTCCTTTGGAACCTCAGGAGACGCATTTCTTCCTCTGTGGCCTTCGCAGCGAATTCATTCTTGGCTTTGTAGAACTCGTCCACGGCACTTTGCAGGAGAGAAACACGAGCGTCCAGTCTCTGTGAACACACAAAGGTGGGACGCTGAGATCCTACTGCCAAGGCCCTTGCTTGAAATCTCAATGAGACCAGAAGTGGATGACAGGCCCAAGGATGGGAATGGTGTCAACATGAGACTACAAAGGAATAAGAATCAAAAGCAAGCGCTAACCGGCTCTTTATAGCTGGCCTTTACATAGTAGTTGCCGAGTTCTTGGTGATCATCATCTTGATTGAAGAGATCCTTCAGTGTGTCCAGCTCCTGATGTTTACAGAACTGAAACAAAGAGAGATTGGACTGATCCTCCGCTGGTTTATTAGGTTACTTGACTTCAGAGTCGTGTGTGTACCTGTCTGTAGAGGCTCAGAGCCACGGGCTGATTTCTTAACATCATAAAGAAGTCTCCTCTGTTTAGTTCGTTCTTCAGATACATGACCACTGTGTACACTACCATACAGGAACAACAGTAACAATCACACGATTATAGTGTGTATTAGAAAACATGTGTTTCTAATGCCTATGGCTATAAGGAGATGAAATGTTGAATGTATGCTTAGGTAAGATGTTGGATCAGTTTAGAAAAAAACAATAAACTCAGTTCATTTTGTTGCAATGCCTTTTGGGATTGCATTATTTGTGTTTTTATAATTGATGTGGCTCATGATATGCCTCCTTTACCAAGGAGTAATATTACATAATTTGGTGTGGTTGGGGGGCCGTCTACGTGTTGACTAGGTGGGCAGCTTGCTAGTTTTCAGAACATATAGTATGTTTGTGTGTACCGAGATCTGTGTCTCCACTTTCAATGGCTTTGCTCAAAGCCAGAGGACTCTTCTTCATTTTTAACAACAGTGGGACCTGCTCGCCAGAGCGCGGCTCATACTCCAACAACTAGAGAGACAGAGAAAGAGACTGATAACGTTAATACCAACCATTCAAGAGAAACACAAATCTATAATTCAGTGCGACTTGATTAGAATCATCATGTGGTCTTGTGCACCTTAATGGCCAGCTCAGTGCGTCCGCTCTCGTATGCTTTAGTGGCGATTTCAGAGTACGAGATTCCAGAAGCGTCAGCAAGCCTCATGTTCACAGTTCTTGCTATGACCTCATCTGACTCCTCCCTCTGCTGGACCTACACAAACAGGCAAGATTATATGTGGACATTAGGGATGTAACGATTCACCGTGAGCGGATTAGAAAATGTGACGATTCAAGCCAGTTGAGATGTTATTTGAATCGCAATACATGTTTTGAACAGCAGGGGCCACTGTGTTTACTGCAAACTTGGAAAACGGGGATATGCTTATATTTATTAAATGTAAACAAAAATCCTAGAAAAGAGTCTTAGTGTGTTTATTTTAAAGATACATTTATTTATTTGGATCTTGTTTTGAAATTGCAGTTTAGTTTTGATGTAAAATATATTATTTTACAAAGAAATGTGCAGCTTTTGAGAAATAATAAAAGGGCAGTTGTTCATTTCGAATTTGTCTCAATTCATTTTGTAAAAATAAATGGCATTGCATCGGGAGTGAACTGTTACATCCCAAGTTATCTTAATGCATCTTAATGCAAATAATAATTCTTTCTAATTTACACACGCACGTTAATTTTACATTGAGATTACTGTTTATCACATGCTAATGAAAGTAAACTTTTAACCCAAATTTGAAAAATATTGCAGTACAGTAAAACACACAAACACACCTTGTAGCAGGCCCAGTGTTTGAGTACCCGACTCACTCCTTGATATTCTGGAGTCTTTAAATAGCGGCAAACCTCAATGGCTAAGGGATACAGTTTACGATGCACCAGTCTGAGGGAAAGAAAAAAAAACTGCTTTGGTTAAATGTTACAAAACAAACACCTCTCTGTACATCTCTGCACCTTCTTACCTGTCAATCAGTACTTGTATGGTCATCTGTTTGAACTGAGTATGAGTGAGCGGCATGCCGACGGTGTAATCTCGCACTGCGTTCAACACCCGCAGGTCCCGACACATGCTGACGAAAAGCTCAGGAGGAAAATTGCTCAGGAAACACTTTCCGAACGAAGCGGCCTGGTGAGAGAGAGAGAGAGAATGAAGACATGAAGCTGTGTTTGCTGCCAGCTCTTCTGTATGCGCGATGTAACGTGTGTCTTACCCTCAGGAGAGATTTCTGTGTCTCGGGTTCGTACTCGTGACCGGCTGCCTCCACGCACTGCTTCACTGCCTCGGCCAGCAGATTCTGTTCTTTAATCTCTCTCAGATACTCATCTGCCTTCTGACTCTCTTTCTGTACAAACCACCAAAAACATTTTCATTAGATATATTATGCTTGTGAGGTGGTCTGGAGCATCATGTGTGTCTTACCTCGTATTCTTTATGTGCCTCCAGGAGTAATGCTCCAGGAGCCATTGAAGCTATTTTAAAGATCTCCTCACAGGCACCTGCAGAGGATTATGGGAAAAAATCATTCTCGGGCTGGTTTACCATTCTGTACTGATTTCTCTAGAAGTTCTACTAACCCGGGACCTCCTGCAGAAGCTCATGGTGTGTTTCATTGATGATCCTGACCCCGTCCATCTCCGGCACTAAGACAGAGTCGCTTTCCAGGAGGTACCGAATCGTCTCTTTACACTCGCCTACCACTACTAGAAGCCTGTCCAACATGATCACAACCGACGACTGCTGACTCTTGGGTCGACGACACCTGGAGGAAAAATATGTCTCGATAAAAAATTCAAAAAAATAAATCATCTTGTACAATAATGAGAACGTAAAACGGCTTCATACCAGGCCATCTGTTTTGGGGGAGTTCTGATGTTGGTGTCCACCTCGCTGACTTTCTCCTGTAAATTACATGGAACACCTGACGCTACAGAATAATGCTTTGTTGTGCCAGAGTGTTAAAGTAACAATGTAGTTAATCAATACATTTTAGAAAAGATAAGTAAAGTAAAAAAGTAAGTAAAATCACAATCTAAGTGGCGCGACCTGGACGGCAAGCTAACGCTGCAGGGCCATCTCGAAGAAAGATACTGTTATAGCAGGTTTCTCTCACCTTTAGGTCTGACGTGCCCATCCACACATGACCCGAGTCTGTGAGGAGAGCCAGATATTTATAACTGAATGAAACACACATGTGCAGTACGCAGGATGCTTGTGGAGAAAGACCTGGAGGAGTCTGACACACACAAAACATAATACATTCATTTGCAAGTGCTCATTCGCTTGTCTATAAGTCTAAAGTCTATTTATGTGACTGTCGTAATGTTGTGTGTTTGAATGGTCAGTACCACAGACGTGCAGGATGTATTATCAAGGATGAAGAGATGAGACCCATTAGCAACCAGCACTTTACTTTGCCTGTCCTGAGTCAGGACCGCCCAGCATGTAGGTGCCCCGTCTAGACCTGTAGTCAAATCACAAAAATAAAACATTTAGGCTGGGACAACCGGATAAACTTACAGTGAAATCTTTCAGACCTAACCCATGTGGGTTGACATGAAAGCACAAAGCATGGCTATTTTACCTGGAACTTCAGGTAACCTCCTCAGTTTTATGTCATCGATGTTTGTGGCCAGAGTGAACCGCAAAGCACCAGTTAATATAGCGACTCCAGTCCCATAAGGCGAATGGAAAATCTTGGTCTCCAGCACCTGACTCTGAGAAACTTCCTTTGAGAGCATGAAATGGTCTTTAGGTCAGTGTTCAAACACTAATGTTTAATTTTTGAACAACTAGACACCAAATCAAATAAAAAAAGAAAAAAGCCTCCCAAACCCACCCATTGGTCAGGCAAACAAAAATGATGTGTGAAATTATACATTTGTTTAAACAAACACACTTGTAAAGTACTGTAGCAAAGATGTATTCTTTTCAAACCGTGTTCTCACATTGCCCATGCTGAAGTGTCTCTTAAAGTCTCCCAACAGATCATAGACAAGAACAGTGCCATCCTCCTGAACGCACAGAAGATCATCAGACACCGTCCATCCTAACTGCTTCACCACTCCACTCTTCCACTAAAAGCAACAGAGAGATAGAAGTCAGTCAACAGCATAAATGCTCCGTGATGGCACCAGCATTGCCGTTTACAGAAACCGGCACTGTGAAGCATTCTTCGTTCTTCGTGTGTGCTCTTACTGGAAAACTGGCCATAGGTACTCCGGAGGACGAGTAGATCTCTAACTGTGGCCTGGTACTGGGTGAGCGCCGTTGGAACCCCTTTAAGAGAGCTGAGAGAGAAAGATAGCTGTCCTTTGATTTAAACACTCCAAAGCAAACCTCTACAACATTCCGCTGGTCTGATCTACTCCAAACTCACCGATGGGACCCCCATACGGAGCTGCTGCGATCAGACATTCTCTCAAAGCGTCTTTTAATTTCCAGCTCATGTCATACAACTCGACCTTTCTGTTTCAGAAATAAGGAAAAAGAGGAAGGTGTTGAAACACATTACAATCTGACATTGACTACTGCACAAAATAATATATACAATTAGAAAACATCTTTAAAAATATGCACAGGTAATGATTTCTTCTGACAAACCTGATCATTTACAATGTTTTACACATAGTTTTCCTGTGGTATATGTATTAGGGTCATAGTTAGCACAAATATAAACATGGCAACGTCTCATTACCTACGTTCATATCATTATAACTTGATATAAAACAAATGTGTAACCTAAACGCATTCAGAAACTGATTGCAAAAATGTTTCCTCGTTTAACTTAGACACCAGATCAAATGTCATCATGGTAAATGTCCACAAGGAAACGCATATGCATTCATGCTGCTTTACTGAAACTCATGACAGCAGTCACATGACTCAAACACATTCATACAGAACATGTTCCGGCAAACAGTTTGACTTTGTGGTTTTTTTGCAGGTTGATGTTGTCATAAATATACATTTTGCACACTTCGTAAACATAATTGCCGAAGATGTTATTTACCTGTAAAACGCATCTCCCAGAGGGTTCCAGTTCGCCGTGACAAACGCCATTTCCTCTTATCTTAATGAAATGGCGGAAAGTAATTAAATATATGAAATCCCTCGTTTAACGCTGCATCGTTATTATGTGTAATGTTTATTGTTTTGTTTATTTCAGTCTCCCTTCCCCATCGCTTCCTATAGTCTTCTTCAGCCTCAATGATGGTGTTGCTTAGAGAGCAGCGCCTGTGCTGCGCCCTCTAGTGTTTTGGTGGCGACGCAACAACCCTACAGTGACCAAGTAGAATATAAGCAGAATAAAAACGTTATTATTTTAGATAGTTAGCGATTTTAGATTTAGAAAAATTACAGACTCCTTTAGTGATTTATTTCCCCCACCCCAAAAAAGGAAAAAACGACATTACTAATTACATTTTGTACAAACATCAGCTTCTTTCTGTACATTAGTGCGCGTAGTTTTAATCGGTTGCGTTCAGACACTATTTACAGCAGAAACTATGTAAACAAAAGCATGTTGATTAGGATCAGGCTGCAATAAAACAACTTATGCGAGCAAAGAAACGCGTAAAGAGCCGACACTGCTGCGTTCTAGAGTCCTCGGATTTGGGATATTTCCCACCTCAACCCGGAAAGTATTTCTGGACCACGTGGTTTTCTAAGGTAACTTTGACTTCTGTTTTAACAGCTGACGGTGAATTTTAAACCTAGTAGTTGCTGTTACGCCTCTTCAGTCTCACTTTGAGGAATAAATCTCCAACAAAATCTCTGCCAAAACACCGCGAGGACTGTTGTTACACGGCGGTTTTAAGCCGCTGGGTTGTTACATGACATCTGTTCCTTTTCTCATCGCTCGCTGGTGTTGAAGGACTAATCCGATTCATTATAATAAAATCAGAGTAATGTATAATTATTTCATTGCTGTTGCATCACCGAGTTTGTATGATGGTAACCAGTTATTGCAAATATGTCAATCTGAATGGCATTTTATATAAGTTTTGAGCTCTCATCATTCACCTGGAGAAAGCTTTTTCTTTAGAATTTATTTGCGGTTGGCAAACCAATTTAAGGCGCATTACCGCCACCAGCTGGACTGGATGGTGTATGACGGATTTGCAGTTTCACGGTTTAGCTAATTTGAATTAAAATATCAGCCTCTTTATAAAAACTTAAAAGAGTATAATGCTGGTGTGCAAAACAAGACAAAAAATGCACTGTTATATAGTTTGAGACATTTCAGGGCAATTTAAAAAAAAGGCCAAAATTCAATTAAATCTGGGACTAGCTCATATTTTGATATATGAAATATGTGTATAATCTTAATCCAGTTTCTTTTGGGAACTTTATTATACTGCCATTAATCCTAGTACCTGTTTTCCCTCAAATACCTGATAAAGAAATGTCATGGTTAACCTCCTTTAATGATTGAATGAGATTCAGTCTTTTCTTTTTGTATTCCTTACAGTGAAGCAGAAACAGTTTCTGGATGATTACAGAATTCATTTCCCAGTCGGGTGTTTGCTAGCCCAGTATGACCTATTCACGTCATGATATTTTCCTTAGGAAGTTAACTTTGTCCTTCAACGGTTATCTATTAAACTACCACATGGTGTCGCTGCTCACCCACGTGTCGCATCCATCCATCCATCCATCCATCCTCCCACTACTGCCTTCGACAGACCTTTGTGTGTGGACACCTGTTGTGACTGCGATCCAGAACAATTGTTCACATGTGTTGTCTAGGTGAAGGCTTGAGTACACATAGTATTAGGCAGTGTCTGCTCCGGCTTAGCTGCTGTGTTCTTGTCTGGATCTCTTTGAAATGCCACCTCAATCCAGTAGATTGTAACAGGCTGTAATCAGGATCTTTTGTGAGATAACACCCTACTGTTGAGCGTCTCAAAATCACATCATTGTTAAGATCACAATAGCGGTCCTGCTATAATTATACTTGGGTTGTGTGGGATTTAGAGTTCACCATTAAGATGTCAATCAGACGAGAACACCGCGTGTCCTCTTTTCATAAACGATTTTTTGTCATTCGATTGGTTCTTGATTTAATTTACAGTATAAGAGTTAGGATATATCATGATATCAGTCAAAAAGATGGTGTGTGAAGCACTTCAAAACAATTCACAATGTGTGAGTCATTCTTTTTTAAATTAGCCACATTACAAAAGCAAGGATAACATTTTGCTGGGATGAATTCATTTAGTTTTTATGATAATGCAGAGTATGTCAAGTTCCTGTAGCAAATCACTGTTAAATGCTTGGCTCAGACAACCATGATGCTGTAACCGTGCGCAATAGAAAGTCTTTGCATTTTTTGAAATATGTATGCTGTGAAATAACGTCTTTAAAATGTGAACCGCACAAAATGTTAGAAGAAGCAGCAACGGCCAACAAATAGGCTACATTTGAACAATTGTCCTTCCTATAAAACACTGTGACAAAGCCTTGAGCATTTTGAAGGAATAAGGGATGCCTCTTAATGTCTTCAAAGTGAAACTCCACGTGCATCAAACAAAGCAAACGTCTTGAGCTTCTGTGGCTAGGTTTTCATCTTGAATATTATTTTAAGCACATTCCAGTATTGATGAAACCTAAAGAAATTCCACTAAGCAGAAGTGAAAACAAGCATCAACGCCCCTGATAAGCATTCAGTGTGAGAGAGGTTTGAACTGTTCTGTAGATGGATGCCTCTACACCTCTGGGGTCGGTGATTTAGAAAGCGAGTCTGTTCTGTGCTTGTCTGAGCCGTCTGTCGCCTTTCGGGTTAAACTGATAAAGAGGAAGAAAAGTGCCCATCCATCTCCCTCTGCACAGCAACCTCTGTCAGTCACAAAACACGGTTACAAACTCTTGGACACAAGAGCCTGATTTTCAAATATCATCAGTCTTTAAAAATACAACTGCAATCCTCAGATTACAAAACTTGATTGCTAGTGATTACCAAGGTCATTTTAAAATTGAGATTTGTGAAACACACACTCTTCATGCAATTCATGCAATCCAACATTTCTTTTTGGTAAAAATGAACAAAATTCTGTTATTGATTAAATATATAATAGTGTTGAAAACTATACCGCAATCGACAATTGTAAATTTATAAGAACAATAATCCATAAATTGAGATGGTGGGTCCGATTTCGTGGTAAATGATTCGAGATATTTAAAAAATAACCTGCAATTTTATGTTTTAGACAAAGATGGTGAGGCTTATTTAGCTTTTTGTAAAAAACATTTATTTTTGGCCTTTTTGCCTTTATTTTATACAGTGTAGTCGTAGAGGGAGTACAGTGGGAGAGAGAAGAGGGTGAGGCCGGGGATGACCTTGAGCCGGGACTGAAACATCGGGTCACCCGAAGCGATTTATGAGGCAGAGAGAGAGAATTTGTAACCATTGTGGCTTTTAAAGGTGCGATCACACTTGCCTTTTTACTCCATTACCTGCCATCCATACGCATGTGAATGCACCAGACCGGAAAGTTTTGCATTCTGCTGCGTTCCAATGTTGAAGTTTGGTGAACTCTGACCTGCAAATTCGTATCACGTGAAGACGTGCGACAAGATGGATTCTTTGATAATTGTGTTTCTAATATCACGGTTATTGTGGATACCCGTATATATAGTGACTCCCCTAATTCAAGTCCTGAATAATTAAGTGTTTAGTGTGACTGCACCTTTATGTGTCACGTGTCTAAATATTGACCACTGAGCAATGCATTTCAATGAAAACAACCCCAGTCCTTTTACGTACCGCTAAATGAGCACGCGGCCGGAGAAAAGATTGAAGTCATTTCCGCCATAAAAGGCCTTCTCATTAAGCGGCATCTCATTGCACGTGAAATCATTAGTCCTTGATAGAATGCGCTCAGATTCAGAAAGTGCCGGGGTCATTTTTAAGCAGCACTTAAAGCCGTTAGGAAGTCTGACATCATGATAGGGGCACTTCCCTCTCCATTCGTAACACTATCTCCCCCATTAGCCTGCGATGTGAGGGGGCGGCGGGCCAGTACGATATGGGTAAGGGGTAAGAGGGCAGTGTGTGTGTGTGTTTATGTGGTCTGTCAGAGCGGGTCGAGGTGGGGGTGAGGCGGGCTTTTAAGGTGTCGGCGGTCAAATTTATAACACACCATTGAGAGGCAATAGTAGCACTGGATTCGATAGAAATCAGATTAAAGGGAAAAGGGGCCGTCAGTTATGGGAGTTTGGAGAATTAACGCAGATTGGCATCGGACCATCGGGAAGGAGGGGCGGAGTCTCGAGGAAGACACCTGAGCTTTATGACTGTGTATGTAATGACTCCGCAGCATAAAGGTCAGGTGTCTAATGGACTTCGGTGATGACGGAGACCCACGAGAAAATATGAGGAATGTACATCTGTACGTTTTCGATCATGAGGTGTCACAGAGACAGTGGTTGGTTTGCATCGGTTTTTGTATGGAAGTCAACTGGGTTCAGTGTTGTTTGATTATCAACGGTCTTCAAAATGTCTTCTTTTGTGTTCTGCAGAGGAAAGAAAGTGACATCTAATTCGGCGTCATTTGATCAGCTCATCACGAACACTCTTGGCAACTGATGGTCATTCCAACCCTGTGCACATAGAAAAAACACGTCTTTTTCTCTCACCATCAGCAGGCTTTAGGCACTTATCTTATGATAATGTCAAACTTCTTCCAGCCGCCTGAAGTTCTTGTCCGTGGTGTAGTTATCTCATGTCGTCCGCTGGTAATTGAAGCTCCGGTCTCCCGCAGGCTTTAATCAGAGGAGGTCAGAGAGCGCCAGAGGTCTTTGCTAAAAGATGCCGGTTAATCACGGATGACTGGTGGATAGCACTTCACAAGATCTGCCGAGTGAATTAAGATGTCTGGCCTTTCAGAAAGTGTGAGGTGCTGCAGAAGTGTGAGGTGCTGCAAGGAATATCTTCGTCTATCCAAGTATTTGATATATTTCGGAAACATTTAGCACAACGTGTGTGAATAAATCTGTATTTGCTTTGTTAAAGCGCTCGGTAGATTGTGCGTCACACGGCCAAACGGAGCACAAAGTTTAAGCTCGACAAATGCAAATGAACAGTCGATGATTGACAGCATTTATTGCCCTTCAAAGATCTTTCACTCGCCGGTCAAAATGTCATCGACAGATTCCTCTCCTCGCTTCCGAAAGCTTTCTTACGGTTAATTCGTGTTTGATATTTCAGCGTTTCAGGTCACTTAATCACTCGAATCATTTTAGCAGCAAATGACATCCCTGTTTTCTATTCCTGCTGGATATACAGCAGAGACGGAGGAGCTTTGAAATGTAAATCTCAGCAGATCTCCTGTCGAACGCCTTTTAATTAAATTGAGATGTACCTTATTTACCCTGGATTGGAGGGAATTCTCAGCTCGGAAGGAAAGATGACATTAAAGCAGATCCAGGAGATACTTGATACATATTGATATTGTATATAGAGTGGTTTTGTGAAATGCAAAGAATCATGTGTAGATAAAGATCCTGGAGTCATCTGAGGCTGGATTTTTATCACTGTAATTAATACTATTATAAAACACAATGCCGTCACTTTTTGAAAAGTTGGTTTGGTTTGATCTCTCCTTTCAACATGTCAATGTCTGCACACACGCATGACCTTGACAAACAGATTTTTTCCCCCCTGAAAAGAACATGAAAAGTAGATTTTCATAATGTCTTTGGTGCACATGGACCCCAATACGTGGCGACAAATTTCATTCCCTCTTCTCTACATTTGAAATGCGATCGGTCATCTTGCCGATTAGCAATTGTTTTGAGACCACAGGTTGGCCACTTCGGTATAGAAATAACCGAGCTTGTTAATAGCGGCGTGATTTTTTTCACTTTTAATTACATTTTAATGTGAGGATTTTAATGAGTCTTATTAAAGGTCACCTGATTTCAAGTTGATAATGAGCTTCACTTGCTGAAGTGGGAAACTAATGAAAATCCCATAATAAAACACTTTAATATTAATATCAAAAGTTACCAAGGTTATCGTTTGGAGGAAAATGTTATCACTCAGATGTTGCTCTTTTATAGTTTTGGAGATTTTATGGAGTTGTCGGTCAAACTTAGTCTCAGATGTTTCTTCTAAAATTTCTTAAAATTAAAAGCAGAAAAAATTAGAGCGTAATTGCCTGAACACATGTGTTAAACGAATGTAGATGTAAAATAATCTGGATTTGAGTCAATTTGATGAGAAGTGTTCATATCGAGATATTGACTAAGCTTAGTTTAAGACATTGTTGACCTATCTTCTGAAACTCTAATAGAGACGTTCGTGAGATTCTTATTCTCAGGAAAAAATATCAGAGACTCCATTTAATCTTATTGATGTCTAGGAGATATAATAGATCTCATTCGTGATTTTGCGTTCTTATTAGTCTGTTTGGTCATGTGAAGTTACAGCTTATAGAGAAAGTCTTATGGTACACGGTTAAACCACAAATGCTTTCGAGAAGGAACTTTTCGCTGAGTTCGGACGGATAACACACCTCTGAAACAACATCTACAAATTAAAAGAACTTTATATTTTTGATGGTGGCGCTAATAGGAGTTTCTCAGTCATAATACGATGGCCAGATCTTTGTCATTAGGTCTGTCTGGCTTCGTGAGTCACGTGACCGGCAGTAAACTAGGAATTGTCTGTATTATTTACAGTCCAAACAAACAATGCCATGTGTATCGTGATTTAGCCTCCGTATTGTGTGCGTCCACCTCTTCAGACCATTAAACAGCCTGTGATAAGCACACAAGAGAGAAGAAAGTGCTGGAGTCTCATTCAGTCTAATGCACTGCGTGAGATTCCTCATAATAGCACGTAAATCACAAAGGGTTGATGGGACGCATGTGTAGTCTAATAGCATTACGTGAACCACCCAGTGGGAGTAAATAAGGAGCTATTGATTATCTGCCACCATTAGAGTTTGAAATACCTTTCCTGACAGCGGAGAATAACACATACAACACAAAAACTCTCACAGCACATACACACTGTGTGTTTAGTGGAAGGTTAAATATTGTGCATTGAAAATATTAGAAATCAATTTCATTTTGGGGGAACTATCACCTTTAATATACACGCGCTTTCATTTTCAATCGATTGTGATTCGCTGTCAAGATTCGGTGGAGTTCTCTCTTTTTCTTCATTTCAATATATCATCATCATCATCATCATCTTAGATGTTTCTCGTGAAGTTGTTTAAAAGAAATATAGATCTGCAATAATATTGACTTTTTATTGCAGATAAATCTGAGCTCAGTGTGACACATTGTACGACGGAGACATTTGTGAGATTCAAAATGGTTTCGAAAGAGACCCAAACAATATTATTGCTCCGTACGGTTATTTTCGTGGTGTGGACTTTGCTATTTTAAAAATTAGAATGATTTTTAAAACTTTGGTTATTTGGTTTTTGGGTATTGTGGTGTGAATTGGCCTTTACAGTAAAGATGACTGTAAAAAGCAAGTAAAATATCATATAAATATAACACAACCCACATATTGTTTTATGAGATGTGTGAGTGATGAGAATTAGATTTTTTTAATGTGTTACGGTAATGAGCATTTACTAAGAGTGCTCAATAGTCATTAACAGTAATGTAACAATACCAAACCAAGTCATTGTTTTTACGGTTCATATTCTATATTGTTTGAATGGAAATTAGACCAGGCGTCATGACAGGTTTTGTGAGATTCGACACACACAAAGATGTCTAACAGAAATAATTTAAGGCGTCAATTGATTTCCATAATAATTTGAGTGAGCTTATCCCATTTACAGTGTAATAAACCTAATTTTCTTTTCCTCTGAGGTAATTACCGCTGAGTTTGATTAACAGACCGTGCCATTGATTCCTCCTCAGATTGAAGATGACATTCACCTTGTGATTTCACTTCCTCTGTGTTTATGATGTTATGACGTAGCGGAGCGTGACTAATAACTCTTGTGAGAGCACCGGTACACCCAAGACTCGTTTTGCTGCGAGGAGACATTTATAAAACCCTGGGTGCGCAAAAAACGTACCCAGGGAATCTTCCCACACACCCTCGAGAATACTAGGATCTCTCTCAGTCAGCCATAACAAAACAATGATGGACGCAAATTCTACGATGTGCAAATGGTACAACACTTCGAAATATTAGTCACCATGCTTAGAACTGATACTTATAGTATTTAAAGAAGAGAAATAATGTTGAAACATTTCATTCTGTATAAATGATCCGGAAAGCAAAGCTGACCCTTTCAAGTGCTTTAATAAAATGAATTGCAGAAGGGAGAGAATATTACCGCTGTCACTGATAATAACCGCAACGATTGCTCAGCAAAACATTAAAAAAAAACAATTTCCATGAACGTTCCAGCTGGAAGCATTTTCATAAACTGTTGGGGCCAAAATCCACCGTGATAGAACGTGGTGGGCGCTGTCAATGATACTCGTGTGCTTTTTCTCTATGTCAGCTAGCTCCTCTGACGAAGAGTGATAAAAAGAAAAGCAGGCTTGCAAAGTTTTATACCAGGGTGACGCGTTCAGCGTGAACCGGCTTCTCACCTGGTCTTGAATCTTAAGTACTCTTGAGGTTTGTGCATGTTGAAAGAGGAGCGGATCACTGCCAGCAGTGGGCCGTACGATATGGAAGATGTTAATAGAGTCTGACAAACAGAGCAGATGCCAACACAGAAGGCAGAGAGAGACGTACCGAATCAGGACTGCTGCAGGAAAGCCTCTGGCCTTCCCCTCAGCAGTGTTTCTTCTGCTTGTGTTGTGCGGTTGTTCCAAACCTGTATAAATGTATTTGTTCTGCTAAACACAAAGGAAGATATTTAGAAGAATGTCAGTAGCCCCACAGATCTAATCCCCATTAGGGAAAATAAATACGGGGCATGAGATCTGTTTGGTTACTGACCAATATCTTCTTTTGTGTTTAGCAGAACAAATACATTTATACAGGTTTGGTTGGGAACAACCTTAGGGTGAGTAAATGATATCAGACTTTATTATAGATAACAGATAGTATATTATTTGTGGGTCAACTGTCCCTTTAAGTTTTGGTTAGTGGTGAGTTGACATAACTTTAAATTGAGTTGATATAACTTACTTAAATGACTTGTAAAGCCAAGATGGTTGTTCTTAAAAAGGCTTTAAATAATATTTTTTACAGTGTGTCATTCACCCTATAAAATGTTTTAAAAATATGAGACAGATACTGATTTGAGATGCGGCTTATAATGTAGGAGGCGGGGCACTTCAGATTCTAAAGAGTGTTTTGATTGGACTGGAAATGTGTTGAGAAGCTCAAGTGCAGAGCGATGTCAATAAAATTCACATCAGAGGCAACATTTTTATGCTTATATCTTCCGAATACAGATTTTGTCATTGATTTGACCCACACTGTAGGTTACATATGCAAATATAATTTTATTAAGGTTTTTTAAAGGGATAGTTCACCCAAAAATGAAAATTCTGTCAGCATTTACTCTTTTCTTTTACTCTCAGCCTTTCTTTCTTCTGCAGAGCACAAAAGAAGATGTTTTGAAGAATGTTGGTCACGGAAAATTGCCGTACCCTACATCTCAATGACCATCACACAAAATCATTGCAAGTGAATGGGGCCTGTTAACAACATTCTTCATAATATCTTCATTTGTGTTCTGCAGGAGAAAGTCAAACAGGTTTGAAATGACAAGGGAGTGGGTAAAATATCGTTTTAAGCTTGGTCTCGTCCCTATTCCCAGTCATTGTATAGAAAAGAAGAACCAGGGCATCTGCTCGACAGAAGATCAAACAGGTGTGGAATGACATGAGTTTGAATAGATGTTGTTTTTCTGCTTAAGAGTTTTTTAGCTATATCTCCAGAGAAGCATAAAGGCAATAATGTTGCCTATATTTCAATGAAAATGTTTTCTAATACGTAAAGGGTATTTTGCTGAAGTGCTACAAGGTGCTTCAAAGAGCCATGGATGAGCCATTTATTCTCAAGTGTGCATCTTTGTCTAAAATCATCTTGCATGCAATCTCATTTAAGCTTTAAAGTGTTACAAATCAGCTCATATGATTGGATTTTGTGCTCCCCTGTATTATGTTTTCTGTTTTGTCAAATGAATAGGCCTTTTTATATTGCAATCCGCTATTTAATCGATCTAAGTTTTGTTATGGTTTTTATAAGCAGGTACAGAATTGTCATCATTTATCGTTAAAAGTATCAAAGTAGCCTGTTCAACGATTAATCACATCCAGAATACATAATGTATGTCCGTGCACTTTGCATATTTATTTTGTAAATGGTTGAAAGACGTAAAGAAATCCACATCAAAAGAAATTTACAACAGTGAGCAATGTAAGTGCAATGTCTACTTTATGGTTTCAACTAAGTTTTTGGAGAATGTCAAAAATAAAATAATGGTACATGGTCATTCAGTGTAACAACAAACAAAATGCGTATTCTGACTTGTACATATTAAAATATCGAAATAATACGGAAGCATATTACATTTAAATGAGTAGACAATTCTTATTGACAAATGGGCAAAAGCTATAGGATAGTGACGAATTACCACTAATAGCGTTTGGGGTCTTTTAATATGTCATAAATACATACAAATATATTATTATTGTATAGTAAAAAATGGACATCGCAGAACAATAAAAAAATGGGTGAACAAAAATATATTCTATCCTTTTGTATACAACATTAATGTCCTTTGTCTTCAACCAGTCTATTTATGTGATGATCTGCATTTGTGTTTTCTAAAGATGAAAACGACTCTAAAGAGAGATGACGACTTCTGTACATTATGGCTGTGGAGCTCAACTGTAATGCAAATGATTCAGTGAAGTGAGCGAGCGCTTTTTTGCGAATATAAATTCTTCATTGCTCCCATTCCACCTCTCAGTTTGACCTCTTTCTAGAACTGACCTTCACTAAGAAGTGAAACAAAGAATCAAGAATAATCAGAGCAATATTCTCTCCGTTCCTTCCACAGAGGTCATAAACGCTGACACGCTCTCCTGACCACTTTCATGTTAATAGGACCCTGAGGTCTGCTTTGGCTCCGCTGAACGGTGAAGTCTGGATGTGCAGAACCATGCTCCTCATCTTCTCTGGTCTGATGAAGCCGGCCGTGGACAAGACTCAGGTTAACGTCTTTAAAGTTTCTTTTTTAAAGTGTTTTCTGCAGAGATCTGCAGTTTCCTAGATCAATTTGAATGTTTTCAGCCTCGGAACGGAACAGAGATTGAGTTAACTGAACTCTTTCAATTGAATTTCCTTTTTCTTTAAACATCCATAATAATAACTAGGCCTGCGATCCTTCGCGCTGATCATGTAAATACATCGCTGTGATTTCCTGAGCATTTACATTCCTGTCCCAGTTTGCAGATGTTGTCGTTTTTTTGTGATTTACAAACACAAACTGGTTATTTGGGACAAAGAGCAGCTTTCTCACATTTAATAGTAGCCGATGAAATTAAAACTGATGTACAATATGAATATGATGTATTTCAATATGGTATTTCAGATTGCTAGCAACCCATTTTATGGCTCAAAACATTGATGGCAGCATTCAGGTTGAGCACTTTTTGCTTTCCCGAGGTATGAAAGACTCTCTTATTCAAACCTGTGAAAATACACATATACCGTAGCACAGCTTTTGTGTCTTTTCTGAAGAAAGTATTGTTTTTCTTTAAAAGCCGATATCTGCCTTTTAACAGAAAAGCAGATGCTTCTCGTTGAGGTCTTTTTCCTTTCTCCTCTTAATTATTTCTCAGTATCTCTTTCAAACATGCACTTTTCTTCTTCCATATTTCTTTGGCCAGTAAAAGCCCCTTTTCCCGTCTGTTCGTCCAAAAACCGAGAGGTTATCTGAAGTGAGAACCAACACGTTTAAGTGCTGGGAGAAATGAGGTGAATCGTGCCAGATACTCTTTTAACTGCACGTAGTGACGCTCTGAACCCCTCTGAAACACAAAGGAGCCAGTGCGGTGAGAGAATGTTTCCAGAGAGAAGTGAATAAAGAAGCCAGCAACCGGAAAAAAACATTTTAAATTTGGTCTTCAATGTGGTGTGAAAACCCAAAAATGCAGAACGGCAGTAAAACCCTTGGAAAGGTTTTTTGTTCTGTGATATCTGCGCTTTATGTCGCCCACGCAGGAAGCAGATAATTGTTTCGTGCAATCATCTAACAGCCTGTTAATTTCACTGCCAATTTCACAACACGTTTTCACACCGTCCATAAAAGACATGAGCAATAATTACAGCATATTAAACAACAAAGGCTGTAACGCGGCAGCAAGAAGTCATGTTGAGTTTTGGCACTGCTGAAAAAGAGGAAAAGTCAATAGACAGTTTGAATACATTTTGTCTTGAGAGCATTTTTAAGTCTAATTGATCTACAGTAGAGTGATGCTGAAAAGTGTTGGGCATCTTTGCAAAATATAGGGCAAAGTTGCGTTTTCTTTTGTGTAAATATCCAGATGATTCTAAGTCGTTTTTGCTGGATGTAAAGAGTTCATACAGCTGTCACAGGTCACATGTTCTTCTGGGTTGAAAGTGTTTGTCTTAAAAAAAAGAATGGTTAAAAATACACATCAAATTGCCAATTCACTTGAGTTCAATTTACTTTAAAAATTGTGTGTTATTTAAGTTCAGGTTTATTTATAAAGCACATTTAAGCACGTACCAGGGGTGCGTTTCCCAAAAGCATTGTTTGCCAACTATGGTCTCAATTGCGTCATTCCAGCAAAGTTCAACGATTCGGGTGTTTCCCGAAACCATCGTTCCAATGATCAATCGCAAGCAGCATCGCAAAGTTGCGTGTTTGGAGCTACAGGTCTAGAGCTGTGGTTAGAGTTTCTTATTATTGTGACACGTAGACTTACATGCATCAGGCTTTTGAACAAAGTAAGCAACATGCAGTGCATTAGATATCTATCCTTGTAGATGTGTACAAATTCAATTTAACATCTTTTAGTTTGTCAGGAAGATAGAACCCTTATAGCACACATATACAGTACATCTAGCTTACGTGTATTTGACGTCTGCATTTACATCTGCAAGACGTTTGCTCATCTGCAATAGGTCTCGGAGATGTCTGCTGTCAGACGTCATATAGACCTCCAGAAGATGTCTGTGAGATGTTTATGATTTAGAACGGATGTAAAGCAGCTCTTTCTAAGATGTTCAGCAGATGTTTTTATGCAGGACATGTTTCCAGGTCGACGATAACATATCAAAAACATAAAAATGTATTAATTATGCATTAAAAACAAGGAAAATGTGATTAAAACGACTTTATGTCATTTAACGAGTTAATGTTATTTAAAAACTTGTTCCCATGACTTCTTGAATTATTGATTTTAACATAGTGTGCTTACTTTAAAAATGCAATGCATATATATATATATATATATATATATATATATATATATATATATATATATATTTATAATTTCTATATTGGGCCATTCCATTTACATCAATATAAGACATTGTATGTATTAAACATCAATATGTCTTATAATTGACATAATGTGTCAATAACTTTTACTTCATCATTACAGTTGTTTCATTGCAAAGATACTCATCAGATGTTTTTAAATGGTTTTAAAAGACCATTAATGACAGTAGAATTAGACATGTTTATAATGCCCAAACCTCTCTTTTTTTCCTTTAGGAGTTTTTATAAAAAGGCACCAAGCAGCAGGTACATATGAGATTATTGCTATGAAGCAGATATTTTCATTACTTCCTTTATCGCACAGACGGGTATGTTCAGACCACTGCCTGTTTTGTGACCCGTGAGCTTTACCTGCAGGATAATATGAATATTTATTAAGCATAGTGCTAAAATCTCACTACATGTTGATTTATTAATGAAGCATTTTTACACCAATAAACACCTATAATGTAGCCAAAAAGTGATGCCAAACAATACAAAATTTACTTCTTGCTCTTTATTTATTAAATATATTACGATTTATTAATACTTTGTATGCATGTTGCAGTTTGCACGGAGTATAAACTAAAACTCAGCGTTGAGAAGAATTTAAAGAGGTTTGGCTAAGTTTACTGAGTCTGCTATAGTCAAAAATGAGAGAAAAGTGCTTATTTTCAACCCAGCGTTGGGTCAAAGAAAGGGACAGATCCAACTCTTGGGTTGTAAATTAACCTATGCTAAGTGTTGGGTCAAAAATATTTTCTGGGTTAATATTACCCAAACGCTGGGTTTGTCCATTTTGAGTGTGAATATATTATTCGTTGGTGTGTTTGTATACTGTATTAAAATAAAAACGTAATATAGATGACTTTTGATCTGTAGTTTCATTACGGTGCAAAAACTGAGGCACAGTTGCACATTTAATGCATGTTTTGTGAAAAAGACGTGAATCATTGTCTGTCAGTCATCCACCTCTGACAGATGCTGTTTATCAGTTATCAATAGCAGCCGCATCAGGTCATCTCCCAAGCCCGATAGTTCGCCTTGCCTCTCCGGATCAATGAGAGGCGTAACCTCATCTCAGCGTTTCTCCATCATAAATCCCCGTTCGAGTTGAAATCAGAGACGGTTACTTCACTCCTCTAATCTGCCATGGGGTGGGAACATTAATCTCAATCAGAGGGTGGGACGGCCATTTTGAAGCTCTCTGAATCTGGCAGGCCCCATTTTGTTTATAAATGATCCGAGCCGTGAGTGGACATCAAGGAAAGCGAGAGAGCCATCAGCGAGGGCCTTGATGAGCCCTGCGAGCAAAACTGCATTCCCTTCTGGGATGCTTTAAAGAGACTTTCTTTAATGGTGTAATCCATAAATGCTGATACACTCATAACTGTTCCCGAGCGCTTAGCTCTGGGGCCAAATCCAAAACATCGTTTGTTAAAAACGCAAGCAAATAGAAGTATTGTTATGGTTTGAAAGTGTTCATTATTGCACTACGACTAATGGACGGTAACGAATGGATGGTCTTTCAATTTAGCCGTTCTCTTTGAGCTTTTACTATAAGGTATTGCAGTGAGACTGGTTTGACTTTGCTGTGAAGCAATTTAAGCTTTTGTTTCCCTTTGCTTGTTAAAAAAGATGTTCAAGCTGTATGTCGAATTTACACGTTAAAGCTACAATCGGTAACTTTTTGGATAATTTTCTTTTTTAAATCTGTCTTTACAACACACACAACAGTAAGCTTATAATAAGAATGTATACATTGCGATGTCGGGTATGAACATTTTTTTTACTTCAACCCATGTAAACACAAGTTGCATATGTAAGGTAACGTGAGAGACAAAAGTTATTCATTGCAGCTTTAAGTGAATGTTGTTTACTCTAATATGTCTTAAGATGAAACGCATGCAGAATCTGGCAGAATCTATTGCAAATTTTGTGTTTTTTTTGCATGGTTTGCACCTGACCCTTAGAGACACATTAGATTCAACACACGGATCGATAAAAAGTGTGTGGAAGTGTGAATATGCAAACAGCAATCTTTGCTAGATCACTCGTCTGTTTCCAACGACACCGGACCTCTTATTCAGGGTTATTTCGGGTCAGATTGGTTGTAAGTAATGCAGGTCAGGTGCACGTCAGGGCAATTTGGGCAACTCACAGGTATCTCACACCAGAGTTCCAAGTCCATATGAACATTATATTATGGTAACTGATCAGTGATGGTTTGTGTAAGAAATTGAATGTTTTGGTGACGTAATTGTGATTCATTTTGAAAACCATTAAATGATCACGGGTAATTTTAGGTTAGGCTTAGATTTATTGACTTAACAAATATAAAACTTTTGACTTTACTAATCTTTTTTGTTTTATTTTCCTAATTTAATTGTGTGTTGTTGTGCTGGGCAAAGAAAATGGGATGGGGTGTGAGCTCGCGGGTTGGGGATCCATGAGGATGGTTTGAGATATGATGGGGTCCATTACTAAAAAAAGATGACGTAAACAATGCTGGTCCAACGTTGGTCCGGAAGAACTTCCAGTTTTACTTTTTTAACTAAACAAACGTTTGAACAAGTATAACGAACAGAACATTTATAACCAAATTAAAATGTTAAACGAATATCTTAAAGATCCAATTATGTATTTAAAGATAAATAAAAAGGGAAGTTGGAAAGTGGTTTATAAATCTTTAAAATATGACTTTCCTTCAATAGACAGTGTGTTAAATAATGTTTATTTAACCGATTGTGTAAAATTAAATTGAGAATATTCTCAACTTGTACAAAAACTTGTTTTGCACCTGGATTACTGTTAGTTTAGCACTATTAGTGTGTTTTTAGGGTTTTATGATCTTGTCCTGCAGGAAAGTAAATGAATGTGAAAGTTTTCACACACCTACATGAATTGACCAATTGTTTAATAGGTGTTCACTGCTTCTGAGCGTCACTTCTAATGAACACTTCGAATTTTTACACGGTTTCCACGTCAGAAATTTCTGTCAACCTCCCCTTAACCTTTTTTTTACCCTTCTCTGTATTTAATTAATTGTGACTTTTATAATTCATCATTTGCATCTTAATTCAGTTCCGAATTACTTGGTCTATCCTGTAGTGACGAGCAATAATGCATCTTAACGAAGCTTTCATAATCACTTTGTCCTTCGGGTGGAACTGACGTGGTTTTCGAGGTTCATTTAAACACTGGGATTTCCAGTATATTTACAGAACGCGGTAAATAACCAGCGGCAAAGACCTGCATAACGATATTACGTTACGTTTAAAGACATTACACGCTCAAACGTGAAGCACGGTCTCGCGTGTCTGCACAGATCATCTTCTACAAAAGGCAACTCGGAGAGTTCAGCTGGAGATAAATGACCGTCCATAATCGTAATTAGTTTATATATTTCCAGAAAAAAAATCTAAAGTGTTACGATCATTATCCTGAACATGAGAGAATGGCGAATGATTGAATTTGGATCCCGAGTAAGCTTCATCATTCTGCTTTGCTTCTCAGATTAAAGTGTGATATAGCCGCTCTCATGGCCGGCATTAATCCACCCGTAATGACATTGCGAAACACATCAGGGTCATAATGGGCTGGTCGAGTCCAAGCCTCCGCTTCTTGTAATGACCCAGACGTCAGAGGAAACGAATGTTATCGCCCGAGTAATAAATATCCCAGTCAATTGGCTCCTGGCCGGCAAAGAGCTTTGGGCCATTCCGAGGAATTTCCGTCCGGGGCGAGAGAGGAATCCTGTCATTGCTAATCGACCGATTACGGCGATCTGTGTTGTGGGTTTTAAAACACGACGGACATGCTTCTGCAAATGCATCAGATTTTTCTTTGAAGTTCAGCCGGCGTTACGGATGTGACATGCGTCCGTGTTCGCACAAGCTGAGAAATTTCCATTTGTATCCAAGACTGACATAAATAGTTTTTGCTGGATTTTCTGTTCCCAGCATGCTTTGCGTGAGCCTGGATCTGTACAGAATAAATGTGAATGCGGTGTTAGCGGTTAAAAGTTTGTTAGTGTTTATGGTTATGAAGGAGATACAGAAGAGTTTCTATTATTTTGGCATTTTGTTGGAGACCAGGTGGAGCTTGTGCTTACACAAAGAGCGCTTTTCCACCATCGATCACTTTCAAGTGATGTAGAGAAGGTTCGCTTAATATTCTTTAAGAGTTGTTAAATGTTCTAGTTGGTTATTTTGCTTTGGTAAAAAATGTTAAACATTCCAAAAATTCATTTGATATAATTGATTAATCTTCATGTTCATTTCAATATTTACTATTAAAATCAAATGTTGTAACTGTTAACGTCAGTCAATGCACCACATACTAACATAAATAACTGAGAACCCTAACAAAGAACCCTTTTGCTCATGGCATTTACTAATGTTAACAAATACAACCTTATTGTAAAGTGTAGTAAGTGCCTTTCTCAAAAGACTGTAATAAATTCAAATAAATATGAATGCAAATGTTTGATCAGTGTAATAAATAATATATTTCGTAGGCATTCGCAGTATGTTCAAAAGAATGAGAAATGGCTTTTATCATGTGTTGATTATGTGCAGGATGAACATTTTGTTTCGCCCATTTCAGTGACCGAGAAAAACCTGTGCATGATTTGCCAAATGATGTGCAAGAGCAAGTTCTTGAAGTCTGTCACATTCACAACCACCAAGGTAGAAAAAAGAAACAAAAAAACAGTCTTTACTTCATGTGTATTATTGAACTTCATTGGTATTCTAGGCAGACTGAAAATGCTGTTGTGTGTCTCGGTAGAGAAGATCAGACTCAAAACATTAGAATGATCCTGTTCTCTAAACCCTCATGTTTTCCAGCTTTTATCTGTATGTTCTCTGTTGTTCTCTTTGCGTATCAGTTAAATGGATTCATCTTAGAAGACGTGTTTAATCTTTTAATAACCAGAGGGCTGCTTTTGATCTCTTCGTGTCAAATAATTGGTGAAATATGTGAATGTCAGACAACAGGTTTAATCTGTTGTGGCCAGGAGGTTTGTTTCTTCTGTGGGTTAAATTTTACACTATTTACAGGCATTATGTAAACTCAGCACAAAATAAATGTATACCACTCTGACATAAAGTGAAACAGATTTTGCCATTTTTCTCTCTCAGCAAGCATTTTGAAAGCTTTATAGACAGACATCACATTTTTCAGACGCCAGTTTTCTATGTAAGCCTCTTATTTAAAAACTTGAGAAGTCTTATTCTACGCCACAGTTAATTTTCATTCCTTCTATGACTTTTAAAAGTTTTCTTTAATGATTTGAGATGAATGAGCTCCACATTTTTGTTGAACTCAATTGAAAGAGAGAGATAAGTTATCTTAATAAAACCTGCAAACAAATCATGTATTTCAGTGAATGCATCAGTGAATTAGTCATGTAGGATACGGAGTAACACTGATGTCAGTGAATTGATGTGTAAAGATGATTAAAATTCCACCTGAAGCTCATTCCTGCAGTGCTGTTGAGAGCCATAGAGTTCATCTGCTTTAAATGAGAAGTGAATAGCACTTAGCCTTGAGTAGAAATCATTTTGATGGGTCATAACCAGAGGAGCACTGCCTCCTACCATCTCTAAATGTGCTTTGATCTTCACTCTCAACCACCTCTTTCTTTCTCACACACACACACACATATTTTGTGAAACTTTCCCTGACTACTAGTAGCATTACGTAAGGCTTAGACATCAAATTCAAATTTGAATTCCTCTTATCGTTTCCTGTGTGCACATTTTCAGAAATGCTGCTGACATCAGTGGCGGAGCCAGAGGGGGGTCTAGGGGTGGCACTGAACACCCCTGACATCCAATTGGCCACCCTGGGTGCCACCCCAAAATTAGATTCGCTACATATGTTGATTGACATCGGATTTCACCTCTCGTTGAACAAAGCTTTTATTTTGACATTCGGCGGCAGTGCTTGCACCTGACGTCACCGCACACGAAAGTCAAGCGAGTCATTGTAACAGAGGCATTTTATTGGACTCTGTTGTTGTGTGATGGATTGTACAGCACCGGGTTCGCCCGGTAAAATATTTGTTTAGACTTTGCTAAGAAGTGGTTTTAGAGATGTCTCAGGTTTGTTTGTGTTTGTGAATGAGCTTTACAGGAGAGATCATTGCTTTTGCAGAGATATGCTGTTTGCATAAGCCTGCTGGATGTAGAGCATTAATACAGCTTTGACTACATAGCAAGCTTTAGGATTACATACGACACTACAGCTAATCGTTTGGTATGTTCTGACATCAGTTTTCAGCCTCTATCATATAGTCTTCTTGTGCCTGTCTCCAAGTGTGTGTTCCTTTTGAAAGAGGTCTGAAATGATTCGCTGACATTTCCAGGTTAAGTCTGGCTTGATTCCACCCCAAAATGTCTTTGTGCCCGCACGTCCCAACTATCCCAACATAGCCGCACTGGTTCAAGCAATGGCTTGAGTTTAGGGTGGGACTATCTGTTTCGCTGGTCAATAGTAAAAGAATAGGAAACCTGTTTAAACAGTTGCACTCCTTGCGATTCCATAGTTGCAGAAGCTACGCATTTGACCGTTAAACATTATTTACCTTCAATAGTTTTTCTGAATTTGAAATTATTGTATTTGCATGCTTGGAATATTTCACAGAAACTCTAGAAGGGGGAACAGAAATACATTTATATAAATAGTCAAACATGTTTGCACATGGAGACGTGATTCCATTAAAATCCTCTGCAGGGAAAAATAATGGATGATTCTGTCTTCTGCTCTGCTGGATATAAAGGGAAACTCAAATGGTCTGCTGCCATTGAAGATAACACACACCTTTATATTTCTCAATTGATTATTGTTGTTCTCTTCTTTCCCCTCAAATTTTCTCAGTTAAATGTGTTAGTTCAGTAGGTTTCTTCCATTTTAGCTTGTTGCTGTGATCGCTGGCGTGATTATCAGCCTCCCAGAGGGTCACAGGGGTCAGAGGTCGTGCGACCTGTGGTTCCCATTTACGTTGAATTAATTCATATTAAATAGCCACCTCGTAATTCCAGATCCAGGTTGGTCAAGTGACCATTATTTATACTCTGAAAAGTGCTTTATGCTACTTTCACAGCACAACAGTTCACAGGATACAGAAAATCAGTCGGTGAACATTTGAAGCATTTTCCGATATCCAAATAGCTCCTCAAAAAAAATGTGTTATACAGTAGAATCATTTCTGTCATTGTGAGTGACAGATAAACGCGTGTGCATTTACCGCACTTTCTTGATTTCTGATCTGCGCTATTGTTCAGCCGCGAAACTGAACCCTCTCGATGTCGCAGCGCGGTCCCAGATCGTATATCTTATCATTGAATCAAGGTTTTTTCCATAAATAGTCAGCTGGGAATTGGAGTAAATTATTCATGATTTCTGAGGCATCAATCCTCAGTGGCTGGACAAAGCAAGGCCGCCTCCCTGCCCACCGGGTTGTTTTGAAGGAGTGGAGGCACATCAGGTGCCATTGCCAGACGATGACTAAAGTCTAGACCGCTTTGAAGGATTAATCCTTGTTTCGCGAGCAGGGTTGAGCGCTCCGTTGGTGTCATCCGATGAAGGCGTCATGGGTTTTGAGCTGTGAGAAAGGCGATTAATGTGATATCGATCATAACATGAATTCAGCGGCAAGCTTTGGGTTGCCTGTAATAACCGAGTACGCTTTGTTCCCAAGCGTGTCCTGAAATTCATGTCTAGTCAATATCCCATTAGAGAGGTGTGTTGGTACATCCGTGTGTGTGTGTGTTTATAAGATAGATTGTCCGTTAGGAGGAAGCAGTAAAAATCGCACTATAAATCATTTATTAGGTAGACATATGGCTGCCTGTAAAAATCAATGATGATTATTGGTGTTGTATCAGCACCTTGTAAACACACACTCAGCATTTTGTGGAAACTCCAACATACAGTATGAGTGATATAAAACCATTATTAGCAAAAATCCTACAAGCGTAATTTAATTTAATAGCCAACTTTATATTCAGCTTTTTGCAACATGACCACGCCCACATTTGTGATGTCACACGGATGAAAACAAACACATGGCCTTTTTGGGTAATCGGAACGAGAGTTAGAGTTCAAACTAAAACTATTACAACAAATATTTCATTGGTTTTTAACAGAAAACACATGAAATATAGGCCTTAATGTTATTTGAAAGATTTAAACTAAGCAAAAATGACAAATGTCTTTGCAAAAAAGTGAAAAGTTTTGAGGCATATGGATATATATTTTGTTGTTTAGTTTAATAATAGTATATTATATTAAGGCTTCTATATATGTGGTTTTCTAACTTTTTAAAACTATAAAGTAACAAAGTGTAACGTCAATATGTACAATAAATAAATAATATAAATGACATAACAAAATAGCTAAAAATGACTTCAATGAATTTTCAATGAAACTTGAAATCTTAAGATATCAAAATAAAAGCCAATTGAAACTAAACTTAAACTGAAGAAAAAATGACCTAAAATAGAGATGGTGTTTTATTAGCGTCTCGCAGCATCACATCTGTCTACGCTGCTGTTGTTTTCTCAGGGACTGTGAAACTGCCAAATGCCTGATGGCTTTTTATTACACTGTAGGGACTTCATATTTTATTTTCTGTCATGTACCAACACTGCGGAGCAAAACTGAGCTCATTTGAAATTACAGCATGAATCATAACATAAAGAGAAATGCGTACGAGACGATTTGACACGTGCAGAACAGATGGAAACTGAAGACGAACCGCCCACATCCTTCACATGTGCCGTGTCTGTGCTGAGCTACAGGTGGCTGATAAATATGACACACTGTCAGAGGTGATAAACGCTGAGATGATACCACAGATGTTCCTGTGTGATGACTGGTGAGTTGTGTACATGATGTCATATAGCAAGTAGACGCTTAGGAGAATTATTTTGATTCAAGGTTAAATCTGGATCGAATCTAGATTCTTGATTATTCTTAAGATGATTAAAACTTACTCTGAGAAAGAGTTTTAACCATCGTAACTGTTATGGCGAAATTTGTAATGGGTGCTGGATAGTTTATGATGGATTTTATGTGTTGAATTTACAAGATTTCAATAATTGTGGTTTTTAATATCACTGTTATTGTCAATACCGGTATATTGTGACATCCCAACTCCTAAAGTCAATGAGTGCATTGACATGCACAGTCTTACTCCGAATATGCTTAATAAGCTGATAACAAGTAAGGTAATGATAAAATAATGCATACAAGTCAGTCTCGAATCATGCAGTTGATGTTGAAAGGTAAAAACTATTGTAGCATATGCTGGTTCTGCGGACATAAGATATATAAAAGTACAACTTTTGACCGTTTTCCCGCTGCATTTTTAATTACTAAACAGACTATAGATGGTGACGTCGCTGCATCAAACCTGGCAAGTCTCAAACTCCCATGTAAACGCGGTTTTCTATGTAACCAGTTTATTACTATGTATGTAAACGTGTGAAAACAGATTTCTTTAATAAGCTGATTTTTGATAGACATCCGTTTATTTTGTGCATGTAAACGCATGCGCGGCCAAAAACCCTGAGATATATTGAATGTGTTTGCTATATTTCACATATGTCAACACAAATCTCTGCGTGTTTTGTGACTAGTTTTGTCACGAGTCATGCAAGAACCAATAAGATGTCAACATATTTGAATTTAGCACTTCATCAAGAATCAGATTTTTCCTTCTGGATTGAATAAAATCGTGAGCCTAAAGGTTGTTAGCCACAGTTGGTTTTAAGAGAGAACGCGAGAGAAACTAGGCAAGAAAAGAGTTTACGATGGAGTTAAAGAGAAGAATAGAAGTGACCGTCAGACGGGTTCTTAATCAGCCCGTCTCAGTCCAATCGTCCGCTGTAGATTAGGCCTCAGATTGCTTCAATGCTTTGGGGGATTAGGGGTTGGTGCCACTGTCACCAAACGTCCATTTTTCCCTTCCAAACTTCAATCTGGGAACCTTCACAGACAGTCACAGATTGGCATCAGGTGAAAATCTCATTAAAAACCCAGAGATGCCATCTACCGCCACTGCATTCTCCACCCTTTTCATTGAACTGTGTTTGAAGTCATCTGTGACTCGGAGGTGGTGGTTTTGTCCAGCGTAGAAAAAAGTCTCCTCCTTGTTAGAAATGATTTGTCGATTTGGTGACAGCACAGGAATGTGAGCAGGCATTGTTAGTGTGCCGTGATTTTATTGCCCGGGTGATTCAATAAGCACGGAGGTTGAGTCATTCGACTGGAAGAAACGCTGGCGTGCTATTTGCACAAATGAGGAGGGGGCTGGGGTAAAAAGAAAGAGAGAAAACACTTGGGGTACCCAATTAAAGTCTGAAAGATGACATGGCGGATATCCACATTGACAGTCTCACCATGGTAACGGGTTTCATTGAACAGTCTCTTTTCCACGGTTGCCCATTCAATTATATATGTGGCGAGCTGCAGAGGGTGTTTACCTGATCTTGTGGATCTACATGCAAAACAGCCGCGCTTTGGGCAAAACAAACAGGCCTGCAGACGAAATGTGGCTAGACAGTAGTTGTTGGACGTTGGTGCATGGAAATACAGACTTCACCTATAAGACACGCTGAATAATTCAATCGTGCTCGAAGCCATAATCTTATCTGTTTTATCTGGGAAAAGCACCGTACTTTTTAAATTATTAAATATTAGGGTGTAACAATACGCGCAGCTTCCGATTTGACATGATAGACGATACAGAGTTTACGATTACGATTGTATACCGATATTTGAACAAAAATCAAAACTCAAGTTAACAATAATTGTCCAATAAAACACCGGAGAGAGAGCATGGCGTGACAAACCAAAACAATGCTCTTTCTCCACACAAAACACATGGGACTGACATGATCCTGCCACAAGACTCGAAAACCAAGACAAGGAGAGGCAGGATCATGACAATAATAAAGATTTTCAATGAACAACATTCAAGGTTTAATTCAACAATCGTTATGTAAACGAATAAACAGTAAATTCGATCTGTAACAGAAAACTGAATTTTAACTTATTTAATAAAAATATATATTGCTATAGCTTTAAGACCCATATCTTAAAATCTCTTAGATACACATATTAATGTTTTTGTTTTTACTTCATATTGCTACACCCCTATGTTGACAGTATTTTAAATACTTTTCAGTGCTTAGATGATTTAATACAGTAGCAAAAGGTTTAGGAAGGACAGCAACGATCATACTTATTTATTCCACTACGTGTCATAAAGTGTAGTATGTAGCCTTCATAGTTACAATTTTTTCTTTAAATGCTTTATTTATTTCATTTTTTTATTCATTAAATGACTTTCAATGAGTTAAAATCTTACCTCAGCAGCTCTATGCGTTACTAGTTACTTCCGGGAAATATAAAGAGCCTTTATGAACCGCCATTGCTTTGAAAGAACTGTCCCATTGGAGTCCGCGGAGTTGACATGACACTCCCTCTCAATGGCTCTGTCGAGTACTTTGTGTTGTGAAAGATCATATCTTTTAAATTCACGATTAATGATTATTAATTCATCTTCATGCATATCCAGTCACACATACGCACAACGTCCAACACACTTGACCTCACATGTAAGGTCTCCATCTCACATCTACTAGAAATCTGAGCAGAGAAAATCTGAGCTATTTACTCCGACAATCACACCATCCCAGAGTTCCTTTAAAAAAATGATATATTCAAAACACAAATATGCTAGAAAACAGAGCTTATGTACCCAGCGAGTTTATCCGTACCTATTACAGACATGCATGAGATTCACAGTATTCATGAGCGTGTTTCATCATGCGCCGCCTCACGCAGAAATTCACCTGCCGCCAGAGAGCTCACCTGCTGCGATGGGCCAGAAACGTCTCGCTCATTCACAGACTGATTTTCTCCGAGATGAAATGTTCACTCACACAGAACGAAAGTCTTATTACAGGTCACGGAGGCAAGACGGAGAGAGGAGGGTTGTCGGGTTTAAGCGGTCGTGGTATGACACACAGAGGAGATATGACTCTTTCAGCTGAGCTTTTAGGGTAAATGTTCCATTACAGCCAAACAGGGGCTCAGATGTTCTGAGAGAGAGTAGAAAATGACAGCGAAAGAAAAAAGAAAAGCATTTCGGATAGACAAGAGGGTGAGAATGAAAAATCGAAAGAAGAAAACACTGGAAAGCTTGTGTGTATTTTTTTAAGAACAGCGCAAAACATTAAATTCTCTTATTATTTATTATTATATAAATATTCTTTTACTTATGTGAGGAAGAAAAAATGTATACTGAGCACTACAAAAGCCTTTTTTACGAATCTTCAATTGAATGTTTTCCACGTACTTGTGGGACAAAATTAGAAGTTCACCCAGAAATAATAATTCTGTCTTCATCATTTATTCTACAAAAGATGATATTTTGAGGAATGTATCCGTGGTTTTGTGCTCACAAGTCAAATAGATTCAGTGTTGTTTGGTTATTAACATTCTTAAGAATATCTTCTTTTGTGTTCTGCAGACGAAAGAAAACCACACAGGTTTGAAATGACGTGAGGAGGAATAAACGATGACAGAATTCTCATTTTCGGATGAACTATCTCTTTAAAATGTTGTCTGGGTACTGTAGACAGCTCACAAGTTTTTGGAACAAAGATCATTTTATATTCTTCACACATACAGTATACAGAGTAAATCATCTTTAGTCTTTTTCTCATTCTTTCCCTTTTTAATCCTTTTAAATCCATTCCATTTCTGTCCATCATAACAGTCAGAAAAGCACAAATCCCGAATAAACGATCTTTAACTTCAGTTTTTGATTTTCTGTATAGACGGTGAAGTCCACTGGGTTTTGACTAGAGGGAAAAACACTGACTGACATTTAGATGGCAGAGGCCGGGCTTGACTAATCGATAAATAGTGTGCGAGACTTTCTTCTGGAGGCATTAATAATAGAATCTCATTTCAAGCTGTTGCTTAGGCAACCATATGGCAGATTCGGTGGCGGTCCTGTCTCGGCGAGAGAGGTTAAAACTCTTTAGATTGGCTTTGTCGCAGACACAATAGGGCGAACGTGTGAGTTCAGTTTCCTTTACATGGATGATTTTTTTAATCCATTTGATCTCGTGGTGTTTAGCGGATGTCCGGGGTGAACCGGTGAGCTTAAGAATGGATGCTGCATACAAATACTTGAATAGTGCTACAAGTAATAATGTTAGATCACTGGCGCCTCTATTAGAAACAGTTCTGACATTTTAACATTGAATTGTGCCTTTTATTCCTTTACATGCAGAAAATCTTGCATTCCTAACCAATTAGACGTTTGCATTATGTTATGTCATTTATGCATGTTATGCATTTGGCAGATGCTTTTACCCAAAGAAATCAAATATCGAATCATTTTACATTAAGCACCTCTAAATGTCCACCACATTGTTTCTGGATAGCTTAAACATGCATTTGGTTTGGATGTTGTTTGGTGTAGATGTTGTGTGTCCTCTTTAATGTCACAGCTCCACTTTAATTGATGGAAAGCGGTTCACGAGTCGCCACAAGTGTGTAAAACAAGGACACGATTGACAGCTTGTGTAAAAGTACTTGAAGTTGAGGACACGAGGGTGAGACCTCTCTTTTTCAACCCTGCCTTTGTAACCAGAAGATCAGAAGCACAGTGACTTCAAAAGAGGAGGAGCTATCGGCCAGGCCGTTTGTTAGAATCCGTTATAATGGCCGCTGTGTTTTCCAGACTCTCCAGGATCAGCACTTCTGCTGCTGTCTTGCCTCCAGTGTTCTTTCACAGATCACTAGAGAAAGTTTTTGGCCAAGTGTAGCTGCAGAAAATCTTCAAGACGACTTTGATGGCCGAGAGCAACACGGTTGGGTTATTTTTAACTTTCGTGGATTTCGAGCAGGGACACAACTACGTAAAATGTGAAACATGTCAACATTTGTGAAGTATAAATAATGAAAGACATACAGAGATTGAATGTGAGATTTTGTCTGAGATTTAGATGTGTGCTCATACTTTTCTTAAAGTTGAATATGAAAAACATTTAATCAATGTTTTCATTGAAATTTGTTCCCTTATATGCAGCGAACCTTCCATTTAGTTTTGTCGTTTATGCGTTTTATGCATTGACTTACGTCATTTATCAAACCATTTGCCGTAAGGCACCCTAACATGTCCACCACATTATTTTTTGGAAACGTATAAACACATTTGGTTTAGATGATGTTTGCTATAAAAGTTTGGGCAGCGTGTACATGTCCATGTCTTTTGACTTCACATGAGCATTTTGACACTTTCTTTTAAATTCAGTGTATATGAAGTAGAATCAATAACTGTAGAGTGGTTTTAATGTAACTGAATACAATAAATATACAATAAAACATGAATATAAATAAAATCTAAAATAAATGTATTTAGTTATAACCAAGGATATCTCTAGTCTCTAGTCTAAACATAAAGTTAAGGAAGCAGTTAACATCTGTAAATATTTTTGGGTGACTATTTAGAATAGATATAAAAAAGGAAAGCAGACAACTTGACAATGTGTCATGGGTTTTTTTTTCTTACTGTGATGGCACAGAAATACACCCGTCGAAACCTCTTAATATCTTCCTCTAGTGCCCACCGGTCACTTAAGTTGCTGTATTTCAAATCACTATTTAAAAAGTTTGCAGAACTGCACAGTTTGTTCAAACCGTATGTAAAATGGCGCAGGTAATTCAACACGACACGTCTGTGGGCATTAATGGTTTAACCTCGTGTTTCTCCAGAGAGTTCGTTCTATAATAAAGTGCAAGTCATTTTGGATTAAAGCATCGGCTAAAGCTAGACACATTGCTTTCTTCACCTGCGTAATAGTATTTCAAAATAATGTTGTGTCTGTCCATGATTTATAAAACTGTTTTGGATTATTATGCCACCAAATTCATATCCAAGCTCTTTAAATATTATGCTACACAGTCATTAGACACATTTTGTCACAGAATGCCCGGAGGGGTGCGATGCATGTCGATCTTCAGTCCATTTTCAGTTCCTAATAGACTCTTTCTCTCTCTCTCTCTCTCTCTCTCTCGCTCTGTTTTTGGATCCAGGCGATTTATTTTGCTTTCATCAGGAGAGCTGATCTGTTGGCATGGAAATCAAAATGCAAATGGATGTGATGTGCGGAGGATGCACTTGCTAGAAATTCAAACGGCATAACCAGCAGCTCGTAGTCATGAGCAAATTCTTGGCGCGGTGTTGACATTATTACATTTCCAGACAGATTAAGGCTTTACGGGAAGCTTTGTGTAATCCAACGAATCGCCATATTGTTTCAGTTTTGCAAACATGCTCATAAACTCCATTAAAAGTGGTTTGAGAGCGACTTCAATCTCTCCGATCGGGCGTGGTAGGGTCTTCGGTATCAGACCTCTGTATGATTTTAAGCCAAAAATAAAAACAAACTCTTGTAAACTTCAACCGCAGGCTTTAGCAGCCAAAAGTTACAGGTTTGTGCTGTTCTCAAAAACTCGACCGCTTCAAGAACGGAATAAAGCTCTCCTGCCCTTTTTTAAGGTTAAAATTTGAGGTCGACGTGTTTTGTTAGGCTTTAGCAGTACTGGTCATCAGGTCCCACTTTTATATTATTTTTATGACCTATATCACAGGAGTTTGTACTGTATGTTTGACTTTATCTTTTGGGAGATGCTGTGGGGGTGGAGACATAAAAAGAAAGATGTAGGCTATAGGAAACGCAACCTTTGTTTCTCTTTGACCTCAGCGATCGTTGCATTCCCGTGTTCAGCCGTCTCGCGGCTCTGAGAGGCGCAGGGTCACGTTACAGGTCCATTTTATACCAGAAATTGTTCGGATGAAGCTCTGATGAAACATACAATCCACCTCAATGCTGACAGCTCAAAGGTTTAGATTATTCCTGACGGCTCTATTCTTCTGGGATCCATTCTCAGTAGAAGTCAAAGCCTTTTAGATGATGTGGACTCCTGCAACTGCTACTGAGTTTATCCAGTTTAAGAAATATTACTGAAATGGACAGTCCTCCAAACACTTTCCTCAGTATCCTATGCAGTGAACACTAATGGGTATAAACACTTTATTTCGTGGGGAAAACAGCATTTTATTACAAATAACCAATAAAAAAACTTCATTTTACAACTGCTTTAAAATGTAACAAATATCCAAAGCAAACTGTCTTTGCATCGCTTGACGTGTTCTTGACATAAAAAAAGGTTTTAAAACTTGTCATATTCTTCTGTTTAATTTGATCTTGGATGTAGTACATGTATGAAATATCGCTTATTGCTCCCTGTTCTCTTTGTAAGTCGCTTTGGTTAAAAGCGTCTGGTAAATGACTAAATGTAAATGTTACAGGCCCCAAAAATGTGTCAGGACAAATGGGAAACTGTATTATGCTATAATTCCACATAATTCAGCACTTGTGATGAATTTGCTTGTTTAGAAGCTTTGAAGTTATGAATTCCCTTTTTTGTACAGGAAAAATAAAAAAACATGAAAACTTGGACATGGGAATGAGAAAATTATGACAAAAATGAACTGGGAATGTTTTTGACTAAGAATTTTTCACCAAAAAGTTGTAGTACATATATCCATATAAAAAAAATACATTTTACATGAGATTAATCCCAAAATTCAGCACGAAAAAAATTGAAGGAAAGACGTCTAATGACAGCAATTTGCATCCTGACGCTAATGTCTCTTGACATTAGATGGTTTTGTATCTGATGTTTAGATGGTAGAAGGATGTGCAGAGATAAATATCTTTTCAAATCAAAGGAAAAAGACTTCTTTATAACATCAGTCCACAAAACTGATTTGTGGAAAAGTGACATTATTTCAGAAATAATTCCCTCATCACGGATGCATTGAAGACACATCTCTGTCACAGACTGCACCTTCAGTTTCCTTTCTGTTATACTCCTGAATCCAAAAAACAAGATTGCCATCTACAATGTGCCATGCACTAATGCTTTATACATTCAAAGTTTCCTTGTTATTGCTCAGAGGTTTCTCTCTTATAGCTCAGGTGGAGATGTTTTTATTTTAGTATGAAGAAGATAAAGACTGTAACAAATGAAGAGTCTGGAGGTGTAAATGAATGTCGATTGTAGAGGTGAAATAATCTGCATTTGGATAAATGTGATGAGAAATGCTTGAGTTCATATCGAGATCTTCAATAATATTGGCTTTTAAGTGCAGACTTGACAAATCTGAGCTCAGTTTGAGACGTTTTTGGCATCTTTTCGAAAAACTCATTTTTCAGATTGCTGAGAAATATCTGAGACACAGATGAGACTTGAGTCAAAGTTTCCCATTGATTTAATTTCCTAGAAATGTTGAAATGGTGTGAAAAAAAGAGAATTAGAATAGAAACACTGATAAAGCTTCCCATCCGGTGAGCTCATGAATCAAGAACCACTGCGACTGAATCATCGACTCATTGAATCAAACGGGTCAGTGAGTCATTTAGTGAGGTTGTTTTAATGAACAAGATGAACTTATTTATTGCTAAGAAGAGTGATTCATTCAGACGTTATTTCAGTCCATGTTTATTGTAATTGTATCATTATTTTTCATGGATAAAATAAAATCACATGTTTTGAATGAAATAAGAAGCAACCGAATGGTATTTTTAAGCCAACAAATCCTCTAAACCCAACACATCAATATTGTAAAAATGAAATTACATTCACCTGCTTTCATAGTCCTCAGAGGATTTCAGTATGTTCCAGTTTCACATGTGATATAAGCCATACGGTGTTCCTGCCCTCAATTATTCCAGAAGCACCCGTGTATTAAATCGGCTCACCGTGACCTCATTGTAATTGCTCTTCTGGGAAACACTGCCCTCTGTTAGACGGCCTTTTAAGTTCATTCATCTTCCACAAGTGCCGCGTGACCGGCCAAAAGTCAGGAAAATATGAAGCATGTCAGTCTGAGAGGTCCTCCATTAGGTGTCTGTGGCAGATATGTAATCAGATGAGCTCCATTATGTTCGAGGGAAGATGGAAGTTGTCATATTTCGTCTGAATAAATGACTGATGAATGTGTGATTATAGTGTCTGGATAAAGAACATTTGATTGTGTCTTCAGGCTGTCGCCGGTAAAAACTAAAATCTCGATGGTTAATGTGATTGTACAGGATTAATGTCTATGCGCTCTCACTACTTGCTGATCGGCAGTTTTTCTAATATAAAGAATTGACTCATTCGAGAGAAGAATGACACCTTGTTATTTTTCCTAGACGTCAATGAGATTAAATGGAGGCCAAATGGAAACTTGCTTCAGTCTCATCTGCGTCTCAGATATTTCTCTTGAGAAAACGAATCAGAAATCTCACAAACGTCTCCGTTAGAGTTTCAGAAGAGATGTCAACAATGTGTCAACCTGAGCTCAAATTTGTCAAGTCTGCAATCAAACATCGATATTATTAAATAACCCAATATGAACTCAAACATTTCTTATCAGATTCACCCGAATACCTTTAAACAGCTCATTTTAAATGTTGTTGAGGACGTACAGTGTTTCCACCTGGTGGATCTTTAAATGTCTTACAAACCCGAAGTTCAGCCTTTATGGTCTTGGATTTCGTGTTTTACAGTATAGTATACAAGATGGAGATTTCTAATCGAAAAGCTTCAGCTATGGTAGTGCTATGCTGATAATATTTCTCAAGTTTCCCTGTCCTCTGGTTCCTTTGGGAAGCCTTTGGAAGATGAGCAGGTGTTTCCTGGAGAGGTGCTCTGTGTTTTCAGTATTCTCATCATGATGGTTATTGTTTCAGAATTCCCATCATGCCTCACTGACTCAAACTCACCATCCCAATCCTGTCGCATCGATGCATCGCTGTGTCCGGATTGATAATGCTGCTTCTCCAGTGTGTGTGTGAACAAGAAAAACGTGAAGTGAGAGAGCGTGTGAACATCAGATTTGGGATTTCGAGTTGGCTAGCCAATACATAATATAAATATTCATGACAGACAGAAATATTTTCCGTCCTTTCCATAATTTTGCACAGCCAGCAGTGCATCTTATTTTTACCACGAAAGGTAAAGTTTGTTCAATGATAGTGTAAAGTGACCAGACAGAGTTGATTTTGCTTTTAATTGCTTGGTGTTCTTTAGACTATCCTTGTCATCTCTTTAATATATAAACTGACCCTGATGTAAAACAGTTTAACACCTTATCAAAGACAGATCAGATCATTTACATGAAAGTAGATCACTTTAAAATACAAATTTCACGATAATTCACTCACCCACGTGTCATACAAGTCGTCCGTTTGTTTATTTCTTCTGTCAAAAACTTTTGAGGCTTATGAGGACAGGGTTCTTCAATATATAATCGGGGGGATGTTAGTTAAGGTTAAAATTTCCATTTCATCGCAGCTTTAAAAGGCTCCACACGACACCAGGCGATGAATAAGGGTGTTGTCTAGCCAAACGATTAGTCATTTTCCAAGAAAACTTAAAAATGATATACTTTTTTTTTAAACATAAATACATGGCTTGCACTGCCTCGAAGTGCCTCTGTGACGCACGTCCATGACTTCAGGCACGTAATGATGTGGGAAAGTTCAAGTGGACGTTCCAACCCAGTGTATACGAGTGTGGAGAAAGAAGACCGTTCAAAAGATCTTGAATGTTGAATGACTCGTTATATGTCTTTGTGCAGGATTACTGTTCATTTTTACCCCCAACATTTACAAACCGAGGCTTTAAGTGGCTTATTTTTTCAACTTTATTTTACTGTTTAAAATGGTCATATCAGGGATGTTTCCATCTTTGACATGCGTCACCTTTCCAACGTGATTGCGTAATATACAGAAGTCGTGGCATGCCGAGGCAGTGCAAGCCATGTATTTATGTTTAAAAAGAATATCATTTTTTCTGTTTCATGTAAAATGACTAATTGTTTGGCTAGACAACACCCTTATTCAAAGGCTGGTGTCGTGTAGAGTCGTGAAGCTGCGATGAAACGGAAGTTTGGACCATAACCAACAGCCCCCTGTTTAAGTGCATTAAATGGAGGCTTTCCACACAAGCCTCAATTTGTTTTCGACAGACGAAATAAACGCAGGGATGGGATCATGAAATTTCAATTTTATAGTCAACTTTTCCTTAAAGTGTGAAACACAAGCTCACTTTCCAGCATTTTACATCAACAAATCGGGCATCACATAAGGATTGAAAGTATTGGTGGTGTTCACTTCGTCTAACTCATCCATCTGACTTTATGATGCCAGCACTAACAAGACATTTTCTGTGCAGCTGTGCCGAGGAATTGATGAAATAATCAGAAATCAAATGAAATGTGATCACAGGAAGGCCGACGGCTAGGGAGGATAAGATCTTTAGTTTTGAATCGCTCTGGAGTTGAGGTGTGATCTCCCGCTGAGTGTTTCATTACAACGTGACCGGTCTGAACACTTTAAAACCTTATTCTCTCTGTAATCCTCTTCCTGCCCTATACTCATAACCCTTTAACAGGTGCTCTTGGCCTTTAAACGCCATCAGGGTCGCTGTTTAACCTTTAATGGCTGAAGTTATTGAAAGTTAAAGGTCTGCTGATTATAGAATATCATTTTATGATGGGTCACAGTGTTACATCTGAATACTGAAATGGACATTGGTCAATACTGGCTTCTGATTCGTCACACACAGATTTAAAAGCCTAAATGAAAAATAATGTTTGAATGTTTTTGGGAAACAACCAGCTCACTTTTCCACCGTTGTATGGTTAGATTATTTTACATCCCATCGCTTCAGATTCTGATATCTGATAGTAGGGACGGTTTGTTTTCTTTGTAGAAATTTGCATAAGCGTCTAAGCAGCAGGTGCATCATGAAATTAAACATTTCTAGAAATGTTTGTCATCTTCTGCGTTGTTAGAGTAGTTGAAGCCTATCTGCTATATTATGCGTGACATGAAATATCTTTACATGACACAGCCAATGCAAAGTAAAACATACCTAAACATGCAGATCTTATTCTAGACATGGAACATTTTATTGTCAAGATTTTATCGTCTTTTTATTTGTTAACTTTCCTAAAGTTGGTTGACTGAAAACTCACCTTTGACCAGACACAACTGAACTGAACGAGTGTGTGTGTTCAGAGTGCTTGTGCTTGGATTTATCATCAGCGGCAGCGGAGCATCATGGGAGGCGGCCTCGCCGACCGCCGTAATTCACAGAATTAACCATAATTCACAACACAAAGACTATAATGATGATTTATAATTTGATTTGATTTGAGCTCTGATGTTCATACTACTTGGGCAAGAGGGTAATGACATAATAACAACATGATGCTACCGCAAGTCCTTTACCAGCGACAAACCTGTGCCATCAAAATCAGCATACAGACAAAAAAACATGTGATGCTTTTAAGAGCTATAGAGAAAAAACGAGAAGTATGAATAATAAAGTAAACTCATATTTGAAAAAGTTTTACTTGTGTCCAAATGCACTGTTTCACCATCAAAGGACAATTTGGAAGCAGATGGTGCGCTTCCATTATCTTCCCACGATGGCTACTGGAGCCATGCCAATCTCTTTGCATGGGACAGGTGTTGTTTTAACATGTGTTGGAACACACACGACCTTTCCAGGCAAATCCACGCAGATTAATGTATTGCAAAACGACACCAGGTCATTTTTTGTTAGTGTAGCGACGCCAAAAAATACATATCTGTTTTAAAATCCCCCGTGACAAAACCAAACACAAGAAAATCTCTTGGCAGTACAATAAATGCACATTGCACAGTGCAAATCTGCTTACATACATTTGCGTAAAACATTGATTTATTCATTTATTTACTCAATATGTAAAGTTGAGACATGATGTGAAAAAGCAGACCATCAGAGACATTGAACACTTTTAAATTAAAACTAAAAAACTAAATAAACAGAGTCGCTCAAGATGAGAGACCGTGGAAGAGCCCCATTCAATAACACAGCGGGAGAATGTGAAAGCCAGTTCATCACATGTCAACCTCTCTGACTCGCCTTATTCCACAAGATGTGTTATAGATTCAAGCAATGAGGCGAGGTGAGATTTCACTTCTCTTCAGGGGTGCAGATCTTTCAAAGATGGATCATTTTAGAGTCACGACATCTGATGGGGAAGACGTGTGCAGAAATGAACACATGACAAGGACTGCCTACCTGAGCACTAATGGCTCCCAGATTCTCTCGCCCTCCCGCTGAGAACATGTCACTCTCCATGCTCCCATTACTCTACCTCGTGAACACAGGCGTAATGATGAAGAGCGAGAGAGATCATCAAAGAGAAGCACACTTTGAAGACTGTGGATGAACTTTTCACTGGCTTCAAAGAGCACAGTTGAGTCGTGTATCTCATCACACACGTACACGACACACCTGCGTCAAAACTTTAATACACGTCTGCGTTGTTCCAGGTTGTCATTGCGGGTAATGCAAACTTTATGTATTTAAAAATGAATCAAATACATTAAATAAACATCACAACGCTCTTTAAAAAGACGACTCTTATTTCAACTCATATTTGGGTCAAATGTGGACATTTTTGTTTTTGTTTGGAATATGAATTTCACACATTTTTCACATTTGATGACATGGGAATTTACGGGGGCTCGCACAAAAATGTTCCAAAAACACACATTTCTCATGTGTGTTTCCCACGTGGTTTCATCGCGTTTCCGTATGTCACGTGTGGTTTTCATCCACGAAGTTTCACGCGCTTGGGTTGACCACTTATAACAAAGACAGTACATATTGAAAGTGTGTTTTTCAGCATCTCCTTGTGGGTCTCTTTCCAGCTCTATAATATCCTAACCATCCCTCTTCCATCTATACAGTATATTTATTTAAATCTATCCCTGTAGTGTGTGTGTCAAGTTTGCTCCGGGGCGTCTTGGTCCCCGCTGAGGCATTTAGCAACAGTCAGCAGGTAAATGCAGAGCCGTTATTCTGTCCACCCTGAGACTTGACCCTGCTGTATACACCAGACATGAGCGTGTGTTTAAAGATTGAAAGAAATGACCACAGATGTACTCATTGTGTGTGTGTGTGTGTGTGTGTGTGTGTGTGTATGTGTGTCCACTCATCTGTCAATCGACATCTGTCAGGATGCACAGCACATGCCCGGAGGAGAGTGAAATTATAACTGGGTAGATGTGGGGAAGTAATAAATGAACACACATGAATCATCAACAACCATTGAAGCCAATAAAACATAAACCAAAATCAATTTAGTTCCTTTTGTAAGTTTGCCTTGATTCAATAATATTGACTTTTGATTGCAGACTTCACGAATCTGAAACTCTCTCACATTTGTGAGCACCTAAATGTATATTTGTTGTGGTCATCGAGCTAAACTTTCTTTCTGTGAAACTCTTTCATTCTTCAATGTCATGGTTTATAAAGAGAAGTGATTTTATTGCTGTAAAGGATAAAGTAGGAGTCAGTCGATCTCAGTTAAATAAACAGTTTGAGTGAATGAGAAAGCACCAGAGAGCTCAGATGAATCAGACTTTCTTCAGCTATAAGTTTTACGACGTTGTGTTTTTCTGAATAAACACTCTTAAAAATAAAGGTGTTTAAAAGGTTGTTCACAGCGATGCCATAGAAGAAACATTTTTGGTTCCAAGGACCATTCAGTCAAAAGGTTCTTTAAAGAAGCATCTCTTTCTTATCTTTTTATAACTTGAAGAACCTTTTTTTCACCACAAAGAACCTTTTGTGAAACAGAAAGGATCTTCGGATGTTAAATGTTCATTATGGAACCATTTAGACAAAACGGTTCTTCTATGTCATCGAAAAACCTTTTGAAGCACCTTTATTTTTAAGAGTGTAGCTGCATTCACGGCCTTAAAAGCGGTGCGGGCGGCAATAATGTTCATGTCGGGTCATGTAAATGAGCTCATTAAATGTGTCTGTCTGTAGACTGTGCTGAGCGTGGCATAAAGCCGCCTCATCTCCATCGCTCGTATTCTTTGTAATGGTGCATTTAAGAGCACAGAGTCGGCTCTCGTCCACATCTCGCTGCCGAAAGCCAATAAACTCCTTTTAAATAGCTTTGAAATACAGCAGAGACAAAGAGAGCCAGTTGAATTATGGGAAAATTGTCTTAGGTGGCGGTCAGAATTCAACAGCTCGGCTGAGTGTATGTGTGTGAGTATTATGAAACCACGTAACATTTAAAAGCAACATTCAACCTCCAAAACAAAACGTGTTTAGAAAATAAAATACGAATGGTTCGTATTTAAATAACATCCATCTGTTAAAATAAAGTTGCTTAGCTTTTCTAAACTTTCTAATTCTTTGAATTCCTCAACATTAAAAGACAGAACGTTTATATTGAAAGTTTAGAAAACATAGAGAAACTTTTTTGCACAAGTCGGACAGAAATTAGATTTCCTCTGGTGCACGTGTGAAATGTTGAAAACCTTTCTCATTCAGACAGCCATAAAATCACAAACTAAATATCTAAAATGATATCGCATCCTCATTTAATACAATTTCCATCCAAACAGAGTTTAATGGGTGCTTAAAATGTACCCCTAGCGATTTAAACATGACATGTTGCTTGAAGTGCTATTGTCCTGCTTGCAAACACGCACACACGCAACATATATACTTGTTGTGTAATTTACACATTATTTCTTGAGATTGTTGTTATCTCTCCACCCGAGTTATTGTTTTTAATCAGCTTCTGCCCATAGGATGGAGCTAAAGGCCTTGAAGACCATTAGGAATCACTTTAACACGTTTCCAGCCGTCAGGTTTATTGATATAAAATGAATTTTTCCATTCGCAATCTTTAAGTGAATGAGACATTAGAAGGTGCAGAAGTATAAAGCTTGATAAAAGGGCTTTGAAATATCATGTAAGGACAATGAAATGAATATTCAATAATACCCTCCCATCCTCCATAGCTTGCAAACTGATTCATGCCACTGGTTGAGACCGAAGTTGACATGTCGGACCACGCAGAGCCAGTATCCTTGAGAATCTTCGAATGATTTACATTTAGTCAATTAGCAGATGCTTTTATCCAAAGGGACTTACAAAGAATTCAGGGAGCAATAAGCGATGTGTCATACAGGAGCAATAATACAAGATGCTAATACAAAGTTAATAGTTTCAACAAAAGCCAGAACAATACCTGTTGAGAGAAAGAGAGAGAGTCCAAAGATAACCATATACTTGGTTATCTTTGTACACTATTGACAGTTTCATCATTTTATTGTATAATAATTGTATTAAATAAACCATTTGTTGAATGGGTCCTGTAATTTGGTTGTGTTTACATTGGTACATTGACATCTAGCGGTTGATTTTGGTATCGCAGTCGAAATTCAAAATATTGGAGAGACAAGTTTAGCCAAGTAACGGACAGTTTCTTTTGATTGTTATCAGAAATAATCTACAGGCGTGCTATTATTTCTGAATGTGTACCGAAAGTGCAGCCTACGTTTGTTTATGGTGTCACTTTGAAATCGTCTATCTGAAAAGCATAGGACTGCATCATTACACATTTAGGTTACATTCACGCTTGAGAATTAGACATTTTTTGTCTTTTAAATGTATCGATTAAATACAACATACTTTCTTGTTAGCAAACTTCCAAGATAAAACAATGGCAGAACAGTTCACTCTTAAAGGGATAGCGCACCCCAAATAAAATGATATCATCATCTGTTCACCCTCGTGACCTGTATGACGGACTTTCTTCTGCGGAACACAAAAGAAGATATTTTCCTTTTGGGGTGAACTCTGCAGATCCATTAAAATAAACTAGTCACACCAGTGCAGTATTTTGACATCCGGTTTGATTCATTTCGATCAATCAGCTGCCTGATAAGAAGGCTGTTGATGTGACTCGGGTCAAACACGTGACGTTTCGTCAGAGCTGAAGATGAGATGAGAGAGAACAGAAAGACTGTGTCTCTTCTCACAGCTGTGCTGCCTGAGGTGCCAGTCATGTGAACTCTGTCAGGCGGCTTCAAACAAATCAAATTCTCCTCAGATAGAGAGGTATGAGACAGTCATATGAGTGAAGGAAAGGGATGGAGTCTAAAAATAAACCCAGAGTGAATCGAAATTTATCAAAAGCCATGTCAACATCATCCCACGTACTGTATTGCCCCTTCAAATACTGGTGAGATGCCTACTTAGGGTCCATTGTAAGACATCGAGAGACAAACGTTGATTCTTTATGTGCTAATTTTACGTAGTACATATAGAATCTTAACAAAATTTGTTTAAAATTGTTTTTATCAAATATGTGATTCAATAAATATCGTAGAAGTTCAGTTAAACGAAAGAAGATATTTTGAGAAATGTCTCAGTGGTTTTGTGTTGGTAGTCAATGGGCTTTCAAAATATCATCTTGTGTGTTTTGCAGAAGACAGAAAGTCATACCGGTGTGGAATGACATGAGGGTGAGTTTTCTTTTTGGGTGAATAGTGCCTTTAAGATGTCTTTGGCGTTTTTGTGTTTTAGGGCAATTTCAGGTGTGGTGACACATGCACAGGTCATGCATCATCGCACATGCACACACAAATACATCACAGCTTTCTGCCTCATTTGACAGATTTCTGTCTTGAAGCAGAATGCCCTTAACACTCAGAAACTTACAGATTTGATCTTTTGTTTTACACCTGATGGAGAGAGAGAGAGAGAGAGAGAGAGAGAGAGAGAGAGAGCGCACAAGGGAGGATGGGAGCTGGCTCGGGAGACAGTCTGATTTGCCGCCTGCATTTCTTTCCAAATCTGAATCCATCGTGTTGCGGTAACAGCACTAGTTTCTCAAACGCTCGCATTAGTTCTCTCGTTCCTTCCAATATTTTGTTCTCTCACCCCTCTCTCCGCTCAGCTTGAGTAATGACGCTCATTGGTTTCGAGGGATGAGGTGGTGGGAGTTTTAATAGCCCAAATAAAGAACACACAGAGGCTTTGAGAGTCAATCCAGACATAATGGACGCAACTTTGTGCTAATTAGAAGTAATAGTGATGAGGAGAGAGGCAGAGAGGTTTTTCACACCCCGTCGAACAGTCGCTATCGCTATAGATGTGCAGCACATAAATAAGAATGAACATATATTGGCAGATGCGTTTCCTATCGGGACGTATGTCTCATTCTAAATGGTCAGTTAAGAGCAAGAGATAGTGATAGTTAACGTTGTTGAGTGATTTTTAGAAGTTACACCCAGCATATTCTTTAGGGGTGTTTGGATATGCACATTGTCACCACCAGGGGTGCTAGTGAGCGTTAGCGTAGTTAGTTTATATATTTATAATTATATTAGTTTGTTAATATTCCTGTTAAGCAAGTTAATTAAATACACATATGAGAGATGCTCTACGTGTGTGTTCTACATTTGCCTCTCAAGGGTTTATTTGTTATTAGAAAACGCAACATCCTGATTATTTTAGCTTGACCTTATAAATTTGTTAAATGTAAAAAAGTTGAAAGTGAATCGGATATGGAAACTTTACTAACATTACAGGTATACACGGTCCCCGTCGGGAACATTCGTGAACAAGTGATCAAAAGTGATCATCTTACAGCTGCATCAATAAAGGTTATATAACGTCAGATCAACTTTCCGAAGCTTCTGGTTCTCTGTATAAAGGGAAGGTTTTGATTGATATATCTGATTTCTCTGCTGATGTGTCCAGGCCTGAGCTGGTGATGTGATCTCTTTTCATATACACATTAAATCTTAATGAGGCCGGCAGCCAACGACCTCTGCCAATCGCAGCCGAGGAGACTGTGACATACGAGACGGCCACACCCACTCAAACACCCAAATGTGCAGTCACCACGACCGCCGCTCTACGCTTACAGAGATCGCTTATAGCTTCTAGTACGGTAAAGAAATCGCTGAATTGAGTTTCATGCTTTAGGATGTTCGGAAGTTCTGGTTTAGACTGTCAGCAAGTTAAGCATATTAAAAAAAGTTGTGTTTTTAAATTGAGTTCATGTGAGAAAAAGCAGATCCATTCAACAGTAAACTCACGGTTTATATTGGACTTGAATTTGGCTCCTGTGAGCAAATCTTCCCTTATTTTGCACAACCCATAGGTCTTACTGAGGATAGTTTACACAGATTTTCATTCAAATGGTTGTATTATCTTGCTCGTACAGTAGATTACAGTAACTCAAAACTTTTGCTTGGAAACATTTTCATTACAGTATTCTGTAGAAATCAGTTAGCCCAACAACATAATGAACACTGTAACAATATACAGTATATAATATACATAAAATATATCTTTTAATGATTTATTCGTTTTATATGACTAATTATTATTTATTATATTTTAATATGATGTTGACTGTTACGGAAGCTAGACATCAAGTTAATAGCGCTGTCAATATGGATATTTCTCTTAAACAAACGCATCGATTTGCTTCAAGTCGTGTCAAGCTGCACTTTTTGGAGCTTCAAAAAATCAACACCCATTCACTGCCATTCTACCGCTTGGAAGCAAAATGATACGTGATATTATAACTCTGACTGGATTATTCTTCCAGAAGAAAACCATATTCAGTTAGGATGACTTGAGGTTGGGTAAAATTTTGATTTGCTAGTGAAATATCCCTTTAAGGCACCAGAAAAACACTGTATATACCATAACATTTCTTGTTTTTCTTGTAAACTTGCAGTCTTTTCTGTAATTTGACATTTTTACCGTATTTCAAAATACATTAAACTAGGGCTGCAACAACGAATCGATAAAATCGATAAAAATCGATTATTAAAAATGTTGGCAACGAATTTCATTATCGATTCGTTGTATCGCGCGACTATAACGCGCGCCACATGTTTGAGTGGCGTGAGCGTGGCGTTTCTGTTGCGTGTCAGCTCTGTGGTGGCTGCGTCGTGTTTTCTGTATCTTTGCACACCAGCACCGTGCCTGACGCGGCGCTGGCGCGGTGCTGCTGCTAAAGGTGACATAGAGGGAGGCCGCCGACAGACAAGGGTCTTGTATTCACGACATGTTTAAACTTTTTTCACATAACCTACACCTTCCAAAATCCGAAAAATGAGTAAGTAGGCTGTCTGTTTATTTAAATAACATTTCCAAATGTTTTGTAGCTTTATTACCTGATGTTGGACCGTCACTCAGATGACACACTAGACTACGTTGTTATTGTATGTAGTGTGTCATATTTTTTTCCATTTTTAATCACATTGTTAAGAGCATAAAAAACAAAAATAATTCAGTCACCAATACATTTTGGGGTTTAATACGAACCACAATTCGTATTAAGATGATTCTCAGATATGTTATTAAAGATGTAACGTAATCAATTGATGCACGAGTTTACTTTATGCAATATGTGTTTAAGATGGACATAAATTAATATTCCCATTCAATGCAATGTATCTTTTCATTGGATATAGCCTAAGCATTTTCTTGGAGGAAGATTTTATGGAAAAAAGTAGTTAATTGGAGTATTCATTTGCAACATTTTAGTAATAATATCTCATACTTAATAGGAATATTAATGTATAATTTATTTCAATATTCACTTGTTGTTTCTCCAATAATGCATTATAAACATGATTTAAGTCCTGATGTTTTCTACAGTGGACATGTAAACCCCGTAACGTGTAGATGTTGGTTTAATGAAATTCAATTTGAAAATACGTTCAAATAAATGATGATTAGCTTTCAAACATCAAAATGGCATTCATTAATATGTATTCGTGTACAAAATTACATATAAACATCTTTTCCTATTCTATTTTGCCTGGAAACGCTTCCAACACGCTTGCGTGTCTCGTGAAAAATAGGCGTCGATTCAATTCCTAGCATGCACGCGTTTTCCGTGCGGCTCGTCTCACGCAGGCAGTGTGCAAGCTCTAACCTGTTAACATGGGAGCCGATTTAAAAACGGTCACGCCAGGCTTCTGAGACGCTCACGCCACGCATCTAGTGTGTCACAGGACTAAAAAAAGTTGATCGCGCCGCGCAGCATAGCGGAGAAAAAATAAATTAAAAAAGCAGAGCGGAGGTAGAGGAAAGACCATCAGAGAGACCCGAAAAAATTCCAGAAAAAAAACAGCAAACCATGAGAGGCTTCTTGATGGGAAATGCATCATGTAAACCACAGCCAGCTGTAATAATAATATAATAAGTAATAATAAAGCTTTTGAAATATGTTTTGCAATGTCAGTTCTATTTTTCAATAAAGGGTTGAAAATGAATGCTTTTAAAAATTTGTATCCGATTCATCGATTAATCGAACAAATAATCGACAGATTAATCGATTATTCAAATAATCGTTAGTTGCAGCTCTACATTAAACACTTTTTGGCTTCAATGAAATGTTATTTAAGTAGATCTTTTCAAAATGTTTGCATCGTTGCAAAGCAGGTTTACAGTAAATACATATAGGATTAGTATGTACAGTAGGAAAAACAGGGAAACCTGTAGAATAATTATAATAGACAGTATTATTCGTTTTTTTGATTAAAATTTATCTTGCCGATAACTGTGAAAATGATGGTCTTATGTTTGGGACAGTCTGTAAGCGTTCCAATTGAAAACTATTAAATGTTTGAAAAGGTTTGGGTTGTCCTATTGTAAATTGTACCAAAGTTTCACAGTGCCAGTAAACAAGAATGTTTTGCATAAAGTGTAAATATAATGAGCTCCTAGATTGTACTTACAATGAAGGAATTGGTGACATGTATTTAAAATGTACGCTATTTCAAAAATGGATGTTTTTCAAAAATACTTTCTGCTCGTATCTACCTCGTGGTTTAATAAAAAGATGATGTCATGTCGAGTACATAGAATTCAATCAATTCTGCGATTGACCAATTACAATCAAGTATTTTTGAGAGTATTTAAATTTATTGAATTTCAGCACCCGTATATTGCTAAAATCATGTCTGATGCCTGTCTGGTTATGACGTTTACAACACTGTCTGGATTGTTTACCCCAGGAGTTGACTATAGTTTTAGTGTGGTAAGAATTTGTGTTCCAGATTTAATTTCTGGCATACAAGCAAACACAGCAAAGAACTGTCAAAAAAAGGTCAAAAAAAGTCTAGCCAACGACCAACTCTTCCCAAGGCTTCTGTTTTATTTGACACGTCTCAGGATTCATCTGTTTCATCCTCAGCTGGAGCTGCTCAAATACGATTTTTCGTTTTTGAGAAACGCCCAAAAAATATTTTTGAATCTCCAGAACTGAATATTACAACCTCACCTTGTGCAGCGAAAGCAGAAATATAATTTACAGATTTGATTCGACCACAGATGGAGACAGACCGAGAGCATATATCAGCATCTGTCTTCTCTCTGTATATAATTTTCAGAAGTTGGCGACTTGACAGGCGTCTCGTAGTTGGTTCTTTATAAAGCTTAAGTAAACGCGTGGGTTTTTCTTCTGCTTGTTGTGGATGATGCGTTTGTTTTATCGCTGAGGAAAGACTATGAAATTCTGTCTCTGTGCTATAAAGATTCGCGCTTAACAGTCGCGCGGCACAGCAGAAGCTGAAAGAGCTGTCATTTAACGCTGAAACATCTCAAAGCGACAGCATGATTTATGGCAGATAAAAACAAATCTTTCCCTGCGATAACTCCACGCTGTTTCGTTCTCCTTTTACCCTCTGGTAAAATGGCATTTAACTAGAGCAACGTCTCGTCTCTTTTCTTTTCTTCTCTCATACACACACACGCAGCTCTTTTACAGATGGGAACTGAGGGGGAGAAATGTCTTGTTTTTCAGAGATGAGAGAGAGTGAGTGTGCTATAGCACTTTCAGATAGTGACACACGATTCTTCTAATGGATTCAGACCTAAAGGTCATGCATATTAATTCTCAGCTTTTTAATGCTGGTTACGTGAAAGAAACCTGGTGTGATGGAAATCTCTCTCTCCGCTCTCACGCCCGCTCGGTGCTCTTTGGCCTTATGTCCCCTGGAGTTTTAAGGTCAGTTAAAGGTCAGATCGCTTAACATACATTTGTCGGAATGCAGAGGCTCTCATACGAAACCTAATGAGCTGCCTACAAAGACAATGCCTGCATCCCTTATGGAGATTGCAATCCCACAATGCATTGTGGCACAGTCTGTAAGCGTTCCAATTAAAAACGATTAAATGTTTGTGTGATACATTTGAATGCTTGGGTACATGCTGATGGTGAAGAAATAAATCGACGTGATTTCGTGTTGGCTTGCAAAGGTTTGGGTACGAAAGACATAAAGCGATTTTAGGATTTATGAACATTGGTCTCATCGGATAAGACCTAAGAGGTGAATCCGAATGATTTAAATGTCAAGGGTTTATTTGTTCACTCAGGTCAGTTAACTGTACAGTATGTGCAGGACGGTCACAAAGAAAACTTGATTTCTTTCTGTAAACTCTATTCAAACTTTTCTGTTGATTTACTTTAATTTGTGTGTTAGTTTTGGCTGTTTTTACAGTCTTAAGATCCGGCCATTACGATATTATTTAGATATCGGCCATTACGATATTATTTAGTCTCAAAACCCCAAATAGCAACAAAACCCACCACCACCCTTGCTTGCTGATGTACACGGCCATGTTTGTGATTTCATTGTGTGCGATGACAAAAGACGCTAATGAGAAGTGAAAGGTTACAAATAAAAAATGCATATATAAATTTGGCTAAATTACATGTTTTTCTGCTTTTATTTACTTTAATCAAAATACTTATTTTACTTTTTTTACTTTCAATTTGTTTTTGTTGCTCCATCAATATTTTTTGAAAAAAAACTCTTTATCATCATATACGTTGTACTTGAAAATCTCTGTTTTCTGTGAAGGTGACCTTTAGCCTTGTATCATAACAACAGGGTAACATCATTAGATGTCCGAATAATCAAAAATGAAGGTTAAATAAAATAAAAGAAAACATTCATATGCAGACATGAATGATCAGTATTTCTTTACTATACAAAAGACCAGCTCCATTCTGGATACATTTGTTACAAATATAGGTCATGATTCTCCCATAATTCTGAATGACAACTAAATATAAAGTCATTACCATAGATGTTCTGACATAATATTTGTTTTAATAATTAACTGAAAATCAATTTGTTTTAATGAATAATTTAACGACTGATTTAAGCCAGAGGTTTAATGGACAAAGGCAAATCGTTGACATTTATTAAGATTGTGTGGGTGTTTGAATCAAGATCAGTGATTTAATGATTTATAGATGTAAAAGAATAAACAGAGTTATTTAGCAAAAGCAGATACAAAAATCTAAATGCATGTTTTTATTGTGCATTTCTATGAATATTAAGAAAAACCATAGTTGGGTTGTTTTGATTAAGTAATAACAACTTAAAACATAACAATACACGATAACACAATAAGCACAAAATGTTTTTTTACTCTGTTTTTGCAAATGAACTCTTTGTATGGAAAACCGTAAATATGCCACTGCCTAAAACTATTTCTGAAAAACTATTATGTCTGATTCTGTATGCATTTATATGTATTTCTTGTTTTATAGTTGTGATAATATAAAATGTAAAATGAGATGCCTCATTCAAGCTAATGCAGCATCTAGTTTTGATATCTATGGTTGAGACCCTGTGTTCAGGGTGGGCCAGTCTGCAGATTTCCAGCGAAGCTGTGCTACTTGGTCTTGGTAGTGGGGGTCATTGGGCTAGTTTTGCCTCACAGATCTGGCAACCCTGCCCATGTTCACACTTGCTTGAATCATACAGAGGAATTTCATTATTCCTTAAAATGGCTCTTGTTGAGTTGTCTTCAAAGATACCACTTATATCAAGTTAAAATAGGTCTACAAAAAGATTTTCAAAGACATGCCTAAAGCTTGTGAGTCTAAAACAGAAAGAAGCTGCATACAATATATCATTTTTTGGTTAGTTAAGATTTTATAGATCGCTGAAGCATCTATTTGTCCTGTGCTACAAAAGGTTATATTCTGAAGAAGAGTATTTTCTCTTTCTTTTGAGATGAAAGACCTCGACTTTGCACAGCAGACTTCATAGTCCATTATATTTGGCCCTTACTAGGGGTTATGGAAGTTGACTACCTGTAAATATATTTTGATTCTCTTTTTGCTTTTCAAGCACCCTTCCAAAACTTCCTATTCTCTTTTTCTTTTTTAATCTGACATGTAGAACAGCGTAAGGTGGACATAAAAGAAAATGACTTTCAAAAATGATCTCGCTTTTAACGTCCGTCTGTATGTGTTTCAAACGCTTGAGTTTTTAAAGGAACATCCAATACAAGCCTGCTGTTTCTCATCAAAACTCCTTTAATGACTTAAGCTGCGCTGAACTTTGATCCAGAGCGCTGATTTATTCTCTCCTGTCTCTCCTAAAACCCAGCTTTCTACTGAAGCCTCTGCTGTTGTGTCTTTTTCCCTTCATTATAACAGACTTGAGGAAGAGATTGAGATAATAACAGCAGTGACATATGCAAATTCCTCAAATCTCATATTGAGTCGAGAGAGAGGAAAGAAACATAAAGATGGAACTGACAATTAAGAGCGAAGTTTCTTCAAGAAAAGACGATGAGAGAGAGAGAGAGAGAGAGAGAGAGAGAGAGAGAGAGAGAGAGAGAGAGAGAGACGGGGAAGAGAAGCCTTATCGCACCAGTGTTATCATTAAAATCCATATGATGGTTTCAGTGCATTAATATGATTGCAGATTTAGTGATAAGCTTCTATTGATGGGAGATGTGCTTTTGCTGTATGTAATCTTGAAAATGGCCATATTCATCTCATAGTGATTCATCACCGTCCATAATTCTAAAAGACAATTTTAATAATAATGTTTTACATGCCATAATGTACACTATAAACAATGTTGGTTTATTTTTAACCCATCGTTTGGTAAAAATGGACAAACCCAACTGTTGGATTTAAACAACCCAGGAAAGGTTAATTTATAACCCAGCTGTTGGGTTTGTCATTTTTTATCCCAACAGTTTTTACCCTGTGGTTTTCACAGACTGTAAAAACGATGGATAACGCGACCTCATTCACTTCCTTTGAAGATAAATGAAGCCAAAACGTCTGAGATATGGACGCCTAACTATTGCTCAGCGGCACGCTGAATTTAACTCCCCCCTCCATACCCAACTCCACTTTATTTATTTCTCCATTATGTATGGATTAAGTTGATTTGTCTTGTGATTGTTTCAGCTATAGCACTAGTTGTTATTTAGTTATTTTTATCTGTTCTGTTACCCCAGATTTTGTGTTTTTGACTTGCGGCTCTCCTCGCTCTTTCCAGGAATTAACCCATGGATGTGCGCATGGAGTTTACCCATAACAGAACCATACCGCCAACACCAACTAGATGCATTTTTATTTAATAAAAAGAATGTTATTTGACGAAAGTGGTCTTGACTGAAATAGTCTTTCTCTGAAATAAAGTGCAACTTTCCCTTTAGGGTAAATAATGAAGTAAACATCTGTGCATTTAAGTCTGCTCAATGTATATTTCAGCGACTGCAATATTGAGCTTTAGTCAGCCAAAAAGAACAGATAACAAAGACCTAAAACTAAGAAATTATGAGACCGAAATGGTGCCTTCAGGAAAGCTTCAAAGTACAGAAAGTAAAGCGAGAGATTTCGCCGGGTTCAGTCTCCCAGGATCCTCTGCAGTAAACACAGACACAAAGAAATATATTTATTGTCACAAAGTAGATAAAGCTTAGAAAAGTATTGCCGTTGATTATAGCAGATGATGTGTTGTGCTTTATGATGTTATTTTATAACGTCTGCAGCACCAAACATGAAAACATATAATCAGGATAGCAGGCGACGACGCGGTGGGTCGGGCTCATTAGCCACGATGATAAGACGGCTTACAGGAGAGAGGTGAGAGGTTTACAAGCCCGCCACAGAATTACTAACACATCCCTGAACGTCAACAAGACAAATGGCATCTTCGCTGATCTATAGAAATCTCTTACAGCCCACTCCCTTCTGCACGCCAGCAGGAAACAGTCAACAGATTTCAGAGAATTTCTCCTGGAGATCCAACCCCCTCTTCAGGAAGACAGAAATAACGCCTTCGCTTCTGAAGGAGGCTTTCAAAAATAGAGAATAGAGCGCCCAAATCCACATAGATTTCTGCAGAAGAACACCGTGATCAGCAACATCACCGCTCTTATTCAAATGAATGACCAAACAGTATGTGAAACTTATTATGAAAGGAACTCTTTTAAGAAGGATAGTTCATGCAAAAATACAAATTCTGTCATCATTTATTCACCCTGATGTCAACGGAAGATATTTCGAACACTGATAACCAAACCACTGAGATATTTCTCAAAATATCTTCTTTTGTTTTCCACAGAAAAAAGTGTCATATAGAGATTTACAACCACACGAGGAAAAATAAATGAGGAGATTTTCTTCTGATTGAAAGTGTTTTTCTGTTGCGTCCAATTTCATTTTCGACATGATTGTTCTCCAATCTCACTGGCATTCATAATTCAAATTCTGGGATATTTCAGCCGGTTGGTTAAGTTAACCAAGAATATGTCTGTATACAGTATGACCCAACCATGGCTTGAAACAACCCAGCATTTTGCAAGGCCTCAAGCATAGATTAAAAAAAATAGTAATACGCATAGATATCTATTTGTGGATTGTTATGTAAATGTGCAGCAAAACGAAACACATGCATGTTCAGCCATATTACACATGCACGCTTGATGAAGGTTTGAGCTCCTGCAGTTTGTGTGGGCTGGTTTGCATTGCTTAAGGCCGCAATACTGAGACTGATTTCCCAGTGCTGTTATATCAACAATGAACTCTGTTCACACAATACGAAAATGTAACAGCAGAGCTCTTAATGGACCTGAACAAATCTGCCAAAGGCCTTCCTGACTACATGAAAGGGTTTAGGTTTAGATATTGTCTAAGCGAGTATCTAGCAAACGTGAGTGTCGTCCGAGCTTTGCATCCTAAAGAGAAGTCACGGCTCGCCACTGGTGTATATATACAGTGTATATTCACTTATAATTGGCTGAATGTTAGTTTACTGTAATCTATTTAACAAACCACCGAACGTGGGTGGCAATGGTGGTGGCGGTGTGTTGAATAGTGTGTCTTGGGCTGTCAAACAATTAATCGTGATAAAAGTTAGCGTTTAGGTAATATACTGTTTGTCTGTGTACCGTGGATAATATTTTTGTATTTATAAACACAAACATTTAGAAAACATTGACTTTATTGTTTTTGTATTTACCAATAATTGAAATGATATATATAAATGTTTACTAATTTTACATTTTATCTTAAATACATGCATGTATGTGTATATGATTAATTGCGATTAATTTTATCTATAGCGAGAGCCCTTAGGTGGAGTACAAACACAACAGTTTGGTATCTCTGACAAACTTGTACATTTCTTGGAATTAAGAGGGTTGCAAAAATAGAACAAGTACATTCAAGTCATTTTGTAAAATCGTGTTCATTCACAGTGTAATAAAAAACAAGCTTCAGGCCTGAATCCTCATGACTCTCCAGTGTTCCTCTGCTTACGTAAAAGACAGTTTGAGCTAAATCTACACTGAGGAAATAGAGTTAATGACGTGTTTATGCACATTAGCATGTGTGCGTCAGAGAGAGAGAGAGAGAGAGATGTTGATGTGAAACTCTTGTCGTGTCTTTTATGGAGCCGCCCTGCCATTAGAGTTTCAGAAGAGAGGTCAACAGTGTCTCAAACTGAGCTCAGATTTGCCAATAATCAAAATTCACTATTATTGAAGATAATCAAACACTTCTTTCACCCGGATGTATACATTGAATGCACAGTAAGTCACATTAGATTGGCCAATAATAAAAGAAAACCTCTTCCATGGTTCCAGAGTAAAGCTTCATTCTGACCAAACCTTTTGCATCACTGTAAGTTGTCATCCTGTCGTGTCAATCATTTTTTTCTTCTGTATTTCATCAGTCAGATCTTCTGTCTATAACTCTGTTTCATCAGTCACGTAGCAGGTGTTTCTCTTCACATTGCTTTTAGGGATCAAAGCAGGAAAGATTTGATGTAGCCTGGAGTCTATCTGACGCTCTCTCCAGTCTCTGTAATGAAGATCTGGACGATTCCACCACTGATTTACAGCACATGTTCATGGAGTTTTCTAGAAGCTATGACTATTACTCTTTTAGCTTGCTTTCCTATGTTGAACTGCAGCTTTTTAAGTACATGTAGAACATTTTTTTAAAATGTTATAGTTAAATATTCATACATCTCAATTGGTCTTATAGTCTTCTTCCAAAGAGTCCTCCAACAGCACATTTATCTTCTTAGTCTCAGATGTTTCTCTTAGAAGTAAAAAGAGAATCAAATGAGATCTTCAATAATAATGACTTTTGATTGCAGACTTTGACAATTGAGAACTCTAAGGGAGACGTTTATGTGATCTCATCGATGTCTTGAGATATCAAAGAGACCTCTTCTTCTATTTCCTGTAGCTCAGTGTTTAGATGCACAAAGTATTAGCTAAGCTCGTGTGTTGGTTTCACAATATATAATTTAAGTGCACTTTATACTTTAGTCTCCATATAAATGCGTCTGTCAATTGCGTAAATGTAAATTAAAGCTCATTAGTATTCTCCAAACACATCTAGCAGTTATTATCTATTTCTTGCACATAATGTAAATTACATATAATGATTAGAAATACTCAAACTAGTTGTCCTTTCTTTCAACCTGTTCCAAGCTTCTTATTAGCTTAAGGCGAAGTGCTACCGACTCTTTTCAAAGTTTCTTCGTACTTCTCTCATCTGTACAAAATCATGCAAATTCTGCTGATGGCCACAGTTAAACTGCTTAAAGCTTTCTTTTCTATGCATTTATGGCTAATGCTTTGACCTATCGCTGCTCTCCAGCTCTCTTCTGTGGGTGTAAGCCGAAGTCACTAAGCAACATGGAACGACATCCCAGATAAGGCCCTTTTATAGCCCGCATAGTGCCGTGCCTGCTCGTGGCTCCTCATTTACACGGGAAGTAAATGCCAGCGGCGGTACAAACTGCAACACATCTTCTAGACATTATAATGTGTGCTACTTTTTCACTTTTTTAAATATTCACTGTATTAAGAAAGACTTTAAAGAGACAGCCGTTTCAAAAGTTCTGTCATGTGAGAGATGCTAGGTTACTTAAGGGAAGCAATGTTATCTCAGAAATGGTGTTATAATCCAATGTAATCCCTGTTTACACAGCGAATGTGAATCAGAGGTCACATCTGAAGTGACATGTATAAAGGTGCAAAATAATCAACACAATTATTTCACAACGAAAACGTTATTGGGTGTTTCTGCAACTACGGCATTTTTGACTGTCCAAAAATAATGTATATGTGATTATAGCAGATGATGAATAAATAATAGTGATGTAAGGTTCATGCTTCAGCATTGCTTTTTTCTAATAATCCTACGCTTGTGTACGATTCACAACGTGCCAATTCATACAAATTAGCCACCTATAAAGTTACGAATTCCCGTTAGGTTAAATTGAATTATTATGATGTGAAATGAAAGCGTAGTGTTAAGTATTAGAAAAAGGCAAAGCCATATTAAAACCAACGAATTGTGACGAATTAGCCACCTTGAAAAAGAGTTACACTTGTCGTAGCAGATGATTCAGTGGTGTGAAAATGAAGATTTTGCCCCTTGTGACCAATGATGAAGCGTACTAAATAAAAAGCTTTATGTTGAAGTGACACCTTCAAAAGCCTGTGGGTTGTTATGGGTTCCTGTTTTCTTTAAGTTCACATGAATCGATCGAGGGTGTTTTTGTGTCAGGTACCCATGTACGCCATGCCGGGCTGTTTTACAGCCACTTAAGGGTCAATCGGTGCTTAGAATTCACCGGCACAGATGGCGTAGCCTACAGTAATTAACATAAATAACATTCACCTCTCAGTTTCAGCAGCTCAGTCATTTGCTCTTTTTTCGTGCTTCTAAATGAATGTAAAATCCTTCTTTAATGAATTGTACCCACCGAGCCGAAGTGCCATCATAAACCTACGAATTGTTTCTTTCTCATCTTTTTACCTATTATCACCAAAACAATATGCGAGACTCGCTTTTGAGAAGCATATATTTGCTTTACTTAAAAAAGAGTTCACAGATTTATCTGCATGCATGTGAGTCGCACTTCGCCTACGGCAAAATCAGTCAAATTGCCCGAGCTTCACGATTACTTGTTTTGCTGCACCTGCTGTGCCGTTCCGTCGACCTTCCTTCACATACGCCTGCAGGAAAGAACACTCACACCCACGCTTTAATTGTCAAGTGTGTGGTGCTCTTTAAGCCAGACGGGTCCTGATTGGGTTTGTAATGCCCCCAGGCCATCTTAATCACTGCCACACACACACACGTCGAGGTAGAGGTTTCTGAGAGAGATAAAGGGCACTAAAAAGGCAGAACGATGCGACACAATCCCGAACAACCCGAAATGAGCCCTCCGCCGTGTCCTGAGGTGTTGCTTGTAAAATTGTTATAACTGCACTTGCCAGCACCTGGACCTGACGAAGGGACATTTCGAAGTTAATGTAGATATGTTTAAAATAAATAAATAAAGAACTCGACTTGCTCAGCATGTAAATGGCTTATTTAATGGAAGTTAATCAAAACTAGTACAACAACAATTTCTTTCCAAGAGTTTTTTCCCTCAACAAGCTGTCAGACTGTAGGCCTATTTTACAGGCCATTTATCTGTCAAATTATGTGCTGATGGAGGTGAGGGGTGCGTACACACACGCATACACACACGCACTCATAGCGCAATTGAAGGAAAAGCTTATGTGGTCCTTCAATAAAAAAAATGGAGGAAAACCTTTAAACTATCTATAGTCCATGTTGCAGCATCCATCTCCTTCTCTCGGCTCAGGTGAGCAGAGAGTAAAACCATGTCTGATTCTCTCGTATGTTCTCGGGCCTCTTGAGTTGAATGGCACAGAACAAATATTCTAGCTTTATAAATTTCGTATGAACACTTGTTGGTAAACGGTGCAAAATGGCAGGCTTGTTTTTTTTATGACGCGCCGCATAAAAGGGGCTGACCAATGAAATTGGTGCTTTTGTTCACGTGCCTGGAGCTGTAACATAAAAGTGATTCACTTTAAAGGATGCTACCTGTATGCCAACTGGCAGGAGGTGTGTTCGACTGCGCAGACTACTCAGACGTATCGCAAGAGCCATTTGAAAGCATACGGAGCAGTTCTCGCAGTAGTTTGAAACATACATGGATCGGTCTGGCCAGTGCCGCTTAAAAACCAAGTTCATGGGTACGTGATCACAACGGTGAAAGTGTCAGAAAGAGTGTGCAGCTTATAGTATCTTCCTATAGAATCGTGCCTATAGATCTCGTCATTTGGAGGTTGCATACAAAACTGACTGTTCAAAAATCTGAGGGGACACGACGCCTCTGAGTATCACGAAATAATTCGGTCAAGGGCTTGGAAATGTCTCTCTCTCGCTTCGTCTTTCTCTTTTAAAGAGGTGACAGCAACTGCATTTGAGAATGACGGAATTATGAACTAGCCTGAAAATCCATTATAAAATCATTCTGTCCTGCGGCACAAATACATGATATAGCATCCAACACTGCTCAGAAACCTCAGCCGGAGAGAGATAGAGATGGAGAGATAGGGGGAGGGAGGGTTACACTGTAGAAATAAACTGAGCCAATGTACACCGTAGTGTCCTTCAGCGTGAGGAAATACAAACATTCACAACCAGACAGCCGGGTAGAAAATATCTTTCAGGGTAAAGTCAAATGTGGCCTCCTCGGTTCTGCAAATGGACACCAACACGACACTGGATCATCATCATTTACTGGTTTGTATTTGTTTGTGTGTGTAAATCATTCATTACTCGTACCGATTTTGCCACGAGGGATGTTCATCACAGATATGAGTCGTCCAAATCACATAACACAGACCTTCACATTTAGACACGGATAACTTAATATTGGCCTGACAGATGTTGTTTTATTTCATTGCCTTTGCACCAATCAATGCATACAGTATTGTTTTATGAAATATAGCCCAAAATGATCAATGATGGTATTTACGCTCCAAGCAGAAGATAAATGAAGACATTATCCCATCGTTTGACAATCTCACAATATACAGAATAGAAGGCTTTTCTCTCGCTATACGTTTTGTTCTTTCTTTTTGGGTGATTTAACAAGCATTAATGTGGAGTGTTAATGAATTCAAACGACTCTAGACCGCGTTGATTCAAAGTGAATCAAACTAATGGAGACACCACCTTCCCATTCTGTACTTTTTTGGCATAGGACATTGCAGCCTGGGCATAATATTGCAGTTTACAAGTTTGTTTAAAGTTTAACATCGATTTGGTTTGCTGTGAATACTAAAGGTATCAAGCCCGGAGTAATATATAACGACGGACCAAAAAACTGACATTAGGATGCAGGGGAGATGATGGACGATGAGATGCGAGAAGTGAAGCAGGCATCTGTTTACATCAGTTCTAAAAACACCTGGAGAGAGCTTTACATTAACATTTCTATTCATCTCAATGGCAGTTGCTTGGCTCACAGTACATACAGTACCTAAAGTATCACTGGATGCTGAATGGCTGCATACTTCTGCGGCATTCTATAGTCAAAAGTTCACAATCAAACAGTTCCAGAGTTGATTTTAAACATTTCTAAACCAATCAAAAATGTGAAATAGCTTTAATGTTTGCTGTAAATGTCATGTACTTATTTTTATGCACATTAGTATCTTTTAGTTTAATGCCCCAATATGGTCTCTTCAGTGTCATCTTGATTGACGGTCTACTCAAAAACTAAAGAAATCAATAAAAGCAGAAAGAAAAACAAATGTGCAGTGTTTTCCATCCCAGAGGACCTGCAGCGCTTTCTCATTTACACTTTACTTAGACTGTGTATATGACAATGTGGAGGATAATAAAATGACTGAAATGTTAGAAAATGTCTCATCTGCAAACACTCGATGTTCTCAGAGCAGTGTTTAGTGTAGATATTTCAGCACGAGTCTGTTCTCTTTGTTGTTGTGTTTGTGTATAGTGTACTTATTCTAAAACACTAAACAAAAGAGTGTCTTAACAATACAAAACAAATGTAACTACGCATTTAGATGTGCGCTTGGTGATTTCTTTTATGTTGTGCTGCTTAATGTTTTGTAAAAATGCACTTAAATAATATCAGTCCAGGCATTAATTTAGTCAGCTCTAAAGTCAAAACAAAGCTCAACATGAGTAAAACAAAGCTTATTGTACTTAAAGAGTAAATCATTTGTGGTCCTACTTTGGTTTATGGAGTGTCCAACAAGTTTACACACATACAAGGTGTAAAAACACTTTTATTTTCTAATAATTGGCAGTAATTCTTACCTGCTTACTTCTTGATTGACTCTCAAACGATTCGTTCGGCGACTCATCCGTCTAATCCCCACCTTTCTGTCAGCCTAGTCTGCTGTGATTGGTTCACCGCGTACGTCCAGTTTCGCAAATGGAACGTAGGCGAGCATTACAACAAGTGACGCAAATCTGACATGGAACTGAAATTAGAACGACGCACGACTCGTTCATGTGATTCAGAGTCGACTCCTTCTTTCCCAAACCGATAACTTTGTTATCCGTTCACTTTTGGCTTTACAATTTGGCAGACTGCTCACATTCACACACTGCAATATTACACACTTCATGAAATGTAATATTTACTCTTTAACAAAACTGAACTGAAACTTTTATTTATATTTTCGTAAAACACACCTTCACACAGAAACTGCATTCAGGCTGTATCATTCAGAGTATTTGAAAACTTAAAAAGTTGTAAAAGTTAAACTGTTAGTTTAGCTAAAGAGAGAAAGTTTCACCCATCTGTGTTGATGCCAGGCAAGAACTGAATTCATGTTTCTTGAGGAGTGAGGCCAAGGCCAATAGTCTGTGTAGGACCATTAATGCTTCTTAAACATGTTAATTTAAAAATAAACTCACTTTCAAAAGTTTGATTATATGAATATTTTGCGTATAAGGGTTGCTTGTCCACTTTGGAATAGCGAACACTGCGTCAGCAGCTTTAATCATTTATTCAAATGATTTCCCTGGCTTCCCGCTTACAAGTTTTCCTTACAAGAGTCCAAATTTCTCTCTGCTCTTATGAAACAGGGCACTGAGCCACTGGCATCAAATATTAGAAAGCAATTAGAACAACAGATGCCTTGGCATCATTTGAGGATGGACTCTCCAGCTCCGATGTGCTCTTTTTACATCTCTCACGCGTATTCAGCAATCCAGATTAAGTACATAACAATTATTTCGAATAGTTCTTCTTCACACATGCACTGCTGTTCATGAAGTTTAGAAAATGTTTGCATTTACACTTGAAGTCGAATTTTCTGATGATGCGTTTTATCAAAATTTCAGCAAAGTTTTCAGAACATTGTTGTCTTTAATTCTACAGTTTTTGTCTCAATATTTCATGGGCATAAAAAGTGTCAAATTAAATATTTTGATAAATATATAGATAGATATCAATCAAACTATACACTATACTGTAAATATTCACTTGCAAAAATAGATGGATTTTTATTATGTATTTTTATGTTCCTGCCCCTTTTAAAGCAACACTTGAGAACTTTTGCTCATGATTGCCCCGTGTGGTTGATAAGGGCATTTGTCAGTGTCGTAAATACTGTCGCTAAGCATTGATGAAGCACGACATGCTAGCTATCGAGTCCGAAAACATTATTAAATCTCGACTACCTTACAATTATAAATTGTGAACTAGTCGTGTGGCAATAAACAACGTGAACACAGACTAATACAAAAATGTACATATGAATCCGGTAGCAGGAAGGCTAGGTCTCCGTCCGTTGCCTCTTTCAGCTCACGCCGCCGAGTGTAAGCCCGTCCGATATTGATTCATATACGGGCTCGTGTCCGATCACGCTCTCTCTCTTTCTTTTCTTCGCTTCCTCCGACAAAACCCTCCGGCTCTGCCTTGGCGTTTGTTTTGAGACGTGTGTATAAGATCGTTTCGTCTTACAGTTAGCTGTTGGCTAACTCCACCCAGGTTAAGAGAAAAATATGTGATGTATGCCGTATAGCAGGGGGCTTTCATCCGCAGGCAGGGGATGGGCTGTGTGTACCGACCCGAACACAGAATTTGGTTTTAGCCGCTACGAGGATGCTCAGGTAGCAGCGGCAGTCAAATTCATCCACTTAAGAGTTTTTCAACTACTGAAATAATTTTAAAGACATTATTTTAAGTTCGAAAAACGAAGTGTTGCTTTAAATGAGACCTTGTTCTACCACAGGTAACGACATGCCATAGGTTTGGTACATCTTCAATTAAAAAATATTAAATAAAATTCATGTCGCTTATTGTTTTAGTCATTTTGTTAGTCTGATAATGTTCATTTACAGTTTCTCTGTTTGCTCAAGAGGTTTGATTCCTGAGGAACACATGCTTGATAAATCATATACACTCACTGTTACTTTACTGTATGTAACTCTGTATTATTATAATGCTCGACAAAGACAACAGCCCAACACAGCTGTGTTTTACTCATCTCCCCATTTACTTCCTCTCTTTTAGTTTTTTATCTTTTCCCAGAGAAAGAAGAGCACTCTTCTGTTCCACTCAAGTGCTTCTCTATTCTCCAGATGCGGTACGAGTGTTCTGAGGTTCTCCTAATGGAAAGCAAGAGAATTCATAATACCTGTCAGCCGGCCTCACGGGACTTATTCTGGATGGTGGTACATGTGTTCAGGGATCAGCAAGTGCGTTTCATAATCCTGCAACCAGGGGCTGTTTGGTTCATGGGAGAGTTTAGTCATTATAACAGATTCTACGCTTAATCGTAGCCATGAGGCTAAACGCGGCATGAAAAAGAATTTCTCTCACTACTGTCTGTTTACTTGGGCTTACAATTTACAATTTCATTTCAGTGATGTTAAGTTGGATAAACATAAAAAATATTGTGTATGATATTGTTGCCCAAAAAGTGTTGAGACCCTTAAGTCAAACAGTATTTAAAATACATAAATGTCACGATAAAATATCAAACCGTGTGACATTTTGGAAGTTCAATTGCAGTCATTCGTTTGCAGATCCATACATGGAATCCATACATTTAGGTGTGTCTCGTAATCTTTGTCTTTCTAGAAAAAGCCAGAAAATCGTTCTGTTCATCCATTATGTAGCGCTGTTCAAACGGAGGCTTTTGGAAATGAGAAAACAAAAAGAAAGTGTGTTGATTTTGCTCCAGCATCAGTTTATATAGGAAATGACAGCGTCTAAATATGTGATGAATCGGAGGCCTGTATTGATTATGGAGAAAACCGTCTGCTTGGCTATAAACAATGCCTGGCACACTGCTGACAGGGAGAGAGAGAGAGCGAGAGAGAGAGAGAGAGAGAGAGAGAGAGAGAGAGAGAGAGGTTGAAAAAGGCTTTTGGCTCTGCCACCTACCATCTATCAATAGTTTTGTTCCGATGCAATCACAGATCAATCTCAGAAACTAGTATATATATATTATTTTATTATAGCATCAGTGTTCCAATGAACCGCTTATGATCTACAATACCTGTCATGCTTTTGAAATCATTTCAGTTTTAATAATAAACCGGTCGGTCTGTTGAATTACACTGGGATGTTGTGAAGGAGTTTGGCCCTTCAACTTTGAAGCGTAGCAGTTACCCCGAGCGTCACGTTGAAAAGGCCATATACTGTAGAGTGAAACAGATTTCACATTCAGATTGAAAGACTCATAGTTCGCCGTGAATGTCACAGCGTCTGAGATCAAAGAGAAAATTCTGCTTCAGTGGCAAAATCATACGACAGGACATGAAGAATATGACAGGGCACTTTTTAAGATATATACAGTAGATGGTTGGTGTTCTGGGAACAAGTGTTTGGCAGATTGTCCTCTTATTCCTCAAAGTGTATATTTATTGAGATGACTGATTCACATGTGATAAGACTCGAGGCGGGTTACGGATCTCTCACATCTTGACTGACGCCTTTAACTTCTTTATATATTTCCCTCCGATCCTGGTTTATTTTCTCCAGCAACGAAATCTAATTTGTAAGCTTTACACGGGTCAGTAGATGAAGATCGAAGTCACCACCAGATGCATTTTTTTGTCTTCGAAGTTTTCTACAGTTTCACCGGTTTGTCTTTGACTCACACGGAGCAAATGTGCCAGTTTTGTAGTCTCTTTATTTCTCCAGCAGTCCCTCTGTAGTGTTTTAGTGAAAAAGACCTTATTGTGAGTGGTTGAGAAGAGAACAGCGTCCTCTTGAATTTGATATCGATTCTATGAAAACTCCATAAACACTCGAAACTCGTGATCTGGTGCATCTCTGCGTTTCGAGCGATTGTGCTCTCTGGCATAGGAGAGCGGAGCGATTGCATTTCTTCTCTCTCTCTCCCTCGAGTGATGATTAGCATGCTCGCTAATGCCTGCTAATGCACTTCTCCTCACTCAAGCCCCTTATCCCACCCGCGCCTCTAAATAAAGACTCACAATATCACCCTGACAGTCATCGGCCAGCGCTATCGATCCATTAGCATCCACAACAAAAGACACGAGGCGTATAATACGGCAAACGCCGAGCATTGCTTTCAGAGAACTCGTCGGTGGGTCGTAGCCCTAATGGTGATCTCGATATCATCAAGTTGGCAATCGTGAATCAGAGCTAATGGAAACAGTGCTGAATCTGACAGCAGGAAGGAAACCGTGAAACGTTAGAGATAATGATGCTGGCTCGATGTATAGGTCGTGTACACTTTCATCACATCATTGAAGCGGTTTACTTGAACCAGCCTTTGATCGTTCACAAGCCATTGAATACTGTTAAATTTACACTTGTTTATTAGGCTGACGATTTAGCTGTTGTGTAGAGCGGTTAGCTGATGTAAAAGAACACTCAGGTAAGGTTTCGCATCTACCTAGTAAAACCATTCAATTCAATTTAATGTACATGGCCCTTTTTCACCATAATACTAAGCTGTTGAGCCGACGGAGACTTGAGTTTGGTCCAGCGAGCCGTGTTGTAAGGGAAACTAATACAATTATGAACTCAATTAAGTGGCAGTAATAGAGTTTCTCTGAAAGGACCTGTTCATCTCCCACTGAAGTGTCTCACTGTGAAAATGACAAGCTGTGGAAAGTGTTTTGACTCAATAGAGACTATAACACAAAAAACTGAATCCTAGTTGAATATAACAACAGTGGCTTAATGATGTTTTAAAACATCATATCTACAGAAAATGTAATCTAGATGTGACAAAAGCAGAGATGATCTGATAATTATATTTCAGTATTTGGGTACCGTTATTTCAACCAAACAGCCATTGCTGCAAAGTAAATGTACACTGCAAAATGGAAAATATAGTAAAGGTTAGCAAGCAAGGCGTTTTCTTTTCATCTTTGCACTTTAAAAAGAAAAATGTACCAGTATAGCGTGCATTCTTAATAACACTATACTATGTATTCAGACCTTACATAATGAACCGGGATGTTTGTATTCCCTAAAAAATAAGCTTTTTATCTACATACGGAGTGGGCGGCCTACATACATGGAATTTGCCATTGCGCCGGTATGTTTTGGACAGTAGCCAGACAAACGGCTCTACAAAGCGCGATTCGTATATATGTTGTTCTTCCTGTGTCTTTTTAGAGGCAGATTGCATCGTCACTAAGTTAAGGACACAAGAAAAAGTAGTAGTATTGGGAGAAGGAATCATTTACAAAGACAAATGTTTGAGTGATGTACATGCTAAGTCAATGCAAAGAAGCGATAGACATTCTACAGCACGCGAATTACACAACGCGAATTGAGCGTTTCGGGGGTTTGATGCGCGAGTTGAAAATGTAAATTTTTTTGGGCGGATATTCACGCCGTGTTAACCAATCAGGAGCTTGCTCTAGTAGAGAAGTAATTTTGACGTAACGAGTGGAGGCAGAAATCCGAAACAACAATGGCGGACAAATTCATCGTCGCTGTATGTGGATACCCGGGGCTGTACGATATATCTTTTTACTTTCATTAAAATAAAAGGATCATGCTAGGAAGAAAGTGAGTGAGGAGGTCGGACAGCGAATAAACTCGAAATGTCCACTACGCGCGATTTACCGCATCTGGTGTGAACGCTCTATGAGGGATTGGTTGCAATACACAAACTCACCGCTAAAGATCACACACTGCGGCTTTTAAACAGATAGGAAAGGTTCAATGATAAAATCTCGACAGCCCCAATCACGTATCACAAACATGTGGTGCAGTTTTAAGGTATAGCATTACTTTAGGGCATTCTAATATAAGAAATACAAATAACTTTTAAAGAATGTTTAAAGAAATTTTTTTCAGAAATCCTCTAAACTGAAGTTGCATCTTTGGCCCGCTAGAGAGGGCACTTAAAAGATTAGGATTAGATTGTTATGTGAGATCTGTCTGCCACAGATGGCTGTTGTGCTCTCTTATCAACAAAATGGGCTTGAAATACCCCGATTTAGAAGATATTAAAATCAATTCACATCAAAAAACAACAGCTTTCCTCCCAAGTTTGACACAGAGCAGATCTTTATACGAGTGAATGAGACCGCCGGCACTTTTACAGACTGGAACAAATAGGTTTCTCCATAGCCCTAAAAAAATCTCCCATCAAACACCTCTCCACATTAAACAGATCACATGATAAGCCACATCTATTACAATAAACGTCACTGTTTGAGAACACAGAAATAGAAGTTTGAGTTTATACAACTTGTATTCACAAGCGAACACACGTGAAATTAAACAGATCCTTTTAGATCCATACAAAGACAGTCACAGGACCGTTTTTTCGCAAGTTTAAGACGCCAACACATACTTCACTCTTTTATTCTAAAGTCTTTCCATCTGTACCAAAATGTGCCGTGTAAGCACCATTCATTGTTTTAAAGACGTTCTGAGCTTTAAGTTAACTTTAGATACTGTTCTCATCTGTGTTCGGTCACTACATGTCTCTTTCTAAGTAGGAGGTTCCTGCCAGATGATCCCATGACACAACATACTGCAGTGAAGGTCTGCTTGGTTTAAATCAGCTTTGTGTCGTGTGTACGTCAAAGACAAATATGACCAAATTCAGTTTGAAAGGTAATACAAAAATGCCAGTAATGTCACTTGTGTTGGAAATACGAAGCGTTCTCAAGAGAAGTCATTTATTTCACATTATTAGAAAACGCTTCTCAGGAGGCCCAGAGAAATGTCAAAACTTTAAGAAAGTAAAGCACAAACGCACCAGAGAGATCGTGGCAGCCATGGCAACAAAGCACAAGATGATTTGGGTCCCTTGACATTTTCGCTTCTAATTTAAAGACGTTTTGTCAGGATAGTTAAAATTTCACTGTCAAAGCCAGAAATAAAGAAAAACAGAGATTATTCATTTTTAACATCCTTAGCTTTTAGAACTATTATAATTGGTTGAATTGTTAGCAATCAATTACGGAGATGATTGGGGGCTTTTTTGTTTGTTCACATCACACCTGTTATTATTCTGTCTCCCAACACCTGCTGAGACATCGTACTACAAACACATAAAACAATGAAAACACAATTAAAATGGAACGGTTTAGTATAGAAGATGTCATTAAAAGAGATAAGAATATCATGCAGATATGTGTTTGTGGTTTCTAGCACATGTGAACCAAATGAGATGTTTTAAAGATGTGTTGACAGCATATGTGTGCAGATTGCAGTGTCGTGACAAGTTTTGTGCATAGAAGAACTTGGACCTCCAGCTCAGGGAATGATAATGCATGCATATATGATAATAAATCATCAAAATGTCAAGAATATCGTAAGATATTATATATATATATATATATATATATATAATAAATTAAGTGTTTATTTCTTTAATGTTTTTAAAGTCTTTTAAGTGTTTTTGAGTAGTAATTTTTTTTCAAAGGTTTGTTATTTTGTTATGTTTTATTGTGTTAGTTAGCTGAATGACATTGAGAATGAGCAAATTATTCTCAAATTATGCAAATCTGGTTTTGCAAATTAACTCTTTAAATGTAAGTAAGTCATTTTTACAGTACGTTGATTTCACCACAGTGTGGCACTATTAAACATTCCTTTGTTTGTGTGAGGATCCCAATGTCTCGAATGATGGACAGAATGATGTGTGTTCATGCCTCACAGGCTCTCTTTCATTTGTGTCCTTCTGGCATCTTCTCTGAGAGAGACTAATACTGAATCAAAATATGAGACCAGAGGCTTTCAGTTACCAGAGACTCATGGATATTTTATACAGTATACACATGCACATCTGTACTGTACTATAGTAAAGAAACATGAGTTACTTTGTCGAGGATCCATCAGGTTTTGTATGGGGTTGTAGTACATCTACAAAAAAGTTCTGGTGGAAATATGGTGATGACACATAAATGATAAGGAGACCCGTACACAAAGACCTCTAAGTCAAAACCAGTTTGTACGGGTTAAACTACAACAAAGACAAGACCAACTCTGTTCTTTTTTTCTGAATGAACCGCAGGCAACTTTATTGTGTCTAAATGCACAAATGTGATATAAATGAATATTGAAGTATTCAATATATAATCAAGTTTTATTCATTTGTGGATGAGCTGTACTGTAATTTTCCCTTTTTGTGGTTTGAATCATGGTTATTCTTGGAATTAAAACACAAACGTCTCCAATTGATTTCGATTTTACGAGAAGAGCTACATACAAAGATAGCATCTAGGCACATAAAACCTAATAACACAAAAAACTGTACATTTTTAGCTGAGGTGACAGATATTCATTTCATTTTCTCTCAGCTAATCAATAAATGTAGCCTGTATGTCATGAGAGACACTGAAAAATGTTCCATACACAACAGAATAGAAACTATAACGTTTACACAAAACTAAGGCCCCGGTCTCACTTGCCTTTGACTCCATTCATATCCATGCAAATGCGACAGACGGGAAACGCAAACCCGTCTAAAGAAATGAAGTTTGGTGAACTCTGACCTGCGAATTCGCGTATCGTGAATGCATGAAACCAATTGAAGATCAAAACATCACAAGGTGACCTCTTGGTTCAGAAATGTAAAAGATGGAGGAATCGCTCCCGCCCATTTTTGCGGCACCGTCGGAGCGAATTTCGCATGCTCGGTCTCTCACAAATGTCCTGCTTCATTCCTCATCAGATGAGCCGAAAACTCAAAGCTTTTGTCTATGAATGACTGTGACATTATTGTTCCTCAGACTGTCTCCAATTCCTTTTCGATTCCTTCCTTGCGTCTGTGAATTGATTCACATCCAGCAGAATCCTCTTTGAACGCTTTATTATTACTCAATGTTCATATTTCACCTTCTGTCTCAGTTGTAGAATTTATTCATGGCAAAATCACAAGCAGTCATGATCTCATCTTAAATGTGCTGCTCATTCCATCACATGCTATATTACCGTCACTTTCTTTGTTTGTATTTCATGCCGGGTCTGCTAAAGCATCTCCTGATCTGGATTTGCATTTAGTTTTTGGGAAATAGCTGTGAAATCTACTGTGGCCTTCGAAACCTTCTTATCTTATCAACCTGCCTTAATCTTTATGCGTCAAAATGAAGAGGTGAATGCTAAAGATTGCTGGATAAATGTTGTTCAGAATATTTGATGGAGTTTTCAGTTGTGTTTCAACTTCAGTGTCAGATGTTGAAATCTATAAAGAATATGGAGGTGCAAAATGATGTCAATTTGATGAGAAATGTTCGAGTTCATAGTTCATACGACTTTTTTGTGCAGACTTAACACATCTGAGCGTTTGAGACGTTGTTGACATCTCTAAGGTGGAGATTTGAGATGTCTGCCTCATTTTCTCAGGAGAAATATCTGAGACGCAGATGAGACTTTTCATTTGCGCTTCATTTAATCTTATCGATGTCTATGAGAGAAATCTCATCTGTGATGCCCTTGATATTATTCATACATCCATTGTGAGTTTTAAGCAGGTGTGTGGAAAATGTTAGACACACTCTTATAATTTGTCTCATGTGTCCTTGTCTGAATCACCCCCCCAATAATTCATATTTTGTCCTTAAGAGAGAAATGAAGGCGGGGATAAAGTCAGATAGAGACAAACCCTGAGGTCTACAAGCATGATGAAGACAAGAGTTATAGCTGTACAAGAGCTATATAAAACTCACTCACAGAGGGGTCAAGCTGACAGATGAGTGTGTACACGCACGCACACACAGCATCAGGTTAGATATACCTTGAGGGAGTCATTGGATGGGTTTGTCTTTTATTGCAGTCAGAGTTGGGACAAAGCGCAGATGCTCTCTCGTGGTTTGGAGGTGCACGCCCGTCTATACAACTGCGATACAATAAAAAAAGATCTATATTAAAATAATTATTAATAACTAAAATATAATCATTACTTACTACTATTCAGGATTTTAAGGTATGAAATGATTTTTTATTTAAAGCGACACTTGCTCACAGGTGCCCCATGTGGTTGATAAGCGTAATTGTCTGTCGCCAGTGTCGTAAATAATGTCGCTGTGCAATCTTTCCTGTTGGAAGCGCAATACGAATGTGAATTTGTACGAAAAAGTAAGCTGATGGAACATTATTTTAATGTTGAAAAACTACAAAGTATTGCTTTAAGACAGAGTTAAGAGTCTACGTAATTCATTTGTTAGGTTTGTTTGATGAACAGATGGACATCGATGCCATTGAAAAATGATTTTGACACATTACGTAAGGTTGTGATTAAGTCTGCATTATGACATCTTGAAATAAACGTTTGTGTTGTTTTATAGTTGCAGTTTATTTGTTCCTGACACGGTCGTGAGCTGTGTGAAGACGTAACAGCATTGGGACGACGTGAGGGCGAGTAAACTACATAATTTTCATTTTGGGGTGAACGATTTCTTCCGTCTGATCACGTCTCTGGAAAATGATTTGATTTGTTTCCATGCTGCATTCATGAATGTTTTCTGAATGCGTCTGCTTAGAATCAAATGATGTTTAGCCGACACGTTTCATTGAATTTCTCAAGATAACGCCAATCTTTCCGCCCGGGGACGAATGTTTTCCTTACGTCGTCACAAAAGTTTTCAATTAACGCTATATGTGGCCCTACGTCAGTACTTCAAAGGTAAAGTCGGTCCCGACCGAACGCCTTCTGATAATGAGAAAGAAAATCTTTCCAGTAAAATGAAACAGATCGACGGCGAGAGTTCAATAATAGAAGCTCATCTGAGGAGCACAATGGGACTTGCATGCAAAAGGAAATGAAACAAAAGCCTCTTCGCTCTCGCTCAGGATGTGGCCTTCTTGAAGAATCTTTGAACAGACTACATTCATATTAGCGCTGTTACAAAGATAGTCTTGAGAGACCTTTATTGGGTCGGTTAACTGAATTGTGTGTGTGTTAAAATGCCCTGAAATGTGCAGCTGGCTGAGTTAGACAGTAGCCGTGCGAGTTAAGACCGAGAATTCTACAGGAATGAAAAGAAAAACTCCCTCGCAACGCACTTTCAGTCCCTTTCAGCTGTCTCGCAGCGTGGCAGATTCTGGTCCTCGGCGAGATCCTCGTAAGCCTCAGAAATCCTGCTGCTGTTGAGCAGAGCTTCCGTCCCACCCCACCAGATCAGAGCCGCTACCCAAGCACATTACAGCACAGCTGGACGGAGAGCCGTGCGACATGATCGCTGTCAGGGGATGTGCGCTTGACCCAGTCTAAGCTGTCAGTCAAAACATCCATGAGATGAGAGACGGTGAGGACAAGGGCCCCCCAATCACGCATAGACGGTCACGGGGGGCCGCAATAAACGAATAGACCACAACTTCCCACACAAAGGCTCAATCTACATGAGTAGCAAATGGTGCATTGCGACATAATTAGATCTGTTTCATTACATTCGTGAATGGGACCAATCTTGTTTTATCACGTCGTGATGTGCCATGACATTGCCCGCTTCCTAAATTAGAGTTTGGAAATTAAATCACTTCCAAATGAAAGTTTCCAGCCATATGTGCACGGACCTCACCGTTTACCACAAACCGCAGATACAAGGATTACGAAAGCAAAAGAACAAAGTAAAAGATGAGCTCAACGTCACATGATGAATAACTGAAAGTGACAACTAACACAAGAAGATCCAGATGGTAAATTAAAGCAGAAGAAAAACAGCAACACAGTGATCCTCTTAATTTACTCATACGGCCGTGCCGCGCCGGGAACCGGCACATGTTTTACAGCGATCTGTGACAGCATTATTATCTATCGATTCACCACCTCATAATGTCTCTCTCTCTCTCTCTAGTCTATTTTCATGATCACACCGTGTCCCACAAACCCATGAGATGGGTCTCTGTAAAGTGCAGACTGTTTATCACCACTGATCTCAGATCAGACTTTCTCATCTTGATCTTGGGTTTAGCAAAAGGACTAAAAGAAATCCAGTGGAAATCTGCTTGGCTGCTGTTGTATTTTTGGCCTTGTGGATTAGGGCTTTAGACAATGCTAATAACATTTGAGCGAGTTACATATTTGCAAAACTTTTAAATCATGTTTTTCATGTTCATTTCGATCAAACTGTGGTTGGTTTGTTTTTGAAATACAGCTAAATAACAAAATACAATAAAACATCATTCTTGTTGTTTATTACGATATCATGTTTTTTTAATTGGACTGTTTTTTTTTCCAAACTCTTTAAAATCATGTGGCCGTACAATAATTAGATGTTATTTTGAACTATGATGTTAACGTTGGTCTATTATACAGAAGACTGGGGCTAATTGTCTCCAGTGAATATTTTTTAATGTGTGATCTTGAATTTCTGCATTGAGAAAAAACAACTCTATAGTGAACATTAATCCTCGGGAGAAAAGTTACGGTGTAGTACTTTATATAAAATGTGAAAACACAACTTGGCGGAAAAAATGTGCCAACCTGCCTCATGAACAATACTGCGTAGTCCGGAGAACGTGTTTAGAATTTGAATATATATCATATCTGGTTTGTGAATCCTTGTCAACTACATAAAAAGATATGATTCTTAAATAATATACAAAATCTTAAAACGTACAGTAGCCCTTTTGACAGCTTCCATTGTGGCAACAAGCCCCAGTCTCCAATGGCTGTGATGAATCAGAGGGGGTTCTGTGCCAAATGATCTGAATTCAGATATTTCATCATTTGAACAGGCCTAAATCGATGAAGACATTGACTGCCATCCTGTGTCTTCAACTTCGTTGAATGTGAAAGTTTGTGCGAAGCCGATCTGAACGCAGCACGAGCTCTGCGCGCTGCAAATACACGGGGACGCGCGCACGGATCAGTGGAGGCAGATGGATTCAGAGTTCAATTTTTCATTTGATGTCGATTAGAAACGCCATTCAATTCTGCTTTAATTTCATTACTGGATATTATTTTTAAGGCTTAAATAAGTAAACGTTCATCGTTTACATTTAGGAGTCGAAGTGCAAATAGGACCCTTGAGATGCTGTACGCGCTTTCGGTCGCCGTCATCGGGCGTGTTTGTAGAACTCGCTGTAGCCAATCCGCATCGCCGGAAAAGTGTGTACCCACCTCTCCCCTTCATCATCACCATCATCATCCGGATCCTCACAGTCAGAGACAGACACCAGCCGAGACAGAGACGCTCTCACACGGAGCTCATATAGGAAGCGAGCTAAACACACTGTAACATTTTCCTGAAGGTATGGAATGACGACGAGATCAACCAGTGGATCCGAAATTCATGCTCGGATGTGTTTATTCCCCGGCTTGAGTTCCAGCACTCTTTTCAACCGGACACTTCCACTCCAAGACCAAGTCCGGTGGCACCGGCATCCGAGCGCGCACATACATGGGGATGATCGCCGCATTGTCCGGAAGATGTGTATCATTGCACCGCGGCTGAGATCTGCGTCGCCTGCGCTCATCGTGGGGTCGAACCTCTCGGTTCGTGTCTGCGCTCTGCGCCCCGTGTCATTCCCCCTGAACTGAGATGGCTCTTTGCGCCGTGGTGCGACATGCGCGCAGACCGCGGTGGGGGACTTGGACGGATGCAGTTTTGATAACGACCTATTGCTTTCTTTGCGTATTGCCATTGAAACAACTTTGCGCGTTCCCGTCTTCGCTGAGCGACTGTCAAACACCCACCGGGTGGAACTGCTCCGGTAAGAGACGCGGACGCAGCGCTTTCTTACGCGCCGTGCGCTTTTGGCGCGTCTTAGTTCTTACCAGCCTTTCTGTACAGAATTTCCATTTGTCAATGAAGTAATCGTTTTATTTCAAGTCACGTGCAGTATTACAGCTTTGGGTTTTGAAAGTGCTTAGAATTACCAGCCCAGATTATTTTATTTTTTTGGGCATGAAACCTGTCAAGGCCATCATCTGGCGTTAGACAACTACATCTGGAGGTCTGGTGCGACTTTACACAGTATTTGCAGAATAAATGAAAAGACAGCTTTACATCCAGAGACACATTAAAAAACGGGGCCCTGTCGTGCAATTACTTTGTCTCTTGAAATAGCTTTTGGGGGGCTGGAAATCCATCTGTTGCACTGACTACCCGACATGATTGCAGATCTCAATAAGAAACGACTCTGTATCAAGACAGTATAAAATATAACGAAATGAGGAAAACGATATATTTGCTGTTGACTTGTTCTCCCCCTCCTCTCTCATGCCGGGTCTGTGTGTTGTGTTCTGTAGTATTGACCTGGTAACCCCACCACGGGGCAGTCGCACGTATTGAAAGCAGAGCTTGATAGAATAAGCTGTCAGATAGACAGGGTGTCAGATAACTGGCTTGACTTTAGTCCACCACGCACTGTATTATTGTTAATCTGGAACAGTCAAGAACTGTACCACAGACTAGTTTAAGCTCTGGTCCTCAGTTGAGATCCCCAGGAGAAATAAAGTTAAATGTTTCAATGAGCTACAACAGCTCAGTTGACTCTCGCAGAATAATCGTTGCAGGCCTGGTTAACGGAAAACGGAGAGCACGAGCCTCTCCGGGCCTGTCATCTGCAAATTTCTCTCTCCATCAGTCTGTGAAACTCCACAGGGATTTGGCTAATCCTGCACCTCAGCTCTTTATTTTCTTATTCCTCAGAAACTATGCCAGGCTAGTGTGTGAGAGAGAGAGAGAGAGAGAGAGAGAGAGATGAAGTCTAGAGCATGTAAGGTCTTCTGGGAGAGCCGTCTGAGCTCCTGGGCTAATGAGGAAGTTGCGCTGGCCTATTTTGAATTTCTCAGGGTTTTTCCGGCTCTCTCTGCTTTATCCAGCCCTTAATGCCATTATTGAGATTTAATCCAGTAAAACAAGCAGAACGGCGTTGCTCGGTCAAGAAAAACTAGAATGAGCGCCCGTCCTGTTTTATTCCCCTTCCTGCCATCATCGGTTGGCTCAGAGGAGCCATGACTAATGCATGCCACCCAGAAGATGTTGCAGGACTAATTGAATGCTTGCGAAAGAGTGTTTGCGATAAAATGATAATGCCAGCGGGCTCTCATTCGGGAAGAAAGATGGAGTCGGTACTGAATGCTAAAGTGTGAGTTGTGTACCTGGAGGTGAGCGGGAGAAATAAAGGACAGTAATTGGATACTCTCCCAGAGAGCATGCTCATAACGCTGAGTGGTTTGCAAGAGCACCGTGTTTAAATATGCATGACGGCAGATGTTTCTGCTTTTCATTCAGAACCTTGTTATTTCCTGTGTCGGACCAAAGCTGAACATTCGAGCAGGGTACAGCGGTCACACATCTGAACAACATAAAAGCATAGAAACCCAAACAGACACAGTGGGCACACTGTGCACATACTGTAGAAAACCCGGATAGTTTTTTTCTAAATTAAATGTTAGGCTTTTGAGAATTGTTTACAAAGGCACATTATGATAAGTAAACTATATCAAATCAATCAGAACTAGATTGATCAGGACAATAAAAAATTATATAAAACGTGTGTTTTACATATTTTTCTCTGCATGACTCTTAAAACTTTCACCATGCATAACATTTTACAGAATTCAAATATGTAGTCATTTCGGTATATTGTGTTGGATCTGTAGGTTGTACAGTCTGTGCCAGCTGTTACTGAAGCAAGCGTTCATTTTTCAATTCAACTTCCCTGCTGATAAAAAAACAATAGAAACCCAACCGAAATTCGAATGGTATCCAATAAAATACCGTTATGAACCATTAGCTTTTTTGTAGTGTGGTTTGGGCATTATTCCAGTAGGATTTAACATCCCACCAATATAATCCATCGCATACCAGTAGAACCATTACAGTTTCCATAAAAGCCAGTACAAATCCCTTTAAAATGAGTGAAACTTCTTTAATGGTCTCTATTGTTCGGTCAGCAGGGTTGTCAATCAAATGGTGATGCGGTCGTAGATGCGTTTCTGAAGTCTTATTTTAAGCATTCAAGTCTGTCTGATGATGCATCATTTGAACCTACGTGACTCTTCAAACCTTGACTCTCAAGTTCTTAATTTTACGATTATTTGAGGTATTTCCACAACACTTGGCGATTATGAGGTGAAGCCCGAGGCTGTGAGAGATCCAGAATTTAGCACAGATATTTGGAGCCAGCTGCACAGAAACAAACATCAAGTTGAATATTTGAACAATGATCCCTGTGCACAACAAGCAATGATAACAAACAGCTCTTTCCAGTTGGATAGTAGGATGTTGACGCATGACAGAACAAGAAAGATTTTCTTATAAATACTACAAATAATTTTGAACTTAAACTTTTCAATGATAAAAATAATTTTGAATTTCTTCTGTAATGATTTACTCCAGCCATTTAATGGACGTGTTGGTCGGTTCACTTTGAAAACACCGTAAACTGTTTTTGTGAAAAAATTGCCTTTTTCTTATCTCATTTGATGTAAAAATATGTTAACCATTGTAATTCTTGAAAGATTTTCTGCATGGCATTATCAAGCATCCGTTGAATGGACTAAATTTGTGGAAGATGGTTAAATGTGTTCAACGGCGCTGACAGTGCTCTCTTACGGTAGTTAAAAACCATCATTTGACGTATATTTGAGCGTTCCAGTTGTGCGGGCAGGGATTCTGCACGGGTCAGCTGATGTGACCGATAGCGTCTGGGTTTGTTTCATATTTAAATCAGATTTTCTAAAGCAGTAAAGCGTGTAAGTGAAAGCACATGAATTAGATGGAGAAAATAAACCTCTGTGTGTGAAGCCTTTCACATCCCTGAGGTCAATGTCTAATTTCGTGCATTTTTAAAACTTGTTCTGCATTGAAATGTGTGGAATGTGCTTCCCTCCTAATTTGTTAAATCGGTAAATGCAACAGAATTCTCTGCATTCCGGGAAAGCGACCTTAAAATGCTTCAGTTATTAATGTGCATGTCTTTGTCAGCGCATGCTCTCCACCGTCCCACCGCGATTCTCCCGATAAAATCTCCAGAGAATGTGATTTGTCTGGCTACACGAGACAGACAGAAGCACTGTTCCCTCCATCAGTACTTATGGGCAGTTGTCGCACGCGACCATATGGCGCTGAAACCGAGCTCGTGTCCCGAGGGCTTTGGGTCTGTCCTCCACAGGTGTGCCAGAAGGTGCGAGGTTCAGCGTTTATTAACCTTTCAAGAGTACATCCAGAAACGCGCAGACACGGCTACGACCTTCATTTAACGGAGGTTCTGTTCCTGTTTGTCTATTTTCGAAAATGGAAGCCAAAGAGCTGGATGGTACTGTAGATTAATGATGAGTGTATAAATACTACACTAATGGCCGGGCTATTCTTACTGGACCATCTGTTATAAGAGACGGGGCAGTGCTCGCTTACATTTGTTGTTCAACTGGAAAATCTTTAGTGACCGGGTCTGGGATGTGTGGGATGGACCAGAATTCCCCGCTGAAAGATTTCACTGCATGGGAAACTGTGTTAAAGGGACAGTTCACCTCAGAATAATTCTGTCATCGTCAATGAGTCTTTCCTCAGTGGAACACAAAAAAGGACATTTTGAAAAATATCTCTGTGGTTTTGTGTCCAAACAAATGGAAGTCAATGTGGTTCATTGCCGAATGTACAGATGAAGAGTTTGGTTACAAAATTAGATAACATGTTTTTTTAATGATGGATTCCAATTAATATCAATCAAACTGCCGTTGGTCTGTTTTGATTTGAGCCATAATAACTTAAATAACAGCTAACTTACATAATAAAAAACATGATTTTTGAAAGGGAAAAAAATCTCATCATGGAACCAAACTTTTTAGATAGTCTGCTTAAATAACTTCCGCTAAAGAAATTCAATTATTAGTTTTTTATATTTGTACAAAACTCATTAATGTGTCTTTGTTTCCCAAATCCGAAAACCATTAGACATTATGCTGTGTAGTATTAAGCTGTTGTGCGGTAATAATAACACATTAATGCGAGCTTCAGGTGATACGGCTGCAGATGTTCGTGAGTTTGTACACCCTGCGGGTACTCATTTATTTGCATATTCATTGATTCGGTTAGCAGATGTTGTAGTTCAAAGATGCTCTGCCCCGAGTTTATTAACACAATGTACACGAGCGCAGATTCCCTGTGATGTGTTTGTCAGCAAATCTACTGATGTCTTTGCAGTCACCTCTGGTAAACCTTCAGCTCTGTTTTCTGTCACCGCTGTCCGTGCGTTCATCTTCTCCCAGAATTTCCTTTTCAAATCTTTTGATCTAAAGACATTTCTTCGAATGTCTGAAATGATTTCTGTAGACCAAAATATAATTTTGAAAACATATTACTTTGTTTTTTGGAAAACGCTTTTTAAAATAATAAATGGATGACTTGGACTGAATAATGAAGACAAAGTACCGAATAACTCCGTAATAGATGTGACATTTCTTTAAAACTGACATCTCAGGGTGACAAATGGGATTTGATAAATGATGGAAGAACGTTTCTGAAAATACTACACACAGATTGACAACACTTAATATAGATTTGATCGAATGTAACATTGTTTTGATTTATGTTAGTGTTTTAGTTACATAATAATTTGAATTTGTTGCTTTGAAGTTTTGATGTGTTCCGCTATTAATCTAGATGTTGAAAAAGTCATTATAAGTGGGAAATTGACACAACTTTTCTATTGTGTTCTTTTCTGAGTTTCATACGGTGTGTGTCTGCTGCCTCGGCTTCATTATCATTCCACACAGATTTGCTTATCCTGAGAGTTGGCTGCTTGTCTTGTTTCAACAGTCTCTCTCTCTCTCTCTCTCTCTCTCTCTCTCTCTCTCTCTCTCTCTCTCTCTCTCTCTCTCATTGCTGTGTTGATGAGCGGTTTACCAGCATGCATCTCTCTTTCTGAATAGCTGCATTGGTACAGACCCTTCTCACACACATGTGCACACACACACTCATTTGTCGTGACTAAGTAGTCTTCACCATTGGTGAGGATGATGTGCTGCCGCACAGCAATATTTAAATTTTATTCATGTCCCGTCTCAGCGAGATAAGTCATATCATCCATCTGCACTCATGCTCTCTCTCTCTCTCTCTCTCTCTCTCTCTCTCTCTCGTTGTTTATGTCAGACCTCTTCACATTGAGTCTGCCACAGGTCAGAATGTATGAATGTGTGTCATAAATGGATTGATAAATCTTTATAATGAGTAATTTGTAACTTTCTTACTAATGCAAACATTGTTGATTGAATCATGGCATGGCACACGAGAGCATGCATTATTATTATTATTGAGGAGATAAGGTATTCTGCTCAAGATGTATATTTCATTTTTCCACTTTTATTATGGTGTATGGTCACAGTTGGGTGTTTTACGGTAGCTTTCAAACTTGATTTTAGGATTTGTTTCTAATCTTCATTTGGATTCGCAATGGTTAGTTCCAGTCCTTGAATGTGACTGCAGGAAATGTGTTTGAAGATTGCTGATACAGAACATGTACAGTATGAAAGGCTCTTCTGAGTAATCTCCCTCAGTAATTGTTGAAAGAAAGCGATTACCTAAGGTATTGATTTCTTTCAGTCTCACGCTTATGTCCAGAACACAGCTGTTTTGATAAATGGCCATAACTCATTTTTTCCTGAAGCGATATCGTTCATCTTTGACAGAGTTTTTTCAGATGTCGTTTATTGTTCCTCAAGAGCTAACAGGAAAATCAGACCAATAATTCTGCCGAGCCTGTATGACACAGTGTTCTTTCCTTGGTTTTGGAGTGACATCTACACAAAATAAATGTACTTTGCCTATTCTATTAGGATACCAGAATAAAAAGCAAGTTTAAAGGTCCAGTGTATAACATTTAGCGTCATCTAGTGGTGAGGTTGCAAAATACAACGGAGCGACGCCAAACTCTGCATCCGATGTAGACGCAGTGTAAGGTTGATAATACGTTTTATTACACCTGTTTGAAGCTTTATTAAAAAGGGTTTGGTTTTCTAAGAATTTACTATTTTTATTGGAGCTTTTGTATTGTATGCTGCTTGATGCTCTTGCAGTAAAGAATCCTTTAATTTATTAAAAATAAATGACCTGAAAACACACTTTAAATATCTTTTTTTTTTTTTAGACTTGATAATTACATGATCAATAGACTCCTTTTCAAAAGGACAACCGCATGCTGAAATATACAGGAACACAAACAGGGAAACACATCATCTCAGACAGCATCAGTACGTCTGATGTTGTATCGCCGGCTCTTTTACTCACGGATGCTTGAGCTTATGAAATATTCATCCTGGATGTCTGTGTTTATAGACAAGTAAGAAATAAAGATAACGTCTTTCTCCTAAACATACTTTACAGTAAATGATATTTGTGTTTTTTTATGTATGCGTGTGTCGGAGAGAGAGAGAGTATCGTTGAAACCCATAGCATTCAACAACAGATTGTACGCTGACTTAGCTTGCATGTCTCTCCGTTATTGTCGACAAGGACAAAACCTCAATCCATTAAGAAACATCCAGTCCACACTCATAACAGAGGTCTGTAAGCATCAAACCCTGGGCTGTTATGACCCCAAACCAGGGACACAATCTACTCCATCAAAGCCACTTTTCTATTGCTGTCATAACACGCTTCAGTTTCACACCCTCCATCCAGAGCTGAGAACCAAAAGCCCCTTTGTCCCTAGAAACAAATTCTCTGAGGCAGTTTCACACCGATAATGTGTTTACTCGATTATAACGAAACTCATTTTCAAACTCATTCCTCATTTGACCGCTGGTGAACTTTGATGAAAAGATTGTTGGCGATGTGGAACCAACAGCGATAGATAGTGAGGCATATTTGTACATTTTAGAAGTGCGAAATGGATCTTACGGTCCTATGTAAGACCTTCGATGGGCCCTTGTGACCTGACCCGACTGTTTCTGGTTCTGTTTCGAGTTCTGTGCATGAAATGAGTCGTGCTAAAATTAAAACGCATTCACGGAAGTCATTGTTATTGCTCATGTAGCTCTTCTCAGTGTTTCATAAGTATTAGTCTCCGGTTAGGAAAAATAAAAACCGAAATAATTGGAGAGGTGATTCGAACTGGATTTGGGTACATTTTATGAGAAATGTTAGTTTCATAGTGAGATCTTCAATAATATAAACTTTTGATTGCAGACTCGACCAATCTGAGCTCAGTTTGACACGTGACATCTCTCCTGAAACTTCTTAGACATTTGTGAGATTTTGACTCTATATCTGAGACACACATGAGACTTTTCATTTGCTTCTCGTTTATGTCTATGAGAAACAATGGGGACGGGAAATCTCTTTTATGATTTGATTCTCACAGGCTGAAATGTAGAGTATACTATTGTGTAGTGTTTGTTCTTCTTACAAGAAAGCAATATTTTCTTTTTGTCTTTATTTATCTGTTAACACTCGTATTTGTGTATGTTTCCTCACAGGGTTTGAAGAGCAAGACACAGATCTTTTTCTCTGCGACACAAACACGTGCAAGTTCGACGGAGAGTGTTTGCGAATCGGGGACACGGTGACTTGCATCTGCGATTTTAAGGTAGGCACCTCAGAAGCTGACGTTTCATTTATTTATTATTCACCGCTGTGTTGAATGTGTGACGTGCGTTGGATGCATTAGCGCATACCAAGACTGAACAAACTGTTGCAAACACACAAGCGTGTTCTGTGGTGAGGTCAGAGTGCTGCACTCCGCTCAGACATCGTGCATCTGTGCCTCATTGCCGTCCGAGCTGCATCACTCAGGTAAATAGCATTATCTGTCTGCTCGCACCGCGCGCGGGGGGATTTGTCTTTGATGCATCTGCTCGCTCACCCTGACTCGCTCTGCACAATGCTGCCTTGTGCACTTAAGAAGGGTCACGCTGCTTTCATTCCTGCCCTTAATACAATTGAGCGCCGCTAACGTTAGTCTGGGGCCATGTGAGTGCTTCTACTGTGCTGCCGGGGGGAGGGGGGTATCGGTTAAGTATGAAACGCGGGGCAAGTACGGGGATGCCCTGTTCCTGCGGTCTGATGATGCTGATACTCAAAGCTCTGCCCTGTAGACGGGCAGTATTCCCAGATTGGGAGCCGAATGGGAAGAGCGCGTGCGTGCGATGTAGAGTAAGATGAATGGATGTGATCGGTACAAGTTCACTTACTGAGACGCTATTGATCCAAGTCTCATACTCAGACTGACCGCCTTCCATCTCTACTGTATCTCTCTCTCCTCAGCTTTATTCCAGACAGACAGTGAACTGTTTCTGTGCAGGTCACATGGGCACCGGAGGCCACATTTAAAGGTGCAGTCTGTTCTGGGCCAGACGTAACACAGGGGTCATGGGTTTACGTTGAACAATAGTGGAGTATTTAAGGGTATTTACACATAGGGCCAGATAAACCGATCAGGGCAAAATAGCGCAATTTCTAGTGTCAATGGGACTGGAAATTTCTGCTTGTGGTTTGCTAACAAGGCACACTGTCAAAAACACAGGCATAACATCTTGTCCCATAATGACCTAGAATGACGAGCGCAAACCTTAGTAAATTGTGGCACTCTCCCCCCATAAACTCCTAAACAATCGCAAAACAGCCGCGTCTATGCCTTTTCGTCTTGGGTAAATACAGACAGTAGGTTTTAACCAAGCTGTTAGTAATCTGGCCCTTTGTGTGCATGACCTTAAAGACGCACTTGAGATGAATAGCTATTTGATCTCTGACACCATTGATGCTTTTGAGACCAGTCTTCATCGTTTTTGGACCATAACGCCGCCGGTTTCAAACACTTGCACTTTGAGACCCCTACTGTACTCCTTTACCGTAGACAAGAGCTCTTATTATTTTGATCAGATACAATAGCCACAAATGTACAGTCAGATACTGTGTGTGATTTGGTTGGTACTCTGGAGCCTTTTGGACACAGAGATTCATTCAATAGTATTTTAACAACAAATATGTTCATTTTGTATGTAGTAGATACAGTGACCCCTGTAGGCAGTAGTAGGCACTGACCTTTAGCTGTTCATTTACACATGCTACAGGTTAAATCAGAGGTCTGAATGTCAAATTAGATCTCTTTTACAAATAAATTACGCCATTGGTTTATAAATGAAATGTCTTTTTATTTTTTAGTTTGTTTAGCAAAATCGTATTTTGTTGCCTATGTTGTTATAATTGCTTCCAATGTTTCCTCATCTGGAAATTTGCATTTCCTCATTTGTTTTCTCGGTTTATAGCTGACACGTTAGACACACTCCCTCACATGTTTAGATGTGTGTGTTTATGTCAGAGACAGACGGCCATATTCAACAGATCACCTTCTTGATTGTTTGTGGCTGACTTCCTTCACACTTCCTTCACTTAAATCACTCCGGAGATTTCAAACTTTCAAAGAGTCGTCCTCCAGCCCTCCTTTCTCTCACTTTCTCTTTGTCCTTCTCACTTTTGCTCTCTTTTCCCCTCAGGCCATTAGTCAGCAGTTCCATGTTTGGTGTGTGTTTTTCCAACGATTTGTGTTTGTCGCGTGTGTCTCGCGTGTGTATCGCAGATAGATGGATGACCGCCTGATGTAAATAACCTTTCTCTGCTCCTGTGGGTTTGATATATGAGTCTGAAACTGGTTCACCTCCTCTGATCTTGCCGCTGGGTCAGCTGCTTCCTCCAGACGCCACAGCTGGCAATGACAAAACCACCATGGTCAGGTGTGACACCAGGTGCTCTTTCTCACTTGAACCTGCGTCTCGTCTTCCGGTGTAATTAAAGTTTGTCCTCATCTGATCGCGTTCATGAAACATTTACGAGCACAGAAGTGTGACACATGTGTTTCTGTGTTTTTACAGTGCAGCGGTGACTACGCACCTGTGTGCGGTTCAAACGGAGAGAGCTATGAGAACCACTGTCTCCTGCGGAAAGAGGCCTGTAAGCTCCAGACCGAGGTGCTGGTGGTGTCGGAGGGTGCCTGTCCTGTCGGTATGTCATCGTGCCTAAACTGCAGAATGCAGAATGTTTTGTCTTCTTTACAGTCAAATATGTAAACGCACTTACTGTACAAGAAAGCTCATTATCTGGTGACGCAAAATTGCATCAGATTCTGCTTTCACTTTAATTAGGTTTGTTTACATACCAAGTTGGCAAATGTTTTTTTTCTTTATGATATAATTCCAGTTTTGTTTTGTTTATAAAAAAAAGGAGGAACCGTCATATCTTATTTACAAAAATGCTGATTAATGATTAAACTAATAATATCGACAATGATTCGATTTTGCCATATAAGCTGTTTAAAAAAATTATATTACAGAAATTAAATATTGAAAAAATGTAGTCCAGTCTGTCCGAGGTTGAACGTGACATTTTTAGATTTCTCGAGAGCAACAAATTTGTATGTTTAGAAAAGTTTATATATTGTGTTACCAGTAAAAGAACATTTACTTGACTAAACAAAGTTACAAACCCATTCAACAAATTGTATATTTAATCAAATTTAATGTATATACAATAACATTCAACAAATTGTTTATTTAATACAATTATTACATAATAAGATATTAATGTTAATATAAATAATATATAAATAATTATATTATTAGCCCCCAGTCAGACTGATAAACAAACATACACTGTCAGATAACCCATAAAACCACCGATATGTTATGAAAAATGTCGCTACATTGAAACATCTGAGCCTTAATAAATATTTGCCATCATCCTTATCAGTGGTTTAGACGTCCACACCAAGATCAACATAAAGTATATAGTAAGTCATAAAGATAAAAATCATTTTAAACGTACACAGCTCACACACCATAACTATAACAATATTTAGAGTGAATAAAGAGTGGTATATGTTTTCTAGCCAATGACGTTAAAACATTGACAGACAGTCAAAATGCATTTGAACATAGATTACTCAAGCATTTCATCTGTAAAACTGCTTAATAAACATAACTTCCTTTGTTGATGTGGATGCTAATATAGTGATAGGTCTCTTTAAAGTTATCATTCTTGGTAAGAGCGGGACAGCATGTGCTCCAGTAAGCTGGAAGAGATCAAAATCACCGTGAACTTCCATCAGCAGTGAGCAGTGGTATGTTGGACGTTGGCAGGCGTAACATTCCACAACCATTCATAAGTCTGAGTGATGCGTGCGACCCGTGAGCCTATACTCGGGTTACTTTAGTCACACTGAGTGGGTGATAAAGACGATTATGAGCTAAAGTAATGATCATTGACTAACAGCTACTGTAATTACTGTAAGAGTGACGGATGCACCTGCTGTCGGCTGAAATACAGGACAGACACAGATGCTGCTCAAGGGGAAGTCGGGATGTGAAATCATCTTCACACAAACCCCAAATGAAAATGTAAGCTCATAAAGATTGCTGGCAGTTAAGCTAATTTTGTTAACATTTATGCAGAAAAATAGAAAGGCAAATGAGGCATTTGTGGATATGCGGTCAGAGTATAGATTATTAACGCTAATGTGGATAGTATTGCTCAGACAAAAGGGTCTTTAAAGACATTATTGAGAAATGTTTGATTTTAAATCTCCAGTTTTTCATTACTGACTTCTGCATCTTGGCAAATCTCTGCAGTTTGTTTTGAAACTCTACGTCATTTGAAGTCATTTTTAGTCTCAGGTCAGATTAGAAAGACTTGGGGTGTGGGTTGCGTCCAGTTTTGGTTTGGGTCATCATCTCCCTGTTTCCAGCCTTCTTTCATCTCCCTATTGCTTTCTGTCCCCTTGAGCTGTACTATTTATAATACAGACAGAAAGTCTTTTTAATGATGACATGGGTAGTATGGACCCCGTGCGTTAGAGGAGACTAAACTAGTGGTCTCATTCTCAGAGGGAAAGTCAGGGTGATAGGTCTCCATTTCATTTTGTTGCCGTCTAGGAGAAATATTGAGATATATAAAGTTCTCAATTATGATTTTTCTTTCAGAATTGCCCATAGCAGCATCACAGAATTTAAATAAAAGCTCAATTTCATATTAAAATGAGAAAAACATTTACATTTCTGAAGGTTGTACATTTACATACTTGGAGAGAAAGTTTTAAAGCATCTTTGACTAAAATCATAAGAAACTAAAATGACATGCTTCTCTTTCAGTTTCAAGCGCATATTTTTCATTATCTAGTGAGTTATCTAAAGTATAGAGACACAGCGTTTAGAAAGACGCTTGACTGAAGCTCTGGGGAATCACATTCTGGGTTGTGCGTCTCTTTATTGGCAGATGACATTGTGTCACCTCTCTCTCTCTCTCTCTCTCTCTCTCTCTCTCTCTCTCTCGCTCTCTCACGCTCGTAGTTCTGCTCAATAGAGGTGACTGCATGTAAGGACATGAACACAAAACATTCTGGTCCAGTTACCGTGTCCTCCTTTAGTCCTCTAGATTAGCCTACTTTTGGTCATCTTTTATTAGGAGAAAGATGAATTCAGTCTGGAACAAAGATAAATAGATTACAGCTTTATCATTATGTAAGTAAACGTGTTTTTAGATGGTGTGTGTGTGTGTGTGTGTGTGTGTGTCAGGTTTTGCTAGGATTATGTGGACCAAAAATAATATTAATGAATAAGTGATAAATAAAATTGAATGCAAAAGCGAATGAATGCAAAATTACTTTTTAAAAAAAAGTGGTTAAAGGAAAGAAAACATAACCAGATGAGAATAAATCGTGTTAGTACCTGCATGGAAAAATACTATAGTATACAAGTACTTACTGTAGTAAACTGAAGTAGAATTCCTATTGTTTTAAAATTTTACTATAGGAAATACTATATTACAGTTTTTATTCGTCTGCTAACAAGCATTGTTCAATACTGAAGCCACACTTTCCAAAGTCTTCACACAGTCTGTATTAGCAACATGACTCTTCATCTCACCTCCAAAACTCTTCATATACGTCTCAAAAGAAGCTCATAACAACAATTCTCATACAGAAAACACACATTTCATCCACGAACAGCAGGGGGCATTACATAAACTATGCACTTTTATTTTTGAAGTTTGAATGAATCCGTATTTTATATAGAAAAAACACTTCTCACATATTGAATGTACTATAAAATATCTGTCTCTCTCTCTCTCTCTCTCTCTCTCTCTCTCTCTCTGTCTCTCTCTCTCTCTCGTATTAATAATCCTTGATTTACTGTAGCAAGCACTACTAACTAGATAGTCCCCATTAGGATAGGAAAACAAGTGTGCGTGCATGTGTGTGAAAGAGTGAGAGATATGTGAGGTTGTTCAGAGGCAACGGCAGTAATCAGTGTCAAGTAAAGTGGGCCCCATTTCCTCACAGGACACAAAATCATTGTGTGTATTATACGGGTGTACACCAATCTGAGTGTGTGTTTGGAGACAGAATAAACACGGGTCACGCTGTTCTCCGATTGATCACCCATTACTTGTAAAGAGGAGAGAGATAGGATGAAGCGGTTATAAATCACACCGTGTATGTGTGTGCTGGGGAAAAGGGGCAAAGCTGGAAGAAGATGGAATCGGAAAAGTCATCAGTAGAATAATCCATCAGAACATCTAGACGGTCCCCACAGAGCCCTTTGAGAGGAAGAGAGAGAGACGGGCAGAGAGCAATAGACATGTGCAGAGAGGGTTCAAAGAGAGAGACGGGCGGAGAGAGAAAGACAGTAAAGGGGAGAATAAGAGAGAGAGAGACAGGCAACGATAGATGCACGTAGAGAGAAAGTGAGACAGAAACAGTTAGCGACGGTCTGATGTAATACCAGCAGGACAGATTCAGACAAATAATTTGTCTAATGATTGTAAATGAGGACTGCAGCAGAGATCGGTCTGATCAACGAAAGAGGTTTGATCATGAGAATAAAAAAAGTACTTTAGACAGCCGGCATGTGTCACGGGTTCAGAATAATGCGAACGCTCATTAAACACAGAATCATGAATATGAAGCAGCTCATTTGCATTACTGAGAACCTGTCGTGAAGGGACTGAAGTTTGGGAAAGAGAGAAAGAGTGAGGGTTTATGATGCAAAACTTTAAAGTTGTCATTAATTGTAATTACGTTAAAAGGATTCTGCACAAACACGTTCGTACAAAGCGAGTGAGTAAACATGACGTTTCTTTAATGGGTGAGTTAATCCATTAATGTTTTTTTACTGGAAAACCAACCCGAAAACATCTGATTCAATGAAGGATATTTTGCAGCGGAGGGAGAGAGAATTAAGGGAACGACACATTAAGGCGTCTCTTTCCCGTGGCCGCCTCAAACTAAGATTTATATTTGTTCTGGGCGGGGAATAATTGGTGGGGTGATTGATGGGAGGGGTTTGAATGAGGGCACAGGGCTATAATCCGCTCCTCTCCATCATAACAAATTGATGAATGTCAGATTTTCCCAAAGCTGCCGTCGAGCCCAGAGGCGGGCGAAGTGCCGCAGTATGGTCTCGACATAACGCTTGCGCCCTTGAACTCGTGAAAGAGAGAGAGAAAGTTGGGTTATCTGGGGCTGTTTTTTTCTTTTCACCTCAAATGAAAGCGCTGGAACTCCATTATTTATGTTTTGAGAGGTACAGACGCGGCCGTAGGGCAGATTTATACGTTTAAAAAAATTGGAAATGAGGTGACAGCCTGCCCCTCTCACTCTCTCTCTCTCTCTCTCTCTCTCTCTCTCTCCACATCAGTTCTCATCCAACATATACATTTCCCTCCGTGTAGCTTCCCATTCTCTTCTGCTGGTTGCCTGCGCTGTACGCTGGGCGTCGTAAAAGCTCAATTTAAGTCCCAATTTTCTTATTTTACCACTCTCATAAGTCATTTTGATGTTAAGTTTTTCATCTCCACTGAGATGAAAGCTTTCTGTCTCGCTCCTGAGGCTCTGCATGTTCTAGAATAAGAAGCCACTGGTGTAGGCGAGTGTTCCAGAAAAGCCCTGAATGAAGATCGCTGGAGAGAGATAATGAGCTGTGCCACTAAAACAAACTTTTTTTTATATATCTCTTGATATCTCTTTTATAGCTCTGATTATATATGAATGTATTTATTTTTAAGATGCATGGATTGTGGAAAAAGGAAATTGTTTTGCTTTATAATCTGAGCATTCAGCGAACAGTGATGATACAAACAACAACGCAAATATTGACATCTTGAAGTGTCAAGGACGTAACTTCATTTTCAAGGTCGTGCTGGAACAAATGTCAAAGTCTTAAGAAAACTGTATGCCACTCACTGACCTCCGATCTGTATATCATAATAACTGCATGGTTGCTTTACTTCATACACTGTAAACTACAATTGAGGAAATTGTACAAGTTATTTTAGTCGAAACTTCAATTTAATTAAAAGTAATCATTATACTTGACTCAAAAGTAAGTAAAGTACTATAAAATGAAGTTTACATTACTTAACCTGTTTAATCATTTTAAGCATTTGGGTTTACAGTATCAAATGTAACCAATTACATATTCTAAATATCACAATATTGATGTTATGTAGCCCTGTAAACCCCATAGCATTCTCTCTTTTTTATTACAAAAAGTACATTCATCTGATTGTTACGTTTTTTAAATTTCTTTTATGTATTTCATGTAGCAGTTTTTTTCAAATGTAATCTTTCCCCTTAGAATAACTGTATAGAGCTATATCAAAATAAAATGGCATTTGCTTGCTACGTGCCTGCTTCCATCTTGGCTCATGGGCACTTTTTTTGAGACGATCAAGTGGTTGGTGAAAATCATGTGACCATTCACTTTGGAGCGTTCAAACTCAGTGGCTGAATCCAAAATCGAAAACGAGAGGGTGGTCAGATAACATGTGGATAACGTCCAAGTTAAAACATGCTTATCACATTAAAAACACCACAGAAGACATTTTCTGAGGTTGTTTTTAATACTGCAATAGTATGCATATGAGAGCGACGTATATACGTGATAGACATCAACCAATAGGCAGAATACAGACACAAGAATAATTAGCAGCAGTTTGCAGTCAATAAGCACTTCTCTACTACAAAAAAACATCCCATTGGCATAATCATTCTTCACAATGGGAAGTGTGAATGGACCTCTTATTGCCGGAATTAAACAGAGAAAACGCGTGGCAAAATCACAAAGCTGCTGTATTCCTTTTAATTGTTTGCTTTCATCTGAAGCATATAGCCCTACAAGGAAAAAGTGAAAATAAAAAGTTCTGAATGTGCTGTACTTGAGTTGTTTACTTGTACGAAACCCATGTTACGGTGTTAATGTGACCTGTCTCTCATAAATGAATTTGTTGCGCTTGTCATTACATCACATGGCTAATCTCTGGCCCACACTCCAGTACAGTAGGTGGCGGAAACGCACCTCAAACGTAAGTTGCCACCCTCCTTTGAAAAGGAACAGAAGAAGAATTACATCATACGATCACGTCAATATTGCGTACGACGGCCGGAGCACATTCATACTACACCCATTCGGGGATGTACCCATTTAGGTACATGCATACTGAAATAAAGTACCTACTCGTTGACAATGCAATTTTGGATTCAGCAAGTGTTTCTGTTCTGTGTTCATTTCCAAATGTAACTCTGATATAAAAGCCATTGGAGGGGGAAGCATGGAACACCAACGAATGTGGGCACTGTGGGAGATATACGTAGACGTTCAGATGGAGAGAGAAATTGAAAAGGAAAAGGCAGGCAGTCTGAAGCCTTTCACTAGTGAATGTACAGAGCCGTGACGTCAAGAGCGGCGTTCAGCGAAGTCGGTCACACTTTTAAGGGCAGTTTAGAAAAATCTGCTCTTTTATACTTTTATGAAATATTTGCTTGCAAAAAATCTGAATTCACAGCTACTGTACTTTAAAATGACGCTCGGTACGGAAAATTGCTTTTTGCCAGCGAGTTATTGGCATCCGTGTGAACGTCCACGAAACACCTAAAAGTAAAATGTGATGTTTCATGTTGCAAAAAGCCTTCAAGATTATTAATTCACAGCATCCATTGTTTAATGTTTGGCTAAAATGTTATCCATCAACCAACGCAGAAGAACGCTCTCTCTTTGTTTTCCTGACCGTGTGTTTTTCTGCTTTGTAGATGCTGGCTCTGGATCAGGGGACGATGGTGAGTATTTTCATCTCGTGTCTAATTAATACGGAGCATTACAATGATCTCATGTCTCTTGCGTTGTCTGCTGGCCCGCGCACACACGCGCAGATGCTCGTGCTGTGTTTAGATGACTGCAGCTAGCGTCTGCCTCTCCTGATAGATGTGAATGTGCCAGCGGTACTTATGAACTGAATCCAGGATGAAGAATTTCACTCTGGAGCTTGTCTCATTAAAAAGAGATACAGGATGGCCTGATGGGGCGAGAAGAAAGAGAGAAGGAGGCTTATGGATGAGTTATCTAGTCTGAAAGATAATCAGCTGGGAATGGATGAGATTCGAGAACCGGTTTGGGACGGAGAGTAACGTTAGCGTACTACTTAATGAACGTTATGTTAAGAGAAAACGAATGTGAAAATTGAATGGAGATTTTTCTTATGTCGTTTCCTTTCATTAATATCATGGCATTTATATAGCGGAAGAAAAACGTGCACATCAGATTTACACTTTCTTTTCAAGCCAACAGCTCATTGTAGGGGGGAAAGGACGAGGATGGAAAACATCAAAAAGCAGGACGGAAGAAGACGAGTGTAAAATCCACAGCAGAGTGATGATACAGGAGAGAGCGAGCGAGGCGTGGAACATGGAAACAAATGTAGAGAAGCTACAGGGAGTCGGATAGAAAAATAAAAGGGCGGACGAGAGAGAGAGAGAGAGAGAGAGAGAGAGAGAAATACTAAGACACGGCTCAGCAAACTCATGAGAGGAGTTTAGCTTAAAGAAAGCTTTTGCCATCCTCTAAAAGGATCAGACATGTTTTAATGTCTGAGTTTAAATCATTGATGGGTTCTAGGCTCATGCATACTAAATCAAGGAAACACACACAGACATCTGTTCAACACTTCCTCTGCACTTTGACTTTATACAACCGAGCGCAAGCAAAATGCATTATGCCGAAAAATAAAGAACCATACAGTTGTGCTTATTGAAATGCAACAGAAACCATTTTCCATATCGTGCCGGAGTCAGTCACTGTGTGTGTGTGTGTGTGTGTGTGTGTGTGTGTGTGTGTACTGGTATTCAACACAAATGTCCCCACAAAGATCATAATACCAATAGATTTTGACCTTGTGGGGACATTTGAGTTCCTAATGATGGAAAACAGCTTATAAATCATACAGAAGGATTCAAAAATAATGCAGAAAGGTTTGTGTGATTCTTGTGTTTAGGTGTTGGGTTGTAGGGGATGAAATCATAAGCCTGATATATAATCAATGGAAGTCTATGGAATATCCCCGTGTGTGCGAACCCCACAAGAACAATAAAACTCTCTGTCATACTAAATATTGCTTATTTAATAATGCAAAAAGGATGATTCTGAGAGGGTTAGGTTTGGAGATGTGTTTAGAGATAGAGGATAGAAAACATCATTAGCTCAGTATAAAAACAATAGACGTCCATGGCAGGTGTGTTCACGCATATTACGTTCTTATGTCCTGACAACATTCTTATAGCTTAGCTGGTAGACTGTGGTGCAAACAACAACATCACCGGTTCAACGAATCCAAGTTGCCGAGGACAGATGCGTGAATGTGACAGTGTACTTTTTGCATCTCCAATTTAAGGTGGTGAGCTGTGGGCATTACAAAAGGCTGTTTAGAGTTTCTAATGCCGCATGTGATTGTAAGCAGTAATACCCATCTTGGCTTAAAGGCCCTTTTTGAAAGCAGTGCTTTGTCTACATGAAGTTACTGTCTCTGAGTCACAGGTTCTGCTCTGATGCTTTGTATTCCACAATGTGAGGAAAATCAGACGGCTTTTCAGGCTATGAGTTGCTGCTTGACCCATATTTGGCTTCCAGGAAGTCTCACATGTTACTCGGATCTCTTCACATTCTGCCAGAAGCGACTCAAGACAGTGTTTTGGTTTATTTTGCAGTCAATGGTCTGATGCCCTGCAATCAATAACTCATTATCTAACCAAATAGCATTAGAGCCCATCGGTCATGAAGCACCGTGTTACATTTACACGATCATATGTGATTTCTTTCGAATACTTACAAAACACAAGCATATGATGAATGTTCACAATATCAACACCTAATGATATCTAGTCTATATACACCATCCAAATGTTCATTTAATCAGCCTTTCTAGATGAATCGCGGTCATTCTAGTCCAGTGTCTGTTGAATTTCAACCAAATCAAGCCTCAGGAGTGACATAAAGTCTTCCAAAAGAAATGTGACATGACAACTGAGAGAATTATTATAAGGATCATTTTTTAACTTTTCCTAAAAGCATGTAGAAATATGACCGTTGTGATGCTTAAAAGTGAATCTGAAGATAATACACGTTCTGTTATTTTCACCTGTTTCTCCAGTTTTCGGCAAAAAATGCAAATAGAAACATTTTTATATTACATTTGGGATGAATATTGTTATTAGTTCACAGGATAAAACAAAAATAGTAATTTTACCTAAACAAATACTGTACCTAATAGCAAATTCAGTCTGAAAATGTATTTTCAGATTGTTTTGTTATTGATCTTCCACCATTCATGGCATCTTGTTATTATCTGTATTCCTCCTTTATTCCTCTGTTCCATCTGACTTCTATGCCTCTTTCATTAAAAATGTACTTTTACAAGAACCGAACATCAAATTTGTAATTAGAACTTTACTTCTTAGTTGCACTTTTGAAACACACATCATGCAATAATTATTTTTATTTCTTTGATGATTGATGTTGATATTTCTGCCGGCCAGATATTACAGTTGAGTCTCGGCCTGCCTTCCTTTAATAACCCATTACAAATCACTTTTTGCAAAGGTTGCCCCTCTAATGACATCATTTCTCCACACAGGACTTTCTTATGCCAAAACACTCGTAATTTAGTATTTCATGATCATTTCCCTCTCCTTCCTTGCTGTGAGTTATGTAGGAGCGCTTTAGCTGATGTTACTTGCGAGCTGTCGAGTCTATTTCAGCTCTTAATGCACAAATAAAAACAGATTTCTTAATCGAGCTTTGGGATCAGAAAGTTACTGTATATTCCTACAATACACAGAGATATTTAGTGTCCAATGAAAATGTATACATTTGATTTAAATTAAAAATTTCACAATGCTGGGAGAACATTCCACACTTGTATAATGTGAACGCGGGTCTAACATCCAACTGCTTTAGTTCGCTTGCAGAACAGAAAGAGCCACAGCAGGTATACATGGTGACATTTTCACAGCTGGACGAGTTATTAAACAGGTTGAGTGTCCGTCACAAGCTGGATTCTTCCTATCAATGTTACCATTGACCTCATAAATATGCAAATAAGAACATTAACCCCAGAGTTTACAAGTTATACTGTGTGTGTTCCTGAAAACAATGAGAAGTGAACTGTAAAACATGCAATTTATTAGTGGTTTTATTTCATCGTTTTTCTTTAACCATGTGTGCATGTGTGTAGATTTGTATGTTTAATGTTTCTATGCGAATAAAGCTGTTTAAATCTCAGATAGCCCAGGGTTAACAATTTCAAATGTGAAAAGCTCATTTGATTCCTCATGATATGACCCATTTACCCACAGCTCTCTCTCTCTCTCTCTAGTTAATGAGGGTTCTGCAGAGATCAGTCAGAAGGAGACATCAACATGCGACATTTGTCAGTTTGGTGCAGAGTGTGATGAGGATTCGGAGGATGTGTGGTGAGTCACATACACTTTATAGAGGTCCTGATGTTGCGTTCTTCAGAGAGCCCCAGGGGTTTCTGGGATATGGGGGTGTGTCTAATGATATGTATCAGATGTAAAGTCCTCTGCAGGCCTTTTTTTCATGAGCCTCTGATAGTGATGGCTGATAAAGTCTTCAACATTTCCCTGTGATGCATTGCAGTGCATAGTACTGTATCTGTCATACTTTCTCACCACCATATAAGTTCAAGTAAGAAAAAGTCAGTATTGAGTATTGTAGGCCTGCTTGAAAATGTATGACAAAATATGAAGCGATTTGTTATTTCTTTAAAGAAGAGGTGTATCTGTTTGTTCAGGGCAGTGATGGATGTTATCTAAACAGTGGATATAACGCTGGATTTGGAGATTGTTTGAAACTGATAGATGGTGCGTTCCCAGTGCTAAAAGATGCCGGACATGAACTGCACACGCTAAGTCAAACTAAGTCATATGTGTGTGTTTTGTTGTCAATCGGCACGTAATAATTGTGTGATCGTGCTGTAGTTCCGTGCTCCCTGCCCGCCTCCAACAGCTCGTGTTTTTCCGGAAATAATCGTAAAGCTGTATCTCTCTTTTATGAATGTGATCAAACTAAACACTCTTTGAAGATATGACGTATGCAATACTACTGTATAGGTGCTCAAGTTTAATATGAGATTGGCAGAAACTGCCTGTGATACCTGATCTTTAAACTACCACATGCATTCAGTAAATTGCTAAAATTGATTTAGTTCAGTGTATTAACTCTGTCTGCAAAACATTTGAGATCTTGTCCAGGTCAAAGTTTTTCTGTTTTCTTTCTGGTTCGTGTTGGTAAATTGCTTAGTCTTAAAGGTTGATGGTTTATTTTCTGGTACGAGGCACAGCGGACAGAAGATGGAGGGGTAAAAGACTGCAGCACTCCACTGCAATTCCATATGGAGTTCATAGAGTTCCTCTTCTAACCCTCAAGATCACGCTCAGGCAATTAATATTCAAACATCCCTCACGGTAACACACTAAACAGATCACAGTGATAGAGATGTAAAAACAGACGGAGCCAATGAAGGAGAAAGTGTCAGAAAAAGAGAAATGAGGCTTGACGGCTGTTAGCGTGTGTGTGTTCAGGTTCATCGGGGAGGTTAAAAGCAAGTGTGTGGACTGCAACTCCATAGACACAACTTCATTTCAGCAGGCGGTTCTGTTTCAGTTTGTGCCATCATCGCACAGACCAATGCCAACATCATTTCAGGAAATGATCTGTAAGCCAACAGCAGATCGGGTCACTTGATATTTCTGTGAGGGTCACACGTTTACCTTTTTCATCTTATAACTCAGAAAGATGGACGACGTCAGTTTGTGCCTTTGAGACTGAGAATGTGTTTGCTGCCTTTAAAGGGGTCCTGTGGTAGAAAATATTTTTAGAAAAAGTCATTAAAGACTCCCCCATAAGCCATTACGGACCCCCTACAAGAGGTAAAAATAAACTCAAGGGGGTCCCTCAGATAATAATCATAACACATCTAAAAATGTGCGCAGATAAGGACATAAAATCCTATGGAACTTTGGATAATTGATAGGTTACATTTGATTGTGTTACATAGAGCTGAATGAAGAATAACAGATGGCAGACCTTTAAAATATTGTATTCGTTTTATCGAACGTAAATGCCTTTACTGTCCGATATGTAATGGGAAAAGGCAAGTTTGGCAAAAGTCGGTCGCGAACATAGGTCAATAGTATCAAAACTACTACTATAGATAGGCTATTTGCACTCGGTTTAAATAGATGCTCGGATGTTATTGGTGTACAATATTGTCTAGTAAAAACGATTTTAAAAGTAAGATTTTGCTCCAGCCCTAAGAATAAAAACGCCCATGGTGGGGACCCCCTATAAGATGAATTATATAATATTTTAGGGACAGAACATGACAAATAAATGTTTTAGGTTAAAATCTCTATATAGTGTACTCGGGGATAGAGGCTTTTTAATTTTATAGGAGAAGCTTGTTGTGGTTATTTCACTTTTTGAATCACGTCTGATCTTTAATTCAGCCCACTTGCAGATAATAATCCTCCAGGGGTGAAAACTAAACGTCCACAAAGTAGAACAAGTATAAATATTCCATATAATCACTCAATCATGTCACCCATTGATATTAACGTAATTACCCATTTCAATTATTTTTCCAATATCAATACAAACACATTATTCTGTCATGATTCTGCCTTCTCTTGTCTTGATTTTCTGGTCTATGGGCAGAATCATGACAGACCCACGTGTTTTATGTGGAGAGAAACATATTGTCAATCAGGACATATTATGCGTTCTCTCCTGTCTCGTCATTTGGCCCCGCCCCTCTCGTTTCTAGTATAGCTTTCCTCCTGTGTCTCATTACCCACACCTGCCCATCGTTATCTCCTTTGTTAGTCTCCCTATATAATACCCTCTTGTCTATTGTCCTGTGCTTGTTCGTTGTACATGTTTCCTGCCCTGTATGTAAGAGTTCCTTTGGTCATGTGCTGGGCAGCTGTTTGTTAACTGTCTAGTGAGTTTTGTGTTTGGTTATTTTTTGCCCCCCTTGTGGGAAGTGATTGCTTTCTGTTTTAGTATCTTGTTCAGTCCGTGTTTTCCCCATCAAGGGTGTTCTTGTTCATTAAAGTCTGTTTGTTAACCCCTTCACCCCGCTGCCTTGCAGTTTGGTTCTTCCACCACGCACCCTGTGACATATTCATTCATAAATATCATTGACTTGGGTATCGTCATATACGATTTATGGTGATGGTCAACCTCTCTCTGTCAATTAATTTTTCTCTGTGAATCAAGTCAATCTGAAAGTGTCCAGAAATGTAAAGCTGTGCCATTACACAGAGGTTGACCAATCATAACCGATGTAAATTACATAGAAAGCTCTTAAAGGTACAGTAGCAAAAAATTTATAAACTCTGTGACTCCTTTCGCTGTTGGCTGAGACACATGTTCTCACGCTGAAGGTTTTGTGTTTTAATATGCAGGGAGTCTTTGAGTCGTATGAAATCCTAAGTTCTTTTCATCTGCTGTATTTTGGGAAGCAGTGAAAAATGCAAAAATACAGTTTTCATCAGCCGTAATAGATTGATATGCAGAGGTGTAATTATAAGCGATGTAAGATTTTTCTCTCTCTCGCTCTTTCATTCTCCTCAGATTCTGTTTGTGTGTGCGCCGCGTCTGATAACCAATTAGTAGCTACATCTGCGAGCATTGATGGAGTCTGGCCCTGTAGCACAGAAATTCTGCTCAAACTAACAGCAATCAATTCAGTCTTCTAATCACATTTGCTCCGGCTCGCTGGAAATGGAACGAGTCTGCTTCAAAGCTGTTTTTACCACAGCGAGAATCACATCTGCTTGCGTTTGTGTGTGTCAGGCGGTCGTGTGAGAGCACGTTTGACGGATAAGGGGGAGTCAAGTGGTTGCAGTAGCTTTGTCTTCCGACGCTGCCCCGAATCGTCTCCGTCACCCTCGAGAAGGGTATACGAGGAATTAGAAGTTATTAGGGAGGGTTTTTACAAATCAATATGGGACTCGGAGATAAAACGTTCGACAGTACATATAGCAGCCAGATGAAGTTTATAATAGCCACACACACTGCTATTATCCAGACACCTGAACCTTCTTTCAGCACGCGGGAAGCATGCTCGACACAAATAAGACACAGGTCTTTCTTCTAAATACACAGGCCACTTGGTTTTGTTTCAGAAATATATTTTATCTGAGACCACCCAAGCAGGCATGACAGATGTCAGGATTGAAGTTTATCCAGATATGCGAGAGAGAGAGCTCAGAGAGCTCAGGGAGATACAGTTTAAAGATGAGGTAACACACACAGTTTCTGCCAATCTCATATTAATCTTGAACACCTGTACAGAAGTATTCTTTGTATCTCTGAAGAGTATTAAGTTTGATCACATTTGTAAAAGAGAGTCATTTTTAATTATTTCCGGAAAAAGACGAGCTGCTGTAGGCGGGCAGGGGGGACGGAACTACAGCACGATCACACTGCACATCATCACATTATCCCTTCGTGTTTTTTACATTATGCACAAACGCACCGATTGCCAACAAAACACACACATGTGACTTAGTTTGACTTACCGTGTGCGGTGCATGTCCGGCATCTTTTAGCAATGGGACAGCTCTATCTATCAGTTTCAAACCATCTGCAAATCCAGCCTTTTGACCATGTTATTTAAGCATTAGAAGCCAGCACGTTTAACAGTGTAAAGAAGTGAGAAAGCATAAAAAATAATAGCTTGTTACCCCACCTTTAACTGCATGTTTACTGAGACGCAGCGCTTGATGAAATGGAAAGTCTGTGTGTATCTTTTCATCAGTGCTTATCTGTCGCCTATCCGGGAGGCAAAAAGCCGAAATGATGCAGTGGGAATCATTAAATGCCTTTACTGTAGTTCCTTTCATAAAGGTCATTCAGATACAAATAAAAGTTTTACAATTCGACGCTGGATTCAGTGTCAAAAATGCAACCTGCAGTGATGTTATAAATGCCTAGAATGACAACATTTGGACACTACATCCTACACCATCAACTTCCAAAAATATCCAAGCAAAATATATTATTAATGAGAGTGTCAATAAGCTTGTCCTCGGGTCACATGCATTTTTTATGCATTTAATAGATGCCTTATCCAAAGTAACTGAAAGCAAATTATAGTATAGACCACTTCAGGAGACGTAAGCAACACTGGGTCAACCTTGATACTGATAAACTTCCTGTTTCAGTTGAGGGGTTTTCAGATTAACTTTGCTTTCACATCTAGGGCGATGGGACTGATTGCCAACAGCTATTTCACTCCTGTAGGCTAGATGGTGCCGGCGGGCAATGAGCTCGCTCTGTTGTTTCAGTAAAAGCCTTTTTACTTGGTCAGTAGTAGTGCTGTGATGTGGCGCAGAATTTTGTCCCACTGCTTTATAGATACATCTTTCTCTTAAACACCAAATAAACAATAGGAGCCTTAAGATGATTCAACTACTTAAATTGAGACAAAACAAACATTAATATGTTTAGTTGTTTTATAACAAATATAGTTGTTTCTAGAGCTCATTGTGCTCTATAATATTTTATATGGTTGAAATTGTTGGTGGGAGGGGCCTTCAAATATTGTTGTGGGGTCTTTAAAATTCAAAAAGGTTTATATTTACTGTATGCATGCTTTACTTTGACCGGCTTATCTTGTGATGCTTTTACTTTACGTTGAGGCTTTTGAGTTTGAAAGTTTTAGGACCTTTTGAAGGGGTGTGAATATCACGCTCATCTGGAACAGCACGGTCTTGGGTTCGAATTCCAGGGAATGCACATAATGAAGAAATAAATACTGTAACCGGATTATGCTTTAATTATCTTGGATAATGTTGTTCTTGAGTTTTGAGGATCTTTTCTTTGAAAACCCCTAAAATGTGCCTTTCCTGACAGACCTTGTTATTGATTTTACTACCTCTTCTTGCCTTACATATTAAATAAAGAGAATTTATCTCCCATTATTCTTTCTATGAGAAGACCCGGTAATGAATCTCCATTTAATGTGATTGTAAAGTTCTCTCTCTCTCTCTCTCTCTCTCTCTCTCTCTCTCTCTCTCTCTCTCTCTTCGCAGGTGTGTGTGCAACATCGATTGCTCCCACATCAGTTTTAATCCAGTGTGCGCATCAGACGGCCGTTCCTATGACAACCCTTGCCAGGTAAAAGAGGTGTCGTGTCAGAAGCAGGAGAGGATTGAGGTCAAATACCTCGGACATTGTAAGGGTCAGTCTCAAACCTCAATCTATTTCATGCCGACAAGTTTCTGAATCGAATCTCATTCTCATTCTCTGCCAGTTACTAGAGTCGTATCTCCCCCACCCACATTAACACACAAAGACATCTCGAATCAATTCATTGAGAATGTCAATAGTAAAAAATAGAACAATTGGAGCAGATTGAACAGATTAAAATAATGTCATTAGCTTGTGTGATTTATTCTCGAAGTTGTCTTCCTTTCGATGGCATTAAGCAAACTTTAAAAGCAGTAAACGTAAAGTGTCACACTTCCTCTCATCTCACGTCGTCATATTGAAGCGGGTGAATCTCCGGAGAGCTGGCCTCTTTTATGAGTCCTCAACAGGCCACCGTAGCGGCTATACCTCCCGGCGTTTGTGACAGTTTGATTGAGCGGTGTGACCTGCAGCACAGACAGTATCAGGAGAGACTTTGAGAAGGAGTGAGAGAGAAGGAAAGAATGAAAAGGGACTATGATGAATTGAGTCAACAGAGGAGGGTAAAGTGTCAACGCTGTCGCATCGATTCCTCCATTGACTCACACACCCTTCAGATGCTTTCCTACACACACACACATGTCCCCTTCCCATTAACTGTTTCAAAAAAGAAAACGAGTCTAAAAGTCACATTTATACTCTACATATTTAAATACGACAACAGTGCAAATGGAATTGACACTCTCTAATAATCTTCCTCTCTATTGATTCCCACCGTGAAGTGATCAGAAGATAGATCGGTCCGGTCTGTGAGTCGTTTAGATTGCATTCGTGAACTGAATCAGACGATTCATTGTAAGGATCTGAATGCATGCTAGTGTTTGTGAAGACTTGCATTTTGTTCCTAAAACAGATTTTGTATTAACCACATTCATGAGATGTATAAATCTGCGTTTGATATCATTTTGATATGATCTTGATGGCTCAAGTCCTTGTTGGTTTATGCCAGTATATTTTTCAAAAATGTGCTTTGCACGTTTCAAGTAAAAAATTACAATTTGTTTTTTTTTTGTTCTTTAAAATTGTAATCCGGAACTCACGGTGTGTTTCCTTTTTAAAACTTTCTTCTGAAAATAAAGAAACGTCTCAGTCTTGCATTCGTTTTGCGGATTGTGTTTTATGTTATGTGATTTCAAGTCTCAAACCCTTGGCATTAAAACCTGACTGACATAAACCTGGTTGTAGAATCACAGTCGTCTTCTCTGTGTGTGTGTGTGTGTGTGTGTGTGTAGAGGAGAAAGACCAGGTGAGCGAGGTACCGTGGGGCCTTTACATCCCTTGTCCGGAACGATATAAGAACTACTGCGTCCACGGAGAGTGCGAGTATCCTAGCAACCTCTCGCCCCCCACCTGCAGGTAACCGCAGCGCACGAGACACGCTACATATCAAACACCCACAGAGACTCTTTAGAGGACAGAAGGAGCGCTTGTGAGATTGATTTCAGACATTTGGGGGTGAAAGTGAGACGATAAAATGAAGGAAAAGGACGAGAAATGGAAGATCAGAAGTGATGAAAGATGCAGAAGAAAACGCGTGATGGAGTAAACACAGTAGAGATATTATGTGTGTGCCACCCCCTGAAAGATGACTCATTCTAAACAGCTGTGTGTGTGTGTGTGTATGTGTGTGTGTGGACTTGGTTTTTATAAGTTACTGGGGACATAAATCTTAATGTACACAAACTCATGGGGACCCTTGTCACTGTGGGGACCAAAATTGACGTCCCCACGGACACAAAAGCTTGTACAGAACAATCATTTTTGAAAATCTAAAAATGCTAAAAGTTTTCTAAGATCTTTAGGTTTAGGGGTTGGGTTAGGGGATAAAATATTCAGTTTGTAAAGTATACAACTCATTACGCCTATGGACTGTCCCCAAAGAGATAATAAAACATACATGTGTGTGTGTGTGTGTGTGTGTGTGTGTGTGTGTGTGTGTGCGCCAGTGTGTGTGTGTGTGTGCGCCAGTGGGTGTGTGTGCGCCAGTGTGTGTGTGTGTGTGCGTGTGTGTGTGTGTGTGTGTGTGTCCGCAGTGGGTGTGTGTGTGCGCCAGTGTGTGTGTGTGCGCCAGTGGGTGTGTGTGCGCCAGTGTGTGTGTGTGTGCGCCAGTGGGTGTGTGTGCGCCAGTGTGTGTGTGTGTCCGCAGTGGGTGTGTGTGTGCGCCAGTGGGTGTGTGTGTGCGCCAGTGGGTGTGTGCGCGCCAGTGGGTGTGTGCGCGCCAGTGTGTGTGCGCGCCAGTGTGTGTGTGTGCGTGCGTGTGTGTGCGTGTGTGTGTGTGTGTGTGAGGTGTCCCCATTACTGCCCGCCCTTGAGAGGTTGATGCTCTCACGAAACAAGACTTTTAGTACCCAGTGTGTGGACCATCCACAACCAAACACACACTCACGCACGCACGCACACACACACGCACACACACACACACACACACAAAGAGCTCTCAGTGATTATACACAGCATCAACATCCAACTGCTTTTTGAATACACACACACACACACACACACATTTTGACTGCCTGCATCATCACATATTCACACTCACTCATAAACAAACACACGGTTTTGTGTGGGTCGCTGTGTGTTATCTGGCCGTCTTTTGCATCGTAAAGTCTGTATTTTTGTTTTTGCAGTTGTCATTCAGGCTTCATCGGGCAACAGTGCGACACAAAGGACTACAATGTGATGTACGTGGTTCCTGGTTCTGGAAAGCTCCGCTACGTTCTGATCGCGTCCATCATCGGAGCTCTACAGGTGGCCATCATCTGCCTCGTTGTGCTCTGCATCACACGGTGAGCTTCACCTTAAATTCTGATTTGTATTTAATAGACCGAATGTTAATATGAACACACAGAAATAGTTCATTATTATTGGCTGTTGATAGTTTTGACATGAAAAAATATTGAAAGATTTGAGCCTCTAGAAGTGTTTGGAAGTGTCTGTTTTATTAACTGGTAAAGAAAACCATTAGACACCAAAAATGTCACTGGATCGAACTAGTTAAGTGAATGCAGAAATGGTTTCATTCAGTAAATTTACATTAAGGCTTTTGTGGGGTGTTCCGGTAAACAGTAAAACACAGATAAACACACATGAAGTGAAGGTCATACAGAAGACTGAGGTGTCAGGGTCTCTTAAAGGAGTTTGAATGTTTCTATAGCAACACTTTATCTTACTGCAGCAGTGACTTGAGGAGTGCCGTCAACTACTGCTTTTTACTTTCTCTCTTTCATTGACTCAACTCCTGTCTGTCTCTCCACCTGTCTTACTCTCTTCTCTTTCTGTCCGTCTGTCTCTGCCCCTGTCTTACTCTCTGTCTGTTTGTCTCTCCCCCTGTCTTACACTCTTCTCTGTCTGTCTGTCTGTCTGTCTGTCTGTCTTTCCCCCTGTCTTACACTCTTCTCTGTCTGTCTGTCTGTCTTTCCCCCTGTCTTACACTCTTCTCTGTCTGTCTGTCTGTCTGTCTGTCTTTCCCCCTGTCTTACACTCTTTTCTGTCTGTCTGTCTGTCTGTCTTTCCCCCTGTCTTACACTCTTCTCTGTCTGTCTGTCTGTCTGTCTTTCCCCTTGTCTTACACTCTTCTCTGTCTGTCTGTCTGTCTTTCCCCCTGTCTTACACTCTTCTCTGTCTGTCTGTCTGTCTGTCTTTCCCCTTGTCTTACACTCTTCTCTGTCTGTCTGTCTGTCTGTCTTTCCCCCTGTCTTACTCTCTTCTCTTTCTGTCCGTCTGTCTCTCCACCTGTCTTACTCTCTGTCTGTTTGTCTCTCCCCCTGTCTTACACTCTTCTCTGTCTGTCTGTCTGTCTGTCTGTCTTTCCCCCTGTCTTACACTCTTCTCTGTCTGTCTGTCTGTCTTTCCCCCTGTCTTACACTCTTCTCTGTCTGTCTGTCTGTCTTTCCCCCTGTCTGACACTCTTCTCTGTCTGTCTGTCTGTCTGTCTTTCCCCTTGTCTTACACTCTTCTCTGTCTGTCTGTCTGTCTTTCCCCCTGTCTTACACTCTTCTCTGTCTGTCTGTCTGTCTTTCCCCTTGTCTTACACTCTTCTCTGTCTGTCTGTCTGTCTGTCTTCCCCCCTGTCTTACACTCTTCTCTGTCTGTCTGTCTGTCTGTCTTTCCCACTGTCTTACACTCTTCTCTGTCTGTCTGTCTGTCTTTCCCCCTGTCTTACACTCTTCTCTGTCTGTCTGTCTGTCTGTCTGTCTTTCCCCTTGTCTTACACTCTTCTCTGTCTGTCTGTCTGTCTGTCTTTCCCCCTGTCTTACTCTCTTCTCTTTCTGTCCGTCTGTCTCTGCCCCTGTCTTACTCTCTGTCTGTTTGTCTCTCCCCCTGTCTTACACTCTTCTCTGTCTGTCTGTCTGTCTGTCTGTCTGTCTTTCCCCCTGTCTTACACTCTTCTCTGTCTGTCTGTCTGTCTTTCCCCCTGTCTTACACTCTTCTCTGTCTGTCTGTCTGTCTGTCTGTCTTTCCCCCTGTCTTACACTCTTTTCTGTCTGTCTGTCTGTCTGTCTTTCCCCCTGTCTTACACTCTTCTCTGTCTGTCTGTCTGTCTGTCTTTCCCCTTGTCTTACACTCTTCTCTGTCTGTCTGTCTGTCTTTCCCCCTGTCTTACACTCTTCTCTGTCTGTCTGTCTGTCTGTCTTTCCCCTTGTCTTACACTCTTCTCTGTCTGTCTGTCTGTCTGTCTTTCCCCCTGTCTTACTCTCTTCTCTTTCTGTCCGTCTGTCTCTCCACCTGTCTTACTCTCTGTCTGTTTGTCTCTCCCCCTGTCTTACACTCTTCTCTGTCTGTCTGTCTGTCTGTCTGTCTTTCCCCCTGTCTTACACTCTTCTCTGTCTGTCTGTCTGTCTTTCCCCCTGTCTTACACTCTTCTCTGTCTGTCTGTCTGTCTTTCCCCCTGTCTGACACTCTTCTCTGTCTGTCTGTCTGTCTGTCTTTCCCCTTGTCTTACACTCTTCTCTGTCTGTCTGTCTGTCTTTCCCCCTGTCTTACACTCTTCTCTGTCTGTCTGTCTGTCTTTCCCCTTGTCTTACACTCTTCTCTGTCTGTCTGTCTGTCTGTCTTCCCCCCTGTCTTACACTCTTCTCTGTCTGTCTGTCTGTCTGTCTTTCCCACTGTCTTACACTCTTCTCTGTCTGTCTGTCTGTCTTTCCCCCTGTCTTACACTCTTCTCTGTCTGTCTGTCTGTCTGTCTGTCTTTCCCCTTGTCTTACACTCTTCTCTGTCTGTCTGTCTGTCTGTCTTTCCCCCTGTCTTACACTCTGTCTGTCTGTCTGTCTTTCCCCCTGTCTTACACTCTTCTCTGTCTGTCTGTCTGTCTGTCTGTCTTTCCCCCTGTCTTACACTCTTCTCTGTCTGTCTGTCTGTCTTTCCCCTTGTCTTACACTTTTCTCTGTCTGTCTGTCTGTCTGTCTGTCTTTCCCCTTGTCTTACTCTCTTCTCTGTCCGTCTGTCTGTCTGTCTCTTCATTCTTCTTACTCTCTTATCTATATGTCTCTCTCTGCCTGTCTTGCTCTCTTTGTTCTCCTTTTTGTCTTGTCTGTTTCTCTGTAACTCTTATTCTCGCTCTTCCTGTCTCACTTTTCTCTGTCTGTCTCTCTGTATGATTTATTCGATTCTCTATCCATCTATCTCTCTCTTCTCTATTTGTCTCTTTCTCTGTCTGTTTTTTTACTCATTTTGTCTTACTCCCTGTTTTTGTTTCTTCTGTGTTCGCCTGTTTCTCTGTCTGTCTGTCTGTCTGTCTGTCTGTCTGTCTCACTTCTCTATCTGTCTTTCTCTATGCCTCTCTTATTTTCTTAGTCGTCTTACTCTTTTCTCCATCTGTCTTTTTGCCTATTTTATCTGTTTGTCTCTCCGTCTGTCTTAGGCTGTGTCCGAAATAGCCCCTTTTCCCTAATACGGTGCGCTATTTGAGGGGACATCCATTTTTATCGGTGTCCGAATTCATAGTGGACATTATTGAGTACACTCATTCAATCCCATGATGCATCATAAAAACGACTGCACAACCGATGTACACTCACGGCTAGCTACTAGCCATCTATGATGCTCGCGCTGAATGAATTCCCGCGTCTCGGCAGAAGATGGCGTCTACAGCATTTCCAGTTTACTCCCTCGTTTTCACCCGCTCCTTTAAGTGGACTATATCAGTGAACTAATGTAAGGAATAGTGAATGAGGGTATAGTGGGCGATTCGGACACAGCCTTACTCTCTTCTCTAATCAAAGATATTCAGACTGAAGCACACGATTAATCATGATTGTAATGACTCCATCTCGTTTCATACGGAGTGAGGGACTGAAAGTAATGGTTAGGAGTTAAGAGAAGAGCCGTGAAAACACTGTTTCATCAGTCTCTGATGAGTGATCCTTTTCGATCTTTGACCTTTTTAAAAGTTGACAGAGCACATTACCCATATCTTGATCTTCAGTCTCAGCTCCACATGTAACCCTCATGTGTTTTGCTTGTGATTTGATTGTTGCTTTGTCCCGTAACAAGGCTCCCAGGGACACGCGGCCAGCGGAATGGACTGTGATGTCATAATGGCCCTGTTGCCCTCATTGTTTCCTCCCCGGTGGGAAATTGCCACCTTACTTTCATACAATCAGCACAAATGGCATTCGACTGTTCTCCATTCACTGCAATTCTCTGAGATCGGCCCTGCAGGCTCCTAAAGGAGAGGCTTTATTGATTCATGGAAAGATTTGCCAATACACAACAGCCAAGTGTTTCGACTCACGTTTATGGATCATTTTTGCTATCGTGGTTTCAGATGTTCCATGATACAAAATAACATTACAGTTCCTATGATGGAAGCTTGCTGGTGCAAACATGACTATAACTGTTATTCATAACTACCAATTCTCTCTGGCAACAAGTATAGACCATTTTGCGAAACGTAAACAGTTTTCAGTTTAAGGTTTTACAAACAATTTTCTTCCAAAATAACATTCAGAATGAAATCAATGAATTGAACATACTTAAGACTTGCTGTAAAAATGACCTAAACATTTTACCACGAAGTGCTTATTGGTCAGTGTTGTTTGTCGGTTATTATGTAATTGTCACTGAAACAGGAAGTGGGGGGGGCATATTGAGTGGCTCCTCCCCCTTTTAAAATACCCAATAATGTTTAGTTGACCACGTAGTATTTCATCTGATGAGACACAGAGGTGCAGAATGATGTCATAAAATCATCTGTATTGGTGGAAGTGAAAAACTGTATGTTTTAAATGCTTATAGAGCACATGCGTTCATAGAAATCCTTCAGTATATTCGTACTAAAGGCCAAAAAGCTAGAGCTTAGATTTCACAGGGACATTAAATGTTAAAGAACAGCACATGAGAGCTGTAAATGCAGTTAATAAATGTGAAGTAGTAGTCGGCAGGTGGGTTGAAGTCGGTGCCGTCAGTAAGTTAAAGGTTCTTCTCACTGTGTAAAATGTGACGTTTGCGAGCGAGATTATGGAACTAATTAAACAGGGAGCGCGGCCAGGAATGAGCGTCCCCCGCCAACCCCGCCACCTCTGAGCCGATGTAAGAGCCGGGGGCGCACTCTGCCCTATGCAAAACATGACATTTAATAAAGCGACGAGCAAAATATAATAAAGATTCCCCGTGGTGGAAGGTTTCCCTCGCCGGGCTGCTCGGGAAGAGAGAGATGCTGTTAATGAGACTATTTAAACCGCAGCGAGTGCCTGTCTGTCTGTGTCTGATATCCATCTGTCTCACTTTTTCCGCACGTTGTCTCTTCATTTCTGTCCTTCTTTGTGAAACTGTAAATTTAGTTTGCCAAAGCCGAACAGACAAAGCATTCTGTATGGAAACGCACAAGGGTGTAAAAAGCGAAAAGTGGAAGAGACGTTTCACCAGCCTTTTTTCACAACTTGATCAACTTTTTTGAAAGCACAGTTTCCATGGACATAGTCATATGAACTTCATTTTGCCATTAATTAGATGGAATTTAAATTCAGCTTAATTGTAAATTGTCGTTTCATCCACAATGAGTATACTGTTATCCACAATGCAACCGCGCAAATGAAGACTCTTTTAAATATAATACAAATGTGATGTTTAATATAGGTTTCTTTAAATCTACAGTTTAGGACTGTGACGGATAAACATTCATCTTTTGTTTACAGAAGGTGTCCACGTGGGAATCGGATGGCACGTCAGAAGCAAAGCGGTCCACACTTCAACTCGGAAAACACCCTGCGGGCCTCCACGAGACTCATCTGATGAACCCTCAAACCTGGAGTGACATGTGCTAAAGACAGCAGAGGAAGGCCCCAGGGAATTATGGGAACACAGCCCCTTCAGACAGGTGACGCTGGATGTATAAGAAGCGAGGCAAGACGTGTCGTTGTTTCCCTTAGGGAATAAACTGGGGACGGGCCTCGTGAGCTTTGGTTTCTCCATCCAGCGAGGGGATGTCAGGAACACTCCCATCCCGGGGATTTAAACAATCGGGAAAAGTGGAGAGTGGACAGACTTTTCAATAGTTAGAAGTGTGCCACATGTTGCCTTGTATTTGTTGTCTATGACACCGTAAAAGAAAAGAGCCGTCCAGGCTGTCTTTGGTTATGTATTATATATTTCAAATAGGTTCATATTCTTGTGACGGTTTTCTTTGTTTTTATTTGTTTACTGTAAATAAATAATTTATATCATGTGATCTCTTGTGTCATCGTATATGACCCCCTCTCCGTAAGGTTCCATCTAGGGTATTTTTCTAAATTTTAGAATAATATGATAAAAAAAAGTATAGAATGACATAAATGTAAATTTGGAAACTTTCCGTTATAAATATTTATTTATTATAAATATGAGGTCACATTGACTTCAACTTTTTATAGTGTCAAACCCCAGATATCTCTCCCACATCACTCTTCTTTTTTATAAAAAGCTTTGTAAATGAGCTGTTTTTGTTCTACAAGTATATATCCCCATCCACAAGGTCTCTTCAGTACATTTGTTTTCCTATACTTCCTCGCAGACTGAGTTTAAAGGTCTTGTCAATTGTAAAAAAACGTCGATACGATCACGCTTGAGAAATCCCCACGACTCTGTTGATCAGCTTTAGGCCGGGGTACATCTCTTCTCGTCACATTGTTTCCCTAGCTCGGCCTGACACGCGCGTGAGAGGACAGTCTGCATGTCTGCCTGCCTCGGCCCGAAGGGAGTTGTAGGCGGATGAAACCCAGCAGCCAATCGATGACTGCGAGCCGCACCCATTACCCAGAAATCAATGCTGCCACGAGATCCGACAGCAGAGAGGCTGTCACAACCATAGTCCTGCTCTCTCCTACGCCTCTGAGCTGTCAAATACAATCACTGCCAACAACTAGTGTGTGTGTGTGTGTGTGTGTGTGTGTGTGTGTGTGTGTGTGTGTGTGTGTGTGTGTGTGTCGTGCCATTACCAATGCCCTCTGTGACATGAGAGAACACGTGGATCTTTTAGGAAATTATAGTAGAAAGTGTATGTGTGTGTGTGTGTGTGTGTGTAGATAAATAGATATATATAAAACAAAAAATGATGCATTCAAAATATGTCTATAATGTCTATCGGTGGCCACAAGATGGTGGAAATGAGTCAAGTGTCAAATAAAAGAATCGTCCTCTGAATACAAAAAACTTTGTGATCATTGATTCCTGTTTGTGAGTCTTTCTTCAGTGGAACATAAAAGAAGATATTTTGAGAAATGTCTCGCTGGTTTTCTGTACATACAATAGAAGTAGATGCTGTTGTGAAATGACATTAAAGGTCACTCAGTGACAGAAGATTTACATATCATTTTATCATAAAAGACAATTATGACCTAAAGTGAAGAAAAATGAATAGTAAAGAAAAGAAAGTCCTAAATCTGCGATGCATGAGGCTGAAAAAGGTGAATATTCCTTCAAGCGTTATAGTTTTGTTTGGATAAGTTGTACCTGTTTACAGAAACAAAATTTGCACGGTCACTAGGGAAAGATGCTTCACTGAACTGGATGATACACCCGTGTTTCCACCGGGAAATTAAAAAGCATCGCCGTCCTGTCATTTGTCAATGTAAGTCAACTCAATATGCTTTTGATTTTGCTGAATACCTGAATTTACAGACGTGTGTTGAGATGCTTGCAGGAGTTAAGAAAAACGTCTGGGCTATTTTCTTTATTCATTGCGACTCCTAATTCTCTTGTTTTTAATCAATTTAATTTTGTTGTGTCATGAATTTAGGTGTGTTTTATTAAAAAAAGTTTCAACATTTGATAGCCAGAGGGTTTTCATAACAAAAAATATTTGTTCTGAATTGCTGGTGAAAAGCATGCTCACACATTCAAAACAAACACCCCTTGGTTTAATATTTTTCATTTAATTCAATGAAAGTGAGACAGTTTGACGCGTGATACATGTTTTTCTTTGGTGTGTTTTAAGTTGCCCATGCATGTATTAGACACGTGAAATTGCTCAAATTAAAGTATCTGAAAAATAGATGCGTTCTCTCTAAAAGCGAATGCTCGACCTGGCCTAAAAGCCTTGTCAACTTTATTTATATAGCGCTTTTTAAGATTTTCATTGTTACAAAGCAGCTGTACAAGAAAACATATCGACTATAAGCAAAATGACGGTTATGTTCATCAGTTATTTTCAAGCATTGATCAAACGGTGCATTAAACGGTTTTACTGCACGTCTTCCAGCCAATCAGAGTGGAGTATTCAAAAGATCATGGTATAATTGAACTTTATTTACAAACATATTTTAAACTAGGCTTCAGTTTCTTTGGCCATTCTCTCCAGCCATCTCTTTTTGGGTGATGTCCCAGGCCTGGTCCCAGCCGTTGAGGGGTTTGTCGGGCTTCGCTCAGATTCTGCGTGTTGATGATCTGTAGCTCCGTTCTCTGGGAGCGAAAGAGTCTGAACCACAGCGGAGGTCCCAGCAGCTGCGGCATCATGGGATGCTTCTGACTTCCCCGCTGGAAATAAATCACTCTGACCTTTACCGTAATATTATTGGATCAGTTCATCATTCATCTGGCATAAGCAGGCCTCGAAGGAGGAATACAACAAAGCACACCTGAAGACCCTCGAGATAACAATCCCTCAGATGAGACATGCAGTAGAGACGCATGTTGAGCCAGAGGTTGAAGAGAACAGTGTCCACCTGAGAAATACAGTGATTTGCATAGCGGTGTATGAGGGGTATAGTGTATAAGTTTTAGTAATATTTTAAAGGTAACTCTTACCTGAAATGATGAATGATGTGGATCGGCTGTCAGCCATCACAAACGTGAGAGGTGAACACGAAGCCCTTCCATCAGGCCGGTGGCTGGAGAGAACAAACTGACTGGAGTTTGCTGATGTGTAGCAAACCTGGAAACCAACTTAGAAGATGCAAATGAAATTTATTCAGCAGAAACGTACGACGGTGATCTTTAAAATGAAGTGTCATTCCACTCCACAAAATGATACTTATGAATTGGTTGCTCTAGAGATTCTTTTCATTATTTATGATCTTACCCGATGAAGCGAGACTTTGGCGAGACATCGTTGCCAAAAGATTTTCGTACGTCAGTCAGAAAGATCTTTAATGCTTCGAACTTTTGAGATACTCTTGCAGGTTTAAAAAATCACGTATTCAGCTTAATTCAAATGATGCAAAATTTCAGAGACCACGTTTTCAACTATAACTGTAGAAACGATGGAATCCCATTGGTCACACTATTTTAGGGCAATGCAGAGACATTGCAACACGTCACAATAGTGATCATATTGATTTGAAGTTACAATGTAGACAACACATACAACATTTTATTTTATTTTTATCTCTGCTGTTCAAAGCTCTAAATGACTGAATTTATGATCAAGAAGGAGTTTTGATTTGCTACTTTACTTTTTTTATTTCAAGTATACTTCTGTAGTGTTTTAAAACGTGAACGTACAGTACCCCAACATAAAGAAGCGAACAGCTGCAGTTGAACTGTAAGGACATTTCAAATTAAACGTTTATTTATATAAAGAGTGAATTATAGCATTATAAAGTGGTAATTGAGTGTCAAAAACTGCATCAATCTACTACTGACTCCTACTGGCGATACACAACACAACCCGAGTAATAATTTGTGTTCAATGCAATAACATCATGTTTCCTCCAGTGGGCGGGCGATCATCTCTGAAACACGTGCAACCTGAGCTGTGTGAGATATTCCCATGAAAAACAAGAATGATCCGGATGCGCGTTCCTTAGAATGAAAACAATGAAGATAAAAGTGCGATAAAGCAGGAACCGTCCTCCCTTTTCTCATACAAGGCAGATGACTTTTCCAGGTCTGCCTCTCTCTCTATTTGTGTCATAGATGCTGTTGAACAGTTTCTCATTTACAGAATGAAAGTTCAAGATGGCAATGATATATTTTACTGTGGAGCGACACAAGCACGCACTTGTCCATGGCGAACAGCTTTGCACATGTGGACCTGTGCCAAAACTCATGTGCATGTTTGTTGGAGCAATGGGGTTTCTCACAAAATGATGTAATGAGAATCTATAGAGGTCAGAGGTCACTGTGGATGGATTCTCAGAATTCCATGTTTCCCTCTCTTTTCCATGTCAGAATTCCATGGAAAAGAGAGGGAGATTACATCACGGAGGCACCAAAACAATACAGAAAGAAGGAAATGAGAGCAATTAACTCATTGTTTTTGTTTGTGCATGCGTGATGTGACGTGAACGCCAAACTAAACAGAACTGAAGCATATGAACATTTTAAATCTTTATTAGATTAGTTTCCGAAATGAATGAACAGATGAGACTGTAAATCATTTTAATTCCATGAAGAGTGCGGAGCTGTAAACGAATGTAGATTGTAGAGGTCCAACAATCTGGATTTGAATGTTTGAGCTCATATTGAGACTCCTGATCGCAGAACAACTCTGAGCTGGTTTTGGGACATTGTTGACATCTCTTCTTAAACTCTAATGATGATTTCTGACCCACTTTCTCAGGAGAAATGTCTGAGATGCAGATGAGACTCTGGCAAACATTCCTCTTACATTCCTTTTAATCTTGTTAATGTCAATGAGTAACATTTTGAATAAGATCTCATCAAAATGTTTAGTCTTTGACCGTGTTTTATTTAGATTGAAAAGACGCGTATGATTTGTAGGTGAGGTGTACGGTCAATGCAAAGTTTCTCACATCGCCATGCTGCTACTCCTAGACAAATACTTCCACTTGCGCGGCTTGAGAAGTTTTTGTGTGACAATATTTTATAGAATAAATTTACGATGACCACAACTGTAAACAGTCTCGCGCGGTATAGATACACAAACACGGACGCTCGCTCACATCAACAAATCGGATTTCTTTGCAGGAAAAACCCACGCACACACTTTTTTCAGTCTTTCTTTCTGTATCTCTTCAATTTGATCTGTTGCAGATGAGCTCATTGTTCAAACATGACTCTTAGTATCATCTCTCTCTCTTCAAGACAAACAGAAGTGAGAAAGCCAGAGAGATTTAGGGGGGGTGAGGGCACTACATGTGGAGAGAGTTGCTCATGTTCCTCTGTACACACCCACATACTCGCACTTGACACATGCAAACACATAACTCCCTCACCGATGGGCCGGGCTAGTCGACATGGAAACCAAGCTCCACCCCCGCAGGGTGTGGACCTGCTTTTTAAGCCGTGGGGAAACCTCTGTCCTGCTCTTCCAGAGCGGGGAGAGAGAGCAGGGAGCGAGAGAAAGCGACCGGCTATCTTCAAAAAGGGGTGGGATACGCTGAACCTGGAAGCTGAAAAGTTTCCCACAAGTCTGTAAACAAATATCAAAGCTGACGGAACTAAAATCGAGTCCGGCGACACTAATTTCCTGCACAAAGTAAGACCCTAAAAACAACTTCAGGATGGGAGAAGATGCAGTACAGGCAGAGAGGAGCAGCATGGCCAGCTTACATGAGAGTCAGGAGCTGGTGGTGCCCACCCCCAGCCCAACTCAACCTTCACCCAGTCACAGCCTCTCCCAGCTGGGCACCGCCAACGCACCGGCAGGAGAACCCAGCAGTCCCGGAGGGGAGGCCACCGCGGGCACTCTGAAAGACAACGCCGTGGGCCCGGTGAACGCCATCACGGTTCTGACCCTTCTGGACAAGCTGGTGAACATGCTGGACACGGTGCAAGAGAACCAGCACAAGATGGAGACGCGACAGGTCGAGATAGAGGGGGCGGTGAGGGGCATCCAGAACGACATGACCAAGCTGTCCAAGAGTCACACCTCCACCTCCAACACGGTCAGCAAACTGCTGGAGAAGAGCCGCAAGGTGAGCATCCACATGAAGGAGGTGAAGGACAAGATGGATAAGCAGGCCATGCAGGTGAAGAAGCTGGAGGTCAACCACGCTCACCTGCTCAAGAGGAACAACTTCAAAGTGCTCATCTTCCAGGTACATGAAGGGGTGTGTGTGCCTTGTGTGTGCTTGTTAATTGCTGAATCGACGACTAAACCAAGTTCCTTAAATTTGGTCTCCAATCACATATATATATATATATACATGCATAGATGCCTTGTTAGCCCAAGTCATCCGATATATCGGAATGGCGAGAGCAAGTTGTCTGTGAATCTTTAACCATAGACACATGGATGAACATCAAATATTACCTCTATCACAATACAAAAAGACAAAGGCATTGAGGGCTATTGAGTTAATACACAAAGCAACACATTCTCATGCAGATGACTCGTTTTCACTTTTAACAACTGCTGTGCAACTGTGTGGCTTGAGTGATGAACACTTCTGAAATGTTGACTGTTCCAAAATGGCGGATGTTTCGACATGTCGGGAGTGGTCAAATGTGGCATCTACAAATGCATGTCTATAAGACCACAGTCATAAAACGTCATTCTTTAAATATTGCAGTGTTCCCAGCTCAATTGGTTGAGCACTGTGTTAGCAACATGAATGTCGTGTGTTCGATTCCCCCGAAACACTGATCAACTGTATGTCGAATGCACTGTAAGTCACATCTCTCAAATGCATAAATGTAAAGATGTCACGTTGTGTACCAAATTACATCACAGTTGGACAACAGATCACGTGATCACATTTGAGGTGGGGCAGAGGGGTCACAGTTCGCATTGTAGAGATGAAAGCAATGCTAAGAAGGTGTGATGTGGCTTAGGGTCATTTTGAGGTGGGGTGGAAAGTGGTCGCGTCCAATCTCGATCTCTTAATGCGGTTGCTCGAGGGTCAAATCTTAGAAGACACTATCGCTATTACAGTCATTTATTTCTGGACGTTGCAGAGTTTGCAAAGCCTGATGTCATTTATTAACGTCTGAACGAAGAGCGTTTGGGGCTGTAAACGGAAAGAACTAGAACGCTCGAGAGAGACTCGACATGGGAGGCTTGTTTTGAAGCTTAGCCAAAAGCTATTATTTCAAGCACAATGGCCTTGAATAGAAGGTGTGCCCAGAGATCAGCTTCAGTAATGTGTATCCTGTCGTCAGAAAGCCTGTGCTGTAGGCCACGCTGCTGTTTACCGCCAGACCTGCAATCTGTCGAATGACTCAATGATTCCAAAGTAAGGGAGAGTTGAGAGAAGCCTTCTATTTCCCCCTCTCTCTCTCTCTCTCTCTCTCTCTCTCTCTCAACTCAAGGACTGCTGTAAAAAAAATCAACTTTCCCTTCGATAGTCTGAGAACAGTGAATAGAGTTCTGTTCGTTGCAGCTGCCTGAAAATGTTGTTCGTGTTGCTATGGAGCCTATGTTGTTTATTTGTGAATCTGTGAAAAACAGTGGATGGCGAAAGGCCGTCCCGTGCCGCATTCTCCAAATTATTTTGTGCTCTTGCCCTACGGAATGGATTTAATTAGCTGTTTTTCATTTTCGTAAGCTTTGCGAAGCAGTCCAGACATGTTTGGTCCGGCTTTGAGGAAACGTGTTTAATTCACCTCTGGGCTCTTGTGGTCTGTCGTGCATCACAGGAAGGGTGGACACACGCGTTCCTAAAGCTCGCATGTTTGTTCGTCCGATAGACCCCTACACACATTCTCCTGGTTTTGTGTACCTCTCCGGGTTGCCAGGGTCCTCGGGAATGCCCGATGTGATCCTCCTCAGCTCATTAAACTCCTGCAAGAGAACAAAGGAGCCAGGTTCTGTGGCGTTTATACAGCACACAAGCTTGAAGAATAACTGCGAAAGAGTGAAGACAAAAAAAACGTTGCGGTGTGCTCGGTCAACAAACGGCTGTTCGTTTGAACTTTTATTTGAAAGATAAAACATTTCCTCATTTCTAAAGCTAGATTCAGGTGCTCCGCCACACCCTCCACGTTCATGTTTTTCACTTTTATCTTCTCCTGCTGCTGTTGGATCAGGGGTGCTTGTCTCCCACCCCTCAGGCGGGCGACAGGAGGGAGCGAGAACACTGTTCTTGCTTAAGAAGAAACTCTGGCTCGAAACCTCACATTCCAGAAGTGAAGCGAGTCTCTCTCTCTCTCTCTCTCTCTCTCTCTCTCTTCTGTCCAAGAGATATAAATAGACCAGTAACCACAATCAATTAAAGTCCATTGAGATGTGTTTGAAGACATAAGTGACCAGACTCACAGACATAAAAGGCCAGACGTTTCTAGTTTGAGATTCTTTGTTCCAGGTGTTAGTTAAACAATTTTGTCATTTCATTTGCAAATCCTCAGCGTGATGCAACTTTCTAACCGGTTTAATTGGTTTTATGCATGTTTTTCCAAAACTCAACATATGGACTGTATCAGTTGCAGAAGATGTTCAGGTTCTCATTATTGTCATTGCTTTAGTTTTCGGTGCACTGAAAGGCAAATCTCAGCGCACAAGATGGAATATTTTTACTGCTTTGCTTTAACCTAATAAGGCTATCTGTGCCTCTCCAATGGGAGAGAGAGAGAGAGAGAGAGAGAGAGGGGGGAGAAAAGAGGAGAAGTGGGCGAACGAAGGCCGATACAAAGGGAGACTAGAGTGTTTGTTTACTTTTGTCCATCAAAAAGTTATTATCTCGCTTCAAACTCTTTCTGTCACAGTCCCCACTGACCCCCGTCTAATGAAAGAGAGACAGAGCGAGATGAAAATGAGACAATGGCTTCGGCGCAGTGGAGGTTTTACAACATAATTGTCTCTGGTTTTACAATAACTGATGATGAAACTGCACAAAACCCACCCTGTGAACTTTCACTCGGCATGTGCAGCACGTGTACGTGTCTGGTTTTAAAACCTTGACATTCTGATTTCTTTTGAACAAAAGCAGGTTAATCCGCATAATTGAGTAAAAGACAATAGTACATCTCAATAAATAAAACTTCAAAGTACTGTGGCATGGGAACGCAGAACACAGCGGTCATGTTTTGTGGTGTTGAAACAAAGAGAGAGGAAATGACAATTCATTCCTGTGGAATGAAACATCTGATGGTTGAAGTTGATAATAAAGCAATGAGTGTTTATATCAGCGAGTGATGTAAATAAACAGAATTGCATGACTGCAAAGTATGTAACAATTTAACCGCATAATATCAGATTTATCAAATCATTCGCAAAATTTCTGAATTGAGCAGTTGAATTATTGTCGGCAGAAATATTTACTCCGCCGGTGACATGGAGCGTCCAGAATTCCTCAAATGATTGAAGCATTTTTGAGGATGTGGCCTCGGGCTCTATTTCACTGTAGGGGGTGAAATATTACAAGATCCTGTCAAATATTGCACATGGTCACCGTTGATTTTATTTGTACTCAAAGTTGTAGTCAGGTTTTTATCAGACACCAGATACAAAGCCACTTACAAATGAGAGTGTACACTTGGAAGTACACTAATGGAAGTACACTTACCTTATAGAAATTAACTTGAGTGGGATGTGTCTCCTTTTGACCTCACAAATCTTTACATATGAAGTCAGAAATTTTTGAGATTGTTTTGTAGACAAAAATGTATGGTTGTTGTGCAAACGTAGCCTTTAAAAAACATTTAAAAAACGTCCTTTAATTCTGTTTATAAAGATCTCAAGAAGCTGACGTAGTATTTATTTATTTGTTTGTTTTTGTCACAACATAACTCCCAAAAAGAAATTTGTTGTTTTTATACTTGTAATGAGTTTACTATTATTTTGAAAGATATTAATAGACGGTTTCAGCGGCAACATTACGCAAACGCTTCAAGTAGAGCTCCGCAAATAATCAATAACCGTTGAGTAGTTTTAATCTAATTTAATATACGATTAAATATTCATATTAATTAATATTGAAATATTAACATTCTTATTTTATAGTGCAATTACTAGCCAATGTGCAAACACAGACCGGAAGTTCACTTCGGGCCATGCGCGTGCCTCCGATGAAACCGTCTATGCGTGACCCTAAACGATAGTTTAGATTTGAATACATTGACCTCCCCTCCTCCTCCGTATACTCAAAACTCATAAATAAGCCATTCAAAACCACATTTGATAATCAAATCTGAAATGAAGATGAACATACTGAACACAAAGTTCTCTGTTAATAGCTGACTGTGATAGTGTTTGGGACGACTGATATATTTTGCTAGTATTGTGTGATATTACTTCAACATAGAGGAAGAGAGAGACGTCACTCTGTAGATAGAGGTAAACATAATGTTTGATGTAATGAAAACACACATTATTGCATTCTTTTGAAACTTGAGTTATGAATGCCGACAGAGCTCTGACTGCTATCTAAATACACACACACACACACACACACACACACACATGCACGCACGCACTGAAGAGACAAAAGCTGTCATTGTGTGTGTCCTGTGACAGGGAGCCAAACCAGACAAAGAGAAAACCCTACACACACACATACACACACAATGCCATGGGAACTCATCTCAACACACACATGCTAGATAAATGCCAGGACACAAATTTACAATAGACCTACTTCACAGAAACTATAAAGCTCGCTGTTTAAGATCACACATCCTCATTGTATCCTGACTCCTGTTTTGTAGGTTTATTCTACGTTGTTATTAATCTAACATTATCTTACATTTGATTTTAAAATAAAGTAAAATACAGATTTTATTAAAGGCTCAATGTTACGCTTGTATATTCCATAATATACATCGCTGCCTTGAAACCTTGAATCTTCATATTTTGGCAAAAAACATTAATATCGTATATTATATATTATTTTGGCGAAATACTTTTTTATCATAAATTATTATTAGTCACCCATTGTCACTGTTTTTTGCAAATATTTAGCTAATTAAAAGTTGTAAAAGTGCTTGTCAACATGGACAACACAGTAATAATTGTTTAAACAGTACAGAGTATCTTTTTTCATTTTCTTAAAAAACTGCACATTTGGACATACGAGGTTTCAGAAGGACAGTGACGATATTCCATAATAAATAAATCAATATGTATCTTTTCAGACATTAAACACAAGATCTTAATCACTGTCTTCAGTGTTTATGTCTCTCTCTTCACACATCCATACTGAAGCATTGCTAGACGTTTCCAAGGCTGATTTTCTTCAAGAGGAAAACCCTCTTCCGCTCTTTCAGCCCCTTTCCATTCCAACTCTTGTGTTTGCCTGATTTCTGACATTCTTCAATAAAACCTCACAGACACACGCACACACACACATGTATGCACGCACACACACACACACACACACACACACACACACACACACACACACACACACACACACACAACCACCAAGCTAACAAATCTCCCTTTTAGTCATTACAAAGACTGTTCACCACCATAATGACAAATACAACATGGCTACATTTGGTTGACCAGCATGGAAATTCTCGCTCACTCTCAGTCTCAGTGTGTTGCAGAGATTCCTGTGTTTTTCCAAAGTATGTTTTTCACGTGTGCCACCAGCACATGGGCAGACAGCTGTTTCCTGTCAGATGCGATGTTAAGGGGCGTCAGGAGCAAACGCTTTCAGCCAATCACGCTGCATTGCTCGAGATAATAAACTCATCATTTACAAATCCTCCAAACACAGTCGCTTATGTCTATAAATCACCCCACCTTTAACCAAATATGTGCGCTCGATCCTTCATAACCCCTGAAGGTGGACCATGTGTCAAGTGTGTTTAGGACATTAAGTGAGGATTGCAAAAACAACTGGAGAGCATCTTAGATAACGCTCGACCTGACGGCTATGAGAGGAGGCGGCGTGGTACACAGAGGTGCTTGGGTACTTGAAATGAGTGTGATGAAAGTTTTGAACTTATTTGTTCTGTACACACTTTTTTGGGTAATCAAAACCACGAAAACAGACCCCGTAGCTCAATATAGAACAAAATCTAGGTCATGGGATCAAAAGTATACCTTAAATGCGGATGTATTCCCTCTAAGTAAAATGCTGGGATAAGTGAATAAACTAAACCATGTTGGATTGTTGTTACCAAGTTCGGTTTAATTCAAATGTATTTCCCCAAGTTTTCATAATTTTGCATTGTTGCAGCTTCGAAACAAAATGCATGGCAAAATAGACACATAAGAAGTCAAATAAATACACAGAAAGTAAAACAGTTTGTAGGATTTACTGTATATAGTTTTGTTTTTGTATTTTATATATTGTTTTAAGTAAATTGAGCCAAAAATGTAAGTAAATCCAACAAGCTGCTTTTGTAGTGTAATTGAAAACAGGACAAATATTGAATTGATTAAAATGATTTAAAATTGAATTATTGTGAATTTTCATAAGATGTTTAGCAATTAAAATTAAAATAATTATATGTAGGACAGTGTTACATTCAGACATAATGCAAATGGAAGTGTGAGAATGAATCAGACAAAAATGTAATCCTAAATTGTTTATGTATTACAATGCAATGTTTTCTGCTAAAACTCATTTTAAGCATGCATGCATTCATCTTCCGATCAGAAGATCTTAAAGATAACCAGAAACATCACATTTCATTTTATAGGCGTGACTGAAATGTTTTGTGCTGGATGCAGGCTCTTATGCGTCAATAAGGACAACATCTGTTCAATATTCACATCAATTGAAACCTGTTTCTTTCTCTCGTGTAAATAAAGCATTCACAAAGCCTGCATTGTTCTGCAATATGATTCAATCCCACACACACAGTAGTAAAAGCCTCTCTGAAAACGCTCTGAATGCAAACAGAAAACGTTGTTAACTCTATGTGAGGTATTGGTGAGCGTTTGGCTGCGTGTATGAGAAAACATGTAGCAACTGAGCCATCACCAGATCCCGCGCTGCCCGAGGCAAGAGAGACCGGTTTAGTACACAAATGAATCAAACCTGAAGATTCATTTGACTTCACATGAGGCAACCGTGGTTTTACGTGACAAAAACAAACTACGAGAAGTCAGATTACACACAGAGTGAAGAACATTCATGGGTCATTGACAACGACTTTTCCAAATCTGATGCAGAATGTTGGAATGAAGTGTTGAAAATGATTCAGGAGAGAAACACTCAGATCACCGAGAGGGTTTGGGGCGTCAGGAGGAACGCATAAACTTCTCGAGGTTCTTCTGTTGTACCTAATGCTTTTGCTACTATTGTAAATAATGGTATACGTTGCGTGTTTCTGTCCAACAGCTTCTGCGTAGCATCAGGAGTGATTTAAAGTACAATGGGAGTCTGAAGAAACCGTTCTCTCTTGTGCCATGACACAAGCTGTAGTTAAAGTCAAACACACGTGAAATGTCAACATTCCACTCTCATTCCATGAGGCTCTGCTGCATGGGGGTGGGTTGGTGGTTGGATGGGTTTGAGTTTTCAGTTTGTGAGTCAGAAATCCTACATATGTAAAACATGCGGATTTAACGGATAAAATGTCACTAACAACATACGCAAATAAACGTTGATTTTCTATATTCCCAAGATAAGCGGGTTGTTTTTAATATACAGTACGTATGTACGTATGTAAACAACATCGTTTGTATTACAAATATGAATACATATATGAGATTATGTGACATGTTCTCTGCTTTAAATTTGTAGTACATGACTCAAACAAATAGACCACATATAATGTTCATAAATGCGGCTGTATGTCTGTTTGCTGTAAGACCTCCAGCTAAGACTGAAAAGGGATTTAATGGCTGCGGACACACAGGCTGGTCAAGTGACTTGATACCATCTTTTCGTGTAGTTTCCATCCGTCTGAGCTACACACTGGCACCTAGTGGCCTGTTAGCAAGATTTAAAATACCTCCAAAATGATTTGTTCTACGCCATAAGAAATATCTCTTATTTGTGAAATGTATCTTATTGTGGAGATATTCATTTAAAAATAACTTTATTTGTTTTCATCTGCAGATTACCTTGCAGTTAAAGATGAACTATACATAAATATTTGAGTCGAGTTTATGATTTAATTCCTTTTATAGTAAGGGTACAAAAGGCCGAACAGTATTTCTAATATGTGGGTAGCCGACAAATAAACCGTAAATGTGTCTTTATAGTGTGATGGATACAATTTAGGGAACAGATACATCTCTCTTATGCTATTTTATACTATAAAAAACAATATTATTAAATAATATATTATTAACAGTTTGTTTTCTTCATTTTTGCATTTGACTTGCATGCATTATCTTCTGATTCACAATCTGTTGGAAGTGAAAAACAAATGTGCCAAACCAAAATATCACAAATCAACACTTTCCCGGTGTAAAACATTATTTCATAACTCTTGACATCTCTTATCGATGGTTCATTTTCACCACATTCAGTTGGTCATGCCAAGATTCAAGAGATTCCACAGGTTGGAAAAGTGACCCGATCACAAACAAAACGTTTGAAGACAGAACCTAACAACATTAATAGGATTGCATTTGACAATGACACACTTAACTTCATAAAGTATATGACATATATCAATAATATTAAGTCATCCGTGTAATGATTGGATGCCGGCGATGCAAAACCTTTAATAAAAACACACTTTGTTGTTGTGATCCGTATATAACATCTGTGGGAACTTCATTTAAGGACTGATGGAAATTGGAAAATCTATGTAAAGGATTGCAGGGAGTTGGCCAGATTTATTCTCCGTCAGCGCCAGCAAAACCACACGACTCCCTTTGATCCAAATCTGCCTTCCAAAATAAAGTTCTGTTATAGGGTGAACAGATTTGCTATAATTAATCCTTAAAATGATATTTTATGCCAGATTTTGTGTATGTATCCCTGTTATACCGGACAGGCCAAACTCACATTCCCTCACGGGCTGAGAGTTACAACAGAGAGAACAAAACCTTTCTATCATCACAGAAGAGCAAATGTGAACGTTAAGAGAACGTTTGTTCCCATGCGCACACTAAACAGCAAAGTGTGAAACAGTAAAGAAATAGTTCTTTGTTTGTGAATTGTTTTAACTTTGCGTTTATGGTAAACAAGTATATGAAAGATTTCTTACAACATAAAATATATGTGTGATATCTTAGCTATCAGGGAACATTCTCAGAACGTTCTCTCAAAGTTATCAACAGATTTTCTGCTGTAACAGAAAATCTGTTTAACGTTATTTGTTATCGCTAAAAAAGCGATAGTTCAACATTCAGAAATGTTACATTACGGAATAAGAATGTTAGTAAAACATTATCAGAACATTTTTTTGTTGGCTGTGATGTAAGAGGTATGCATTGCATTAGCAGTGTAAACTAAAGGTTGTGGGTTTCGAACACACACACACACACACACCTAGATAAAAGCATCTACCATATATATATATGAAAAATGTATGTGTGTGTGTTTCATACAAACAAACTAAAAAGATTAACTGGGAGGTTTTCTTGACCTCGAACTCCCCTGCGCATTTCTCACATGCCATGGAACATTCAGATGGGCGGGTGAGGTGCAAACAGGGTTTCCAGGTGTCCCTATTGGTGCACTCCACCCCAAATGTTTCCTGACCCTCATCCTACTCCCTTTCAAAGCCCCTCAACACACTTCCCTGCTCTCTCTTTCTCTCTCTCTCTCTCTCTGTGTCTTGGCCGTCCTCCAGGACTCAGTGGAAACTCTGATATGAGCTGTGTAAGGTTATGCCTGGCCTTCCTTCCCCATCCTCTCACTATTATCCAGCCTTTGTGATTGTCTCCAGAAGGGGAAAGAGGGTCGGAACACAATGTTTTCACACCAAATGTTCTTGTCGCCAACATTTGTCACTGTGTGTATATGACAGAGTAACCCTATAAATATCCTTTCTGAATCGTAGAAGCCTGAAAACATTTTCAACACACATTCTTGAAGCTTTGATAAAAGGTCAATAATCATTTGGAGACAATAAAAGCGTCTCTTTCATACTTCTAAATTGAAGTTATTTCATCTTAACATCTTTGCTTTATGAATGCATTTATATTGTTTTGATACAAAAACATCGGGTTATGATTTGATGTAGAAACTATTCAAGATATCTCCCACTAACACATGACGGTGTGCATCATCAGATTTTTTACTCTTGCACAAACCGTGTGCGTGTTAATCTGACTTACATTCCACTGTGGTGCAAAGTGAAGAAACAAATGCTTTAAACAGTAAACACTTATGTAATCTGAATAAAACTTGGCGAGACAAAATGTTTCAATCTTTCGCACTAAACATGAGGTGGGGTGAGAAAGTTATAAAGTGGGTGTGAACAAAAAATACGCTTTTGGATTCTAACCGTCTGTTGTGTATCTTTGTTGTGCAGGAGGAAAACGAGATCCCTTCAAGCGTCTTTGTGAAGGAACCTGAAGCCATGCCTGAACTAGAGGAGGAGGAGGAGAACCCCTCTGTCGATCCCAACCGTTCTCAAGAAGACGGCCTCCATACCATCGACCTCTCCTCGGATGAGGAGCAGGGACACGACGACGACGAAGACGAGGTTCTGAGGGTTTTGAACATGGAAGACGAGGTCAGAACTGAAAAATCTCGAACGGAGAAGATCAAGCGCTCCAGTCTGAAGAAAGTGGACAGTCTGAAGAAAGCCTTCTCAAGGCAGAACATCGAGAAGAAGATGAACAAGTTCGGCACCAAGATCGTGTCACAGGAGCAGCGGGAGAAAATCAAGAAGAGCCTGACGCCCAACCACCAGAAGAACCCGAGTGCCAAAAGCTCCTCCTTCAAGGTCTCTCCGCTCACCTTCAACGTCAAGAAAGCTCGCGGCGGAGACGCTGAACCGGAGGGTGAAGCCTCGGCTCAATCCGAAGGCTCGCCGAGTGCCGTCGCCTCCATCGAGTTAGTCCCGATTGACAGCCCGACCGAAGACCTGCCCTTCCAAGAGGTTCACTCTCAGCTCGCGCCGGGTCAAGAGGAGGTCAAAGAGGCGGTAGAGGCGATGGAGAAGGACGAGCTGCCCGGCATCCTGAACGGAACGGCTGAGGTCGAGCTGTCCATCAAGGAAGATGTCAGCGAGGAGTACGCTCTTTCTGCCACGCTGCCCCAGGACGCATCCCACAATGCCTTGCAGGAAGAAGACGAAGAAGAAGAGGAGGAAAAGGAAAGATTGGAGAGTGAAGGTAGCCCTCTAGGAGAAGCTCCAGGCCAACCCGAGCGTGTTTCTGTAGGCCAAGCATCCTAATGTCCTAACCCTTCATTCCAGCCGTGACGTCCTTCTAAACTGAGAAATCACTCGTTCCCTTATCAGTGCCAGCCATTCCAATCACAACCCCTAAAGTTATGGAGTCATCTGCCCTGGCCGAGTATCATCTTCGCAGAGGTCGACTTCTGCTGTCTTACACCATCTCCTAGTGTGCAAAAAAACGAAATTCAAATGCTCAAAACCCGACGAGTCAATAAATGCCAAGTGCACTCCGTTTACCCGATGGGCACGCTTTGACCGTTGGCCCAGTTCTCAACGCGATATTGACTTTGTGCAACCTAGATTATCCGCAAGATCGGTGTGGTCTGTTCCATGTAATGTTGTTTACAAACTAAACAGCAACTGTATCAGAAATGTGTATGTAATCATGCTAAATATACTGTGAACCCTTATTTACAGAAACGTAAGAAAGTTAGCGCCACATATAGACGTAGATAAGTGATATACGCATAAATATTCTGTATTCGGGTTGTTTCAGATCCAGTTTACGCAGGGGATCCCTGTCCACATGTCTCGGACCGTAATCCAAAAATATTCTGATATGTGGCTCTTTGCAGAGACCGTTTCTAATGCTATGAAAAGCCTTCAGGCACCGAGGGGTCGGTCAAGATTACAGACATATTTCTGAAAGTGATGATCGAGACGTTCATCCCGGCTGGATGCAAATAAGGCTGCAGAGAGGTGAAGAGAAAATGGAAAAGTCATGTTTTAAAATGTCACGTAGGACAGACTTACACCAGGGTAGAGATCAAGGAATATTTGTGCCACTCACTATCATGCACACCACAAAAATATTTTTTTATCTGATATCATGATCAACATCTTTACAGTCTTTTCATGACCATTTAAAAATGTTTTTTTATGTTTGTGATGTGAATTTGTCTGCAATATGTGAGCAGTCTGAGCATTTTCATTTCAATATTCCAATGCTGAACAAAAAGTGTGTATCTTTGCTTTAGGTGGATGGATCTTTGAGATGTGGTTTTGCTTCTTTTTGAGTGTTTGAAAAGATTTAACTCACTGTTTCTCCTGCTTGTGACCTTTAATCTGTATTTGCATATTTTATTTTAATCGCATCCATGACTTCATAATATATATATGAGAGAGCTATATGTTGTCTTGATTTTCATTTTTTTAGACGAAATTATGACTCATGCCAAAGAAAAGGCTTCGTTACAGCAAACACTTCATGTCACTTCACTTCAAATTGTTCTCATACAAAAATAAAGATTTTAAACCCTTTCTTTTCATTTCCGTGTAGTATCTTTTATAACGCTATTCATAGCTTTTTATTCTTTAGTATGTGTGTTTAACAGAAACAACAACCATGACTTTATGACTTTATTACTTTATGGCAATAACGGAAAGCAGAGCCTTTGATTTGAAAAATGTCATCAATTAAACATATTGCTGGATTAGATCAAACGTGACATGTGCATAAACATATGTGTTACACAGTAAGTGGTTAAACTTCACATTATAATGTATATCATGTCAACGCATGTTAAAAAGTTGCATATCTAGCCACGGTAACAATAAGGAAAACACACAACCTTAAAATACACTAAATATAATGTGTTATCCTGGTTAAGTGTAAAAAACCTGTTTAATTCTATAATATATTTATATATATACATTAAATTTCATCCCCATTTATCACTATTAGATAACCATTAAACAAGTTAGCAGGTTTTAACTCTTGTTTACGTCTTGTTTTAGTCAGTTAATACAATTTATGAATGTATCGCTTCATAATTAGTTTATTTTTTAAGAATATTCTAAATACTATTGGCCCCATGTGAAAAACTTTAAGGCTCTTGCGCCCTCTGGCGTTTACTGACAGGAAAAACAAGTTAAACCACGTTAGCAAACGCAAAAAAACAAGCAATAGATGTTTATAGACCCAACAAGAACACCTAAACGATAGTTGATCTCTTCACCCCGTTATGGTACCTTTAAGTTCGTTAGTGTATTTTTAGTCAAATATAGTGTTTTTGGTTTTGACTTTTTTACATTTGTGTTTAATGTACGTTTAGATCTTCTGATAGAAATCAAGCAACGTCGGTATATATATATATATATATATATATATATATATATGTATACTTTATAACTAATAATTTTCCGCGTAGTACGTAGTGTCACGGTGGCCGAGAGGTTAAGGCGTTGGACTCGAAATCCAATGGGGTTTCCCCGCACAGGTTCGAATCCTGTTCGTGACGACATTTTGTTTTTAATCAACAACAGTATGTTTACAATAATGCATTTGACCTGCATCTGCAGTCCACATTTGAGCGCGGATCGAATGGTTTTGTGTTAAATACCCGCTCGGAAGCTCCGAATGAGCATGAACGGGATGCATGGCCGTAAAACGCTTCTCCACGTGCGCTGAATGATCCCAAATAAGAGTTTCTGGGGTAAGAATCGCACATGGACGCCCTCTGATGTCGATGGAGAAAGGGCGTTTATGTAGGTTACCTTGGAAACTCATATTTAGGATAATTACGAGAGCACGTGGAGGCGGTAGGGCCGATAAAACACTGCAGCGCGAGGGCTGTCGGGCCGGAATGATCTCATCGTCTTTTTGAGAATGGCAAACGGATGCAACGAAAATACATATCTGATTAAAGACCTGAAACCAGGATTGAAAAATATCAATTTAGTGTTCATCGTCCTGGAAACGGGTAAGAGAAACTTGTGGAGACATTTGGAAACGTGTTTGTCGAGCGAACTTCCTTCTTCGGTGTTTGTGTTCATATCCATTTTATTTTAGACGGATGTGTTTCGCCAGAATAAAAGCATGGATAGGGATAACACCACTGTATGAACCTTCACTTGTATAAAGGTCAAATACTGTCTATGTTTCTTGAAGGTCGAGTGTCTAAGACGAAGGATGGACACGAGATCCGCTCGTGCAAAGTGGCAGACCGAACCGGAAGTGTCACTATATCAGTTTGGGATGAAGTTGGCAGCCTCATCCAAACAGGAGATATCATCCGGCTTAACCGAGGGTTTGTCAAACATTACTTCCATTGATTTTCTAGAAGTTACCTGCAAGTAGACTACTAAAATACAAACGTTTCCTGGGTTGTATTTTAAGTTCAAATGGCCATTACACGTTCTTTTTCTCTAAGTCTTAAGTTTTCTAAAATAGTTGATCCGAAGTAAGTCCGAATAAATCGTAAACATTGTTTATTAAATCTATTCCAAAAAATCCGAATTTTGACACTAATGTATTTAAATGAAAGAGAGCTGTGCTTTATTTATATTTGTTTATCATAATAATATCTATATACAATTTCAGATATGCATCTCTCTTCAAGGGATGTCTTACACTATATATTGGGAGGACAGGGGACCTCCAAAAGACCGGAGAGTAAGTTCTTCACAGTTTACACTTTCTGCGATGCCAGGGGATTGCAGATACCCATGTATAAATGTATAGGATAATGTCACTTTGGATAAAAGCGTCTGCTAAATGTAAATGTTATATAACATGAAAGAGCATGTGACAGACCAGTTCATTGTTTGATTTCTCTGCAGGTTCTGTATGGTCTTCTCGGAGGTTCCCAATTTCAGTGAGCCTAACCCAGAGGTGCTGGCTAAAATCAACCAAATAAACAACACGTATGTGAGTACAAATGCACGAAGAGAGAAACGCTGTGAAATAAAAAGCCTTGAGCGTATTTGTGTGTTTTTGTGGAGAGCAGGTGAAATCAGAAGCTCAGGGCAGCACACCTAGTATTCAGAATTCTGGAACACCTGCTGGACCTACAGGTTTCATATTTGAAATGTTGAACATTTTCGATCCCTTTTTAAACCTGTTGAAGAGTCTATCCCGTCTTTATTTTCTACTCCTCACAGCAAACAGCCCCGCTGTGTTTTTCCCGTCTCCAGCTTCACAAGAGAGCCCTTTTGGTGGCGGTGGGCGACGTTTGAACCGTTCACATTGGAACGGTGGTTCCCAAGTTCCAGGTGGCCTCAAACCCACCACTAATGGACGGGACCCTCGCCGGGCACTGAAAAGATGAGAGCATCAGAGAAAATAGTATTTCTTTTTTTTTGTTTGCAGTAGTTTTCTGTTATTTATGAAGGTATTGTTTTTTTGTTCTTAATTTTAATCATTGAACAAGGTTTTTTTGAATAAGAGCCAAATAAAGTCGAAGAAAATCATAATGTCATATCTGTGCGTTCAATATTTTTTTCTGTAGTACTTTTTGTGAGATTGCATCTCTATCATTCAAGAATTGTAAAACTCCAAGTAGTTCTATGTATTTTTTTACTGTAGTTTTGTAATGGAAGCAGGTAACTTGTGGGTTAAGTGTGAATTCATTTTCTTTCATCATCTTTTGCTGACAAGTGTGAGATTTCAGAGAAGCTCCAGCGAGAAAACAGCGACATCTACGGTTTAAAATAACAAGTGGAACTTTGTGGCTATTATAAAGGAAAATGGTTAAATAGCTTAATGTGAATGATTGAAAATGTAAATTGTTAAAATGATTTGTTTTAACTAAAATAGCCGTTGCAACACAATAGGCCATGTTCTTTTCAGGTCAATCCACCATGAGAAATATAATTCTTGTTAGAAATACAAATCTATATTTATTTTGATCTTTGATTAGTGTCCTATATTTTGATTTCCTTTATAATCCCAACAGTCATTTACTTTTTTCCTAACAAACTAGGCTTTACGTTTGTCAATACAGCCTTGACCGAGATCTCTGTCTGTCAAGGCTATCAACAAGTCGGACGAAGCATAAACCTCAAAAAGTAAGCCTACAAAGTGGATCAGGTGAAGTAGACTAGAGGGATAAGAAACGTTTTTCATCAGAATTCCCCTCCACTAGACAAAATGAAGTAGAATACTTTTAAATGAATTGAGTTTCACAGACATCTCCTGGTGTACATCTGTAATGGAAAATTCCCCTGCAAGATTTGTTGAGTCCACCGCTACTAATCCCCCTCCTGTTATGGCAGTAGGCATTCAATAGATTATATTGAGTTCCATAGCTGGCCAATTTCACGAACACCAGCGTGATGCTGCAGAGTAATGCATATGAGAGCACACGGAGCTTCCACAGTAGACATACTTGATGTCGATTCTGTTAAATGAAAAAGAAACAAGAAAAATCTTCAAATGTCCAGCAGCTCTGCTCTTCAGGAGACTGATGCTGTTGAGAGTGACCTTCAGTTTTAGAAGCAGTGCTGCTGCTTACATTGTTCCCTCAGAACAAGAATCGTGTGGTTTATGTAACATGGTTTTCTCATAAACCACATGACTTTACCTACGATGTTAAATGTGTGCGTGTCAATCACAAACCCTACTTTTTGCATTCTTCCCGGTGTTTCGAAAAAATGCACATGGGCAATTCCGTGATAATGTCAACATTACCATGAAAAAATAAGTTTTCACCAACGGTTTTTACTGTGCTAACAGAACATATATTTACATTTGGTGGTTCAAATCCCAATGCAAGATCTCTCTTCAAATTTGTAAAGCATCCGTTTTATTTTTAGTGCATGATTTTACATAGTCTGGTAAGAGCCATTTTCAGGATTGTCACATCCATAAGGCCTCATATATGATTGGTTGCCATTCACCATACACCGTGACTGCAGCGATATTAAAAACATTTAAAGGTTCTTTGTGAAGATGGAGAACATATTTACACACTCTGTAGAGCAGTTTGTCTATTTGGGGCTATTGTCTATCAATAGATCCTCAATCTCACAGATTGCACATCTAATCCAGATGCTCAGCCACCACAAAACTAGTCCTTTATTTAAATCAACGAAAAAATGCATTTTTACTGTTGCCAAACATTTCAGATACTTTTTCATAATACTATAAACAACAAATATACAATAAATTAAATGTTTACCAAAAAATAAATCATTTTGTAACAATTATATTAAATAGCAACCACCAATATTGTTTTTGACATCATCCCATTCTCATCATTAGTTAGCATATAGATAAATAGTTCATTTTCAGAAAATAGAGTTGAGTGACTGGACAAAACTGCAGGTTTACATCACCATCTCACTAAACCTCATGGCCAAGAATAAACAAGAATAAGATGTCCATCTCTTCACCTGCTCACACCTGTTTCAGCAGAATGCCATACGGGCGAATGGACTTATCCACGATCTCTCTCTCTTTCTCAGGTGAGGTTCCTTTAGGAATCTGGATCAGCCAGTAATCTTTTCTGCCACACACTTTCCTCATGTGTGGATTGATTCTGTTCTGCAGCAGGACCCTGTACGTCTTTCCATTGGTTTTAGACTTGAATTCCTTGCAGTAATCGGAAGCCTCATAGATGTCGTAAGTCGAATAGATTCCTCTGCCGTACAGCTGTCTAGGACCTGCTTGGTAATGTGATGTGACGATACCTTTAGCTCCCTCAATGCTGGTCCCGTGATAGGAGACGGGCCATTCGCCGGCCACCGAGTGACTCCTCCATCCAGCTGTGCCCAGCCACACGTTTCCATCGGGATACTTATCCAGGACTCTAAGAGCAATACGGTACCATCCACGCGGCCGTTCGTATAGTTCATCACCACGCCAGCATTCTGACTTATCTTTACAGTGGGTGAAATCATGATCATAGTCAGAGTCAAAGAGTTCATCCAAATCCACAAAGAGTTCATCAAGGTAGCTGGAACCTGCTAGTCGGAGTTGTACATTAGCATGATTAGTCAATGAAGATGACACCAAATTATATACGTTGAGGTCATTAGTTTTGCTTCTTTCTCTGTATGTAGTGTAGGACCTCACGGAAGCACCGGTGAGGACAGAAAGAACCTCGAGACGAACTTCTTTGTCAATTCTGCCCATAGCTCATGCTGGTTCACTGCAAACCTGTGGTTAGCTGAGGTGTCAGGCCGAGCAGCTTGTTTATAAACTGATTGATGGGTGTGGTTTTTCCCTAAATGAAGGCTGGTTTTTGGCTGGCCGAGAGGCACATGTGGTTAAAACATCACCAACAGCGTTGAGTCCTTCAGCACGAAACTCTAACACAACACACCTGAAGCAGCCAATCAAGGTGTTGAGTTGTGCACCTGCTACAGAAGAGCTGTTGACTCACAGGGACGGGATCTCACTTAAAAAGTCCCAAACACATTCAGAAATAATAAATCAAACAGAAATAATTCATTCAATTATTAAATGAGTTCTCCAGCAATTTAATGTTATTGCAAATCAAAACCAACAATTCTCTCCAGTCCTCCCTTTTGAAACAATACGGTGGCTGACACAGAACTAAGATGTCGTCACGTTTTCGCTTTTTTGCTGGATGAGATAACGCTCTCTGTAGAGCAGATTGTCCATTTTGGGCTACTGTAGAAATAACATGGTGAATTCCATGCAGGGAGATCCCGTTGTGTATGTAGTTATGTTTATAAAAACATAACTCTTCATGAGCTCTTTCAACAATGAAAACATATGTGTAGATTATATTGCATTTCTGTCAATGGATACTCCAAATATTTGGACACTGGACCTTTAAACTACAGGAACTTTGTTTGGATGGTGCACAGTAACATGAATTAACTTAAAACACAGCTCTGCAAAGGTTTTCTCTTATTATAGTTTTTCTGAATTTACTATTAAAAGCGATTTATTCGATTTATTTTTGTTGTTTTTACAGTAGTATTTCTGTATGTTCCGTGATGTCTTACTTTATAGACAATTTACAGTGTGTTGCTGTCATTTCTGTAGCTTTTTCAGTATTATTGATGTATTTCCATAAAGTTTAGGGTTAGGGTAAGGTTAGGGCTCTAACAGCTCAATTAGTTGCCATCATTATAATAATTTTTATAAATATAGTGATTTACACTATTATTGCATAATGTTTAATGCAGAAAAATACTGTGGTGCGAATAGTAACGTTATCTGACACTATTTATAAGTACCAATAGCATCTAACTACTACTTAATCCAAAGAAAATACAGCAATTTTGACTTTATGCAAATATAATTGCAAATATTTATATAATATGTATCTATTTGTGGCTGTCTGAAGACAAATAGGGTTTAAAACGAATGATGGGACTCTCAACCAACATGTATTGCAAGGAAAATGTTCGAGTATGTGCAGACATCTCTTTAATATCAGGCGTTGAGTGATCTCCTGACGGATCAGTACTGTTCATGGTGGTTTTGTGATGGAGACGGGCCACTCACCAACCACTGACACAAGCAGTGCCTGTAAAAGCAGACAGAGTGACATCTTCATCCACTTTAGACATTTTAATCTTGATTTTAGCAGAAAGGAGTTAAAATATTTATCCATGATGACTTGATGCCTGTTCTGCAACTTTCACTTTCATTCTTACGTTACACTTCCTCAGGCTAAGAAACACGTGGTTTACGGAAATGTTGGTAATTTCCAAAAAGTAAAAAGGTTCAAAGTTCTCCTCACTCCAAGTACTGCTTATTTAAAAACTTTATCTTTATATTATGAACCAATGTCATTCATTGAAGCGTTATCGCCAAAAAAGTGTTCATGTCTCTTATGTAAGAAATGATTCAACTGTATAAAAATGGCTGTAGAGTGTTGAAAAACTCAAAATAGAGAGTTCATAAAGATGTTTGAATTTAATTATTCATATATTTTATAAATTGTATTTAATGTCATTCCAATATTGTGCTTATGAAGAAAAGCTCAAGGATTAGATCCTGAGTATAGAACAAAATCAATCTGATGGTTTTGATTCAATCTTGTTTAATATGGAAACATCAGCAATCATAATTGAAGTATGAAAAACCATTAAACAACAGTATACATTCAATTATAAGCGTAACTGAGCAACACAAAGTATGTTACAGTACAAACAACATCTGATTCAACGTATTGTTCATTTATATAAAATTCCCCCTGCTATTTTAGATACTAATCCTAGAAAACTGAACTTTATAAAGAGAGTTTATAAAACAGATTCATTTCATTTTATTAACGTGCGATCTTTCTACAGAAGTAAATTCAGCCAGGATGACAGTCAGATGGTTTAAGAATTCTCATCTTGTAGCGTCAACAAGATTGTTTAAGGTGTGTCCAGATTACAAAAATAAAAGTGAAAGAAACACACGACCACGTGTGACGCGAAAGGAAGGATCTTAAATAAAACAATATTTGGTGCCTGTTACACCCACTTTCTATAAAAGCTCATTATGTGATCCAAATAACAGTGATTTGCACGCACATTTGTTTTCATTTCAACACCAAGAAAATTAAGAAAATTAAACACAATTTGCCTAATACTAATAGGTTAAACCTATTTAGTGACTTTCCATAGTTCAAGGACGCTTAACCGTTACAAAACATAACAGATTTTCAGTAATAGAATCAAAGTAGAGCAAACGGGTCACACGGTTACACATCCACATTCAAAGAAAAACAGAGGAGGTGCATATTATTACTAAGTTTGAGTTTTCTTGTTGATGTTGACAGGGAAGAAAGTTGAGGTGCCATACACCCTTGGGATTAAATCAAAAACATCTGCTCACACCTGTTTCAGCAGAATGCCATACGGGCGAATGGACTTCTCCACGATCTCTCTCTCTTTCTCAGGTGAGGTTCCTTCAGGAATCTGGATCAGCCAGTAATCTTTCCTGTCACACACTTTCCTCATGTGTGGATTGATTCTGTTCTGCATCAGGACTCTGTAGGTCTTTCCATTGGTTTTGGATGTAAATTCTTTGCTGTAACCAAAAGCCTGATCGATGTCATATGTCGAATAGATTCCTCTGCCGTACAGGTCTCCTCGACCTGCTTGGTAATGTGATGTGACGATACCTTTAGCTCCCTCAATGCTGGTCCCGTGATAGGAGACGGGCCATTCGCCGGCCACCGAGTGACTCCTCAATCCAGCTGTGCCCAGCCACGCGTTTCCATCGGGATACTTATCCAGGACTTTGATAGCACAGCGGTACCATCCACACGGCCGTTTGTACAGCTCACCACCACGCTTGAGAGATAAATCTTCTGTATTTCTGTAATCAAAATCAAATCTTGGGTCGAGGAATTCATCCAGGTTCACAAACACCTTCTTGTTTGAGCCTGCAGCAAAATCATCAAAGTCATCAAGTGAGACATGCACTGATTGAGCTTCAAGCGTTGAATAGTTCGCTCCCAATCCTTTTACATTCACAGCAATGGGAATCAAATTTAATATATTGAGTTCATTATCAAACAACTTTTGTCTGATATTAGTGTCATTCTTCAGAGTGACGCCTGTGAGAGCAGAGAGAGCCTCCAGCAAGACATCTTTGGTAAATGTAGACATTTTAATTGTTGATTCCTATTAATAAAAAAGAAATGAGTAAAATCTTTCTTCACGTATTCACACTGACAGCTGAATAAGACTGATGTTTGTTCAACTCCACCCTCACTTTTAAAAGCAGTGCTGCATCTTTTACTTTTATTTGCAACCTTATTTTAGATTCTATTGTCTGAAATACAACTGTCCTGATTCTGATTGGATGATACGCCAAGGATGCTGCAATCTCCTTGGTCACCATTTCTAGCATTATTAGGGAGAACCAGTGGAACCAGATTATGGGGGAACATAAAACAAAAGAAACAAAAAACAAGATTATCGAGAACGTTATATGGTGTTTCTCAGAAGCAAGGTGACTCACAGTTTTGAAACTTAAGTGGCGTATCAAATGCTTATTTACAAATTGTTCATTTTTTTTCATATTTTTAAGCATAGTTCAGTAAAACATAAAAATATTAAGGAGCACACATTTCCTCACAGTAGGTATGCACCGATATGTATATATTGGCCGATAACCGATAATTCTTGAACACTGGGAGCCGATAACCGATAAATTGGCTGATATATATATAAATTTAACATGTGACTTCAATTTTTTTTCACTTGAAAATCATGGACTAAGCTTACTTTAAACTCATTCAAGATTCTTTAACTTTTAAACTTTTCTGGTATATTGTTTATTTAATAAACACGTTTGTAGTTGTTCACCCAGAGCAACCCAGAAAGGTATTCTCAATAGCCACAAGCCTAACAGGTCTTAAGACAGAATGCATTCAGACAGCAGTCTGATTCAAACAATATGCTTTCGTTCCTATAATTTACACATTCACACTGTATCTACATCAGCAATGTTTTGCTTACAGCCGTAAGTGAGTGATCACCGACAGAAAGACAGTACTGTACTGTTTTTAACTTTGAGCAGCGTGCACCGGAAGTGGTTCAAGGAGAGAATTTATATTCAGTTCCCCCTACTGCTCTTTTAGATACTAATCCTAGAAAACTGAACTTTATAAAGAGAGTTTATAAAACAGATTCATTTCATTTTATTAACTTGCAATCTTTCTACAGAAGTAAATTCAGCCAGGATGACAGTCAGATGGTTTAAGGAATTCTCATCTTGTAGCGTCAACAAGATTGTTTAAGGTGTGTCCAGATTACAAAAATAAAAGTGAAAGAAACACACGACCACGTGTGACGCGAAAGGAAGGATCTTAAATACAACACTATTTAGTGCCTGTTACATCTTCTTTCTATAGAAGCTCATCATGTGATCCAAATAACAGTGATTTTTACTGATGACAAGACTATGAGGAGATTCATACGGTAGGCACACTAATAGTCCAAACCTTACACAGACGCATCAAAACAAACTCACCTCTATACCCTAAAACAGACGTACAGATGGAAAGAAAATGGTGAAGATACCACCAAAACGTACTCAAATCCCAAAAAGCAAGTGTTATGGATGGCAGCCTAAATGAGAAGATAAAATACACAGACCAAAAACTGAAACTCGCCATTCTTAAACAGCGTAATATCATCCTTAGTACAGGTATAGTTCCCAAGATCTGGAACCAAGGTCTCATATCTCCGATTAGTTACTAGTTACTGTGGAATATGTGTAAAAAAAAACCTAGGTAAACTCTTCTGTATCATTCTTAACCGCAGACTTCTACATTATCTAAATGAATGAATGAAGAAACATCCTGAGAAAATGCCAGATCTGTTTCCAACCAAAATCTTTCTTGTGCTTTGTCGACTTCATAAGAGCTTTTGAATTAATCTGGCATGAGGGGCTTTTTCTTCAATTGATTCAATCGGAGGAAAAACCAACGATCATCAAATCAATGTACATGAATAACACATTTGCATTTAAAATGGGCAACAAGCACACAGACTTTCTCTCCCAGAGTCGTGGAGTGAGACAGGGCTGTAGTCGAAGTCCTACACTATTTAACATATAAATAAATCAATTCACTCGAGGTCTAGAAAAGTCACCAGCACCTGGTCCCACCTTACTAGACACTGAAATGAAATCTCTTCTGTTTGCAGACGATCTTGACCTGCCATCACCCACAAAAGAGGGTCTTCAACATCTAGACACCCTGCACACTTTCTGTCAACCTTCAAAAGACTTAAATCAGGATATTCCATAAAAGGCCCAGTCACCAAAATTTGTTTTATCATGCAAATAAAGCTTCTTTGAATCTTGAATTGCTACTTCTCCAATTAGTATTACAAAATATAACTTACAATTAGATGCAAACAAAAGAATTAGGCATAGAATTTAGAAAATAAAGGGTAAATATTGAAAGTGGTAAACTGTGCCGAAATTCCAAAATGTATAAAATTAATCTTATCACATTTTATGTTACATGCCATTACAATGTTTGTTTAGTAAGCTCGTGTAATTTATGTTTTTGCTCCAATTGTTGTGCTGGATTCGGGCTGCCACCAAATTCTTATTGGCTAGTATGATGCTGAGGCTTCCTCTGGTTGGTCCTTCTTCCTAAAACTCACAATTTCCAACCAACAATTTAACCTCAATAAAAATCTAACCGTGCTGTATGCAAACAACAGTTAAAATTATGAGAAGTAAACAATGACCTTGGGTTCTACAGGCAACTAAATGACATTTCTTCATTAACCTAATAGGATAAAACAAAGTTGGAAAAAATAAAGGTACATCGCTTGTTTCAAATCTGTAGGCTTTCTAATGTGACGAACCTTCTTACAGCTCTTTTTCACAAAATGGCATTTGAGAACGGCCACATTTGTCAACTTGAGAGGTAAACCAACAGAGTTTCATAAAATGACCAAATATTTGGACACTGGACCTTTAAACTACAGGGACTTTGTTTGGACGGTGCACAGTATCATGAATTAACTTTAAAATACACAGCTCTTCAAAGGTTTTCTCTTATTATAGTTTTTCTGAATTTACTATTAATAGCTATTTATTCCGTATTTGCATTTATTAACAGAAAATAAAAACTTGACACAACTGCATGTGTAACTGCACTGTAAATTATTTTTGTTGTTTTTACAGTAGTATTTCTGTATGTTCGGCGATGTCTTACTGTATAGACAATTTACAGTGTGTTGCTGTCATTTCTGTAGCTTTTTCAGTATTATTGATGTATTTCCATAAAGTTTAGGGTTAGGGTAAGGTTAGGGCTGTAACAGCTCAATTAGTTGCCATCATTATAATAATTTTTATAAATATAGTGATTTACACTATTATTGCATAATGTTTAATGCACAAAAATACTGTGGTGCGAATAGTAACGTTATCTGACACTATTTATAAGTACCAATAGCATCTAACTACTACTTAATCCAAAGAAAATACAGCAATTTTCACTTAGTGCAAATATAATTGCAAATATTTACATAATATTTATCTATTTGTGGCTGTCTGAAGACAAATAGGGTTTAAAAAGAATGTTGCACAAGCAGTGCCTGTAAAAGCAGACAGAGTGACATCTTCGTCCACTTTAGACATTTTAATCTTGATTTTAGCGGAAAAAGAAGTTAAAATATTTATCCATGATGACTTGATGCCTGTTCTGCAACTTTCACTTTCATTCTTACGTTACACTTCCTCAGGCTAAGAAACACGTGGTTTCTGGAAATGTTGGTCATTTCCAAAAAGTAAAAAGGTTCAAAGTTCTCCTCAGTCCAAGTACTGCTTATTTTAAAACTTTATCTTTATATTATGAACCGATGTCATTGAAGCGGTATCGCCAAAAAAGTGTTCATGTCTCTTATGTAAGAAATGATTCAACTGTATAAAAAATGGCTGTAGAGTGTTGAAAAACTCAAAATAGAGAGTTCATAAAGATGTTTGAATTTAATTATTCATATATTTTATAAATTGTATTTAATGTCATTCCAATGTTGTGCTTATTAAGAAAAGCTCAAGGATTAGATCCTGAGTATAGAACAAAATCAATCTGATGGTTTTGATTCAATCTTGTTTAATATGGAAACATCAGCAATCATATTTGAAGTATGAAAAACCATTAAACAACAGTATACATTCAATTATAAGCGTAACTGAGCAACACAAAGTATGTTACAGTACAAACAACATCTGATTTGACGTTTTGTTCATTTATATTCAATTCCCCCTGCTATTTTAGATACTAATCCTAGAAAACTGAACTTTATAAAGAGAGTTTATAAAACAGATTCATTTCATTTTATTAACGTGCGATCTTTCTACAGAAGTAAATTCAGCCAGGATGACAGTCAGATGGTTTAAGGAATTCTCATCTTGTAGAGTCAACCAGATTGTTTAGGGTGTTTCCAGATTACAAAAAGTGAAAGCGAAAGAAACACACGACAGCGTGTGACCCAAAAGGAAGGATCTTAATTTTCATAATACTAATAGTATTAGGTTAAACCTATTTAGTGACTTTCCATAGTTCAAGGACGCTTAACCGTTACAAAACATAACAGATTTTCAGTAATAGAATCAAAGTAGAGCAAACGGGTCACACGGTTACACATCCACATTCAAAGAAAAACAGAGGAGGTGCATATTGTTACTAAGTACGAGGTTTGAGTTTTCTCGTTGATGTTGACAGGGAAGAAAGTTGAGGTGCCATACACCCTTGGGATTAAATCAAAAACATCTGCTCACACCTGTTTCAGCAGAATGCCATACGGGCGAATGGACTTCTCCACGATCTCTCTCTCTTTCTCAGGTGAGGTGCCTTCAGGAATCTGGATCAGCCAGTATTCTTCTCTGTTACACACTTTCCTCATCTGTGGATTGATTCTGTTCTGCAGCAGGACCCTGTACGTCTTTCCATTGGTTTTGGATGTAAATTCTTTGCTGTAACCAGAAGCCTCATAGATGTCATTAGTCGAATAGATTCCTCTGCCGTACAGGTCTCCTTGACCTGCTTTGTAATGTGATTTGACGATACCTTTAGCTCCCTCAATGCTGGTCCCGTGATAGGAGACGGGCCATTCGCCGGGCACCGAGTGACTCCTCCATCCAATTGTGCCCAGCCACACGTTTCCATCGGGATACTTATCCAGGACTTTGATAGCACAGCGGTACCATCCACACGGCCGTTTGTATGCCTCATTGCCCCGCAGGCAATTTGACTTGTCATTGCAGTGTGTGAAATCATAATCATACTTTGGGTCAAAGAATTCCTCCATGTCCACGAACAGCTCATCGCGCACGCTTGCATCGAAAACTCCCAGCACAAGATCTGTCGTAAGTCTTCCAGACAAAAGTGAGGAGAAGAAATTCCCTATACAGAGTTCATGAACATTTAACCCTCCTTTTGATCCAGACTTCACAGGAACACCGAGGAGAGCAGAAAGGGCCTCCAGAACAACTTCTTTCTCCACAGCAGACATAGTGAATGTCGATCTGCTCATAAAAGCGATCTTGCTCCAGCTTATATTGACTCATGACTTGTAATGTCACGTGATCTGATGACAATGATTTTAAAAGCGGGACAGCCCCCTTGTCCTCCTTTTCGCAGTTGCGCTGAATCAGCCTTAAAAACGTGCTCTACAACCTTTATGTGGCCTAATGGTTAGAGCGTTGGGCTTGTGATCAGAAGGTTGCCGGTTCTAATCTCAGTGCCAGCAGGTCATGACTGAAGTGCCCTTGAGCAAGACACCTTACCCCTGATTGCAGTAATGTGCCACTGTATACAACTACTTGTAAGTCGCTTTGGATAAAAGCATCTGCCAAATGAATAAATGTAAATAACGTTAACATGCCGAACGTCTGACATCATTTAATCCGGAATGGACAAAAGACCACAAATTCATATCAAAAAGCAGTAGTGATGCTTTCCATGGATTTTGCACACTATGTCGCTGTGAAGTGGACGTTAGTAGTAAAGGGAAAGCTGCCATTGACCGACATGCCAGCACTGAAAAACATAAAGGTAACCTCGTCTTATTTTCGAGAGGCAACATCACCTCAGGATGACAAAATCTGCGCAGCAGAGCTTTGTAAAGTCTATCATGCAGTCAAGCATCACCAGGCAGTCATACAGGAGTGTCTTGAATAAATACAAATACTGTGAACAAACACCTTTTTGCCTCTGTTACACATAGGTCTACATCAAGACATGTCGTAGATCAAATTGTCTGGCAATGAATAGGCTATTTCAGAATCACTGTATCATTATACCATAGATATGATAGACATAACTGTATTATATTTGCGAGTACACCATATGCAGTTATTCTTGCCTCACTAAATGCCGCAAAGTTATGGGGTGCCGTTTGTAAAGCGGCTCCCTCTGAAAATAACAGCAACATTTTGTCACATTTAGCTTCAAACAATGTTTAAAAAACTGGTATGAATTTTTGAGGGTCACTTTTTAGCACATTTAGAACAATATTTGTCAACTTAGAGATATTTTAAATAGTTAAATCTAAACATTAAATGTTACACCTAAATGTTAAATCTAAATCTAAATGTTAAATTTAAATATAAATCTAAATATTAAATCTAAATGTTAAATCTAAATCTAAATCTAAATGTTAAATCTAAATATTAAATCTTAATCTAAATCTAAATGTTAAATCTAAATGTTAAATCTAAATCTAAATCTAAATGTTAAATCTAAATATTAAATCTTAATCTAAATCTAAATGTTAAATCTAAATCTAAATGTTAAATCTAAATATTAAATCTAAATCTAAATCTAAATGTTAAATCTAAATATAAAATCTAAATCTAAATCTAAATGTTAAATCTAAATATTAAATCTTAATCTAAATCTAAATGTTAAATCTAAATCTAAATGTTAAATCTAAATATTAAATCTAAATCTAAATCTAAATGTTGAATCTAAATGTTTCGGGTGAAACTAAATATTTAGCTAATATGCAAAATCAAAATGCCGGTAACCGGAAATACCAAAATAAAAGCTCGAGGAGGTCAGTGTGTGTTTATAGTGTCAAATAATGACTAAAAAAAACATCTCATCCGGGGAAATGGACTCTTGGACATGGATTAGGCGGTTGCTGTCGCTGTTGAAAAAGTTTGAATAGCCGCCAGGACGGCTCTGCCGATGTTCTCGGCTGACGCCGATTCGTTGGACATTTTCGCAGCGCGACCATGGCCAACATTACCGTACCTGGTCAGGGGCGGGCGGGGACAGGCTCTTGCTGGCCTTCATGCAAGCGAACATGACAGATCAGTCAAAGTGAGCCCCCTCGTGGCTGGCTATAGTGGCTACAGGTCATAAGTCTCGCCCCCTTCATAAAAGTGACACTAAAAACTCAAAGTACTCTTCAAATACAGTTTCTCCAAACGTGTTTATTATTTAGGTAGTTATTATCACGATAATCCATGTCCAAGAGTCCATTTCCCCGGATGAGATGTTTTTTTTAGTCATTATTTGACACTATAAACACACACTGACCTCCTCGAGCTTTTATTTTGGTATTTCCGGTTACCGGCATTTTGATTTTGCATATTAGCTAAATATTTAGTTTCAACAGAAACATTTAGATTCAACATTTAGATTTAGATTTAGATTTAATATTTAGATTTAACATTTAGATTTAGATTTAACATTTAGATTTAGATTAAGATTTAATATTTAGATTTAACATTTAGATTTAGATTTAGATTTTATATTTAGATTTAACATTTAGATTTAGATTTAGATTTAACATTTAGATTTAACATTTAGATTTAGATTAAGATTTAATATTTAGATTTAACATTTAGATTTAGATTTAGATTTAACATTTAGATTTAATATTTAGATTTATATTTAAATTTAACATTTAGATTTAGATTTAACATTTAGGTGTAACATTTAATGTTTAGATTTAACTATTTAAAATATCTCTAAGTTGACAAATATTGTTCTAAATGTGCTAAAAAGTGACCCTCAAAAATTCATACCAGTTTTTTAAACATTGTTTGAAGCTAAATGTGACAAAATGTTGCTGTTATTTTCAGAGGGAGCCGCTTTACAAACGGCACCCCATACAAAGTGTCCTCCTTTTTGGTGTTATGGAAATGGCCACCCCAGAACACATGCACGCATTATGAGAATACAATGTATTTCATTTTATTTTTATTCATTTCGGTTCTCACAAACAACTTTCCACAACAACACAAATACATATTAACCGAAAAAGCCTACCATATATTTACATGATTATCTGATAGTTCAAAGCTGAGTAACAGCACAGTAGACTATTTCATCTTTGATTTAACTCCAAACTCTCTCAGAGCTTTCACAGTCTGAATCACAGTTAAATGACTCTCTAAACTGTGCCGAAATTACAAAATGTATCAACTTAATCTTATCTTTTTAAATGTTATGTTACATGCCGTCACAATGTTTGTTTAGTAAGCTCGTGTAATTTATGTTTTTGCGCCAATTGCTGTCCTGGATTCGGGCTGCCAAATTCGAATTGGCTAGTATGATGCAGAGGCTTCCACCCAAAAATTAAACCTCAATAAAAATCTAACCGTGCTGTATGCAAACGACAGGTTTACATTAAATAATAAAAGTATGAGAAGTAAACAATGACCTTGGGTTCAACAGGCAACTAAAAAGAATTTCTTCATTAACCTAATAAGTAAAACAAACGTGGAAAAAATAAAGGTACAGCTCTTGTTCCAAATCTGAAGGCTTTCTAATGTGAAGAACCTTTTTACAGCTCTTTTTCATTTGAGAACGGCCACATTTGACAAGCTTGAGAGGTAAACCAACAGAGTTTCATAAAATGACCCGTAAACAATCAGCAGTGTTTAACATGAGGGTGCGTAAATAACAACAGTGTTTGTTTTGAGGACATTTTTAATAAAGAACAATTTGATCGCATACAACAGTATTTGGGATTTTACTATGATCGGATATCTCAAAGGCATAAACATTTCAAATAACAGTTCTCTGTGTAAAACAAATCTGTTATACAGTATTGCGATGATTTTGTTTAAAGGAAAACACAAACTTAGGACAAAGGTTTTCATCACGTCATATTGAAACAACAGTCACCATTATTATTATAAATTCACACACATACAACGCAAGTGAGGCAGAGAAATTCAGTGTGCTCTCTTAGACTCAATGGGCACAGAAGACTGTTCTGGAAATGAGCTGCATAAAAAGGCTGAGATTCAAGATTAAAGAAACGTGTTGAGAGCACAAACAAATTCCCATTTTATCTCCCAATGGTCCTCCAGTCTAAAAGGATCGTAAGTTAAGGTTTGGATTTCCGTTTATTTTGCTCATGAAATCTTTTGTTCACGAGTTCTGATAAACAAGCTGTTTGTGAGGCAGCGCTTCAACGGCGCCTTCAGTCCGGCCTCTACATCGTGACACTGTGGAGTTTCTGTCGTGGCACCACTGGTTTTGGCTTAGCGACTGGCAGGTTTTGAAGGCAGACATCAGTGTCTGACAAATGAACAGCTCAGAGGTGTTCGTTCACAGGTTGGGTTACCTGAACATCCCCACATTAATGGATAAGGCCACCTCTGGTTTCCGGTTCTTAGTTGGGCCGGACTTCTTAGGGCCTGTGTTTTGTGTACAATCCCCACTGGCAGCATTTTCCCTAATAGACAACATTAAATCAGATTAAAACAGATTTTTCCACAGTGCAGCCAACTGAAATGTGTTTTTCAGATATGATCTGTAGGACTGAGGGCACCTACACCCAAAGGTTACCTATAGGATTAACACTAGGTGACACTACTGATGACTCTACAGTTACGGTGGCTTGTGACATCCCATTCAGATTGTAAAACGTTTCAATAACCCAGCTTAAATGTGATTTCTAAAAATCTAAAATCATAAAACAATAAATATAGTTCAAGTCAAGTGCAGGCTAATAAACATTTTCTCTATATTTTGAAATAAATGTACCTTGTTTTGTGATTGGCTTCCTCCTCCCTGAGTCTCTGCTGTCCGATCTCATCCTGCACAGTGCTGAATTCTTTATTAGTGTCTATTAGCAGATTCTACACAAACACACAGACAAAAAAAAACAATTGTTGAAATCTGACGCCAATTAAAAAAAGCATAAAAAGTTCAGGACAGATATTTTTATTTTTTAGTGACAGTACTTAATCAATAAAGTGATCGCTTGGGGGCCAATCAGACAGAAGGTTTTTTTTTGCTGTTAGACGCTACTCTTTTGAATTGCCTTCACAGTTGTCAGGGAGCGTTTGCACCGGGCACCTCGCGTTTTTGCCGCCTCCTGCACTTAAAGTTGAAAAAATTCATTCTGAGCAGAAAATCGTTTGACGAGTCTAATTGAATGAATGGAGAGGCGGGGCTTCTGTTACATAACTTTACAGTCCTTTGAAACGTCCGGAGACTGCAATGATGGAGGAGAAACCTGTGCTGGCTATCGCAGGTTAACCGAGCCAGGTCAGAGCAAGCGCCCTCTGCTTGTACCAGCTTTATTTGTTCTGCCAAAATGACAGTAAACAGTAATGAGAGAGCTTGTGCTGTATTCCTCGACTGACAGTACAGCTGTTTCGGTTGCTGCTCTTATCATGAAAATTTCAAATAAACATGAAAAACGCGTTCTGTGTGATCGGCCACTTACAGTGTCTTTTTGGCACATAATGTATACTTTGTCGTTTCATTCGTAACAATTTTGTAAGAAGTGTCACATCAAAATTTCAAAAATCAGCCTGACAGAGCAACAGTGTCTCATCCAATGGTGTGATTTTGTGTTGAATAACTTTGGTTGAAGGTAAAGTTTCAGTAGCTTCCCCAACACTGGCTAAAATAAAACGATTCTTGTTTCCGTTTACCTTGACACCTATAATATCTCCATCTTTCAGGTAGAAAGGAGCTGCCTGTAAACTTTCGGCTTTCCTCTTCTTCTTCCGTTTTGAGACCTGTTGAGTCTGAGATTATTCAGCAGGGTTAATACACTTCATTAAAGAGATTGATACAGTACTTGATGCTGATTGGTTAATATTAACATGGCTTATTTACAGTAAAACACAGCTTTGATCTCTTCACGGAGATACTTTTAGTACCCGTTCGGTTACAGTTTTCATGGGATCATATCTTGTCGTATTATATATATACATTAGTGCTTAATTCCCTCAAACTCATCTCTCGTTCTTTCCTCACCCAGTTGGAGACGGGCATCCAGGTGTGTTTGTCAGGCAGGTGTTTAGCCAGAAGCAGGTTGTCAGGAGTGAGACCGTACTGAGCGGCCAAAGCAGCGTACAGGCCCCTGGCAGTCCCGTCACGTCCGGCGTCCCACAAAAACTCCTCAGCGGGATAATACGCCTTCTCTCCAGGCACCCCTATCTGAACCTTCAGCAGCAAATCCTTGGGCCTGAACAAACAGAAATATGAAATTAATTTCTCCTTTCGACAGGAAAACATTGTTACTTTTATATATTTTTATCAAACGACTGATAACATTAGTCTCACCCGAGGTCCTCCTCTTTCATCAACCTCTGAACACACACCTCCGCCCCATTCCCCAGCTTCAGTTTCCTGCAGGAGGAGGTGAATATTAGCAGCCGATTCACCGAGAACGTGCAAGTTCATTTTTAAGCACCTCTTTGGTGGGGGGTAAAACAGACAAAGCAATAAACCTGAGTGTCTGCTGTTTTCCTCGGAGTACACGAGCCAGCTCCCTTCCCTCCAGCATCCATACGCGCAGGAACGCAGGGCTCGGTACGCACACGTCAAGAAGGGCCGGCAGAGTTGTCACCTGAAAAAGTGTAGAAAGGCTTTTCTCAAGGGTGACACAGGACTTCTGACTTCACCGTAACCTTCCAGTCATTTCAAATAATTGCTGTGGCAGATCTGCATTTGATGACATATAAGTGTACAAATGCCTCTAGCAGACAGACTGATGTTTGCAAGGCCTGCAAAAAGTCCCTAATATTGTCAACTTTTATTATTGAGCTATTATTATTAGATTAACTACATCAAGTCTGTGAGTATTGACCAACCTGAGTCTTGAAGTCATCTAATGAAGCCTCCTCTGATATCTCCACATATCCAACAAATCTCATCTCTGATAGCCAGAAAACACACACAGCAGAAACATGATCTTTTTGCTGACTAATACTGTTCAATGTAGATATTTATGATTTAGAGACGTTTTCAAAGAGAGATGAAAAAATGTGCTAGAAGTCCAACCTGTAGGCAACTCCTGGTAGAGCTCTGGAACGCTGGAGCTAGCGGAGTCAAACGGATCCATGTACATCCTGACAGACAGCTTAAGGTAACCCTGAGATTAAAGTGAAAAACCTTGTTTGTAAAGGGGTTTTACGGTTTTTTAAACACACAAACAAAAATCACCGTCAAGAATGCACCTTTGGAGGAAGTCGCCCTTCTACCAGCACCAGTGTGTCCCCATGAAGAACCTTTGCCTCTTTCAGAGATGCATTCTGGGAAATAAAAAATGGTCAAAGCAATCAGGTAATTGTAGGGATGTAAGAATACACGGTGAGCCAATTAAAATATGTGAAGATTCAAGTCGGTTGAGATGTTAATTGAATCACGAAAAGCATGTTTCGAACAGCAGGGGTCGCTGTGTTTACTGCAAAGCTGGTAAAGATTGATTTTCTGATATTTCTTTTAATAAACATGTAGAAAAGTTAGGAAAAGCAAAGACAAAGTCTTAGTTAATGAGACTTTTTTTTATTTTTCATTTGTATTAAAGTTTAAATTTAGTTTTGTTAATTGACATAAAATATTTTTTTATTTGAAAAAGAAATACACCGTATCAGTGTTAAAACAACGTAGCTTTAGATCAGCATCGAGTGAATCATTACATCCCAAGTTAATTCGTAGCATTTTATAGAAAACAAAAATTAGGCGGGATGCCATTTTATAGTTATTTTTTTTTATAAAGTTATAAATAATACAAAAAACGATGAGGTTGTTGGGCAGGGGTCAACTATTGTGCCCTACCTCATCCATAAGGGGCTCTCCAATCTCTTCACACCAGTCGAGTCTCCTCAAATGCCACGAGTCACCTAAACAGATGCTCAAATCATAAATCTGGTCATGTAATTGGTCCTTTAATGCAAACATTTTCAAAATGCAGCTTTTACCTTCAAGCCTCGCTATCAGCAACATTTTCTTAAGGCACTGAAATAACAAGAAGCGGTATTACTACTTACGTTCCTATAAAATTTTCAGCAAATCATAACAACACAACCAGAGAGCTCACCTCTTTAACGGTTAGACACTCCTCTACAGTGACCTCCAGCTCCTGACCATCAGAGGGCGCTAGACCAACACTGAAGTACAAAAACAACTGCAAAAAGTAGAAAGTTCTCAGTAGAAAGTCAAAAAAAGTCCACGTGGGTAAGAGAGATGCTTTAAAACGCACCTGTTGTGCTGTTGGCGCAGGTCCAGGGCACAGGAAAAGTGATGTCATCAACCTGATCCCTGCATTCCGTATGCTCAGATGTTCGTGAACTAGAGCACACGCAAAAACAAGTATGCTTAAAAACGTGACATCACATTAGCAGCGATGCTGATGTTTTCTGAGAAGGTACCTGGAGGTAAAAGTTTTCCAGACCGATCCATCTGTCTCAGACAACACTCAAGACCTGATCATGAACGAATGACAAAATGAGTCTCCTGAAACATTGACCGTGTTGAAATGTTATTTCGTAATTATCGAGTCCCGTTACCATTGAGTTTATCCAGTAGTTGAAGTTCCTCGAGAGCTTTGTCTTTCACCTCAGACAGCAGCTGCGAGAGTCACACACAAAAACAAATCAGTGCAAACTTCACGCACCGTCGATACACATCTGCGCTTATAAGTCTTTACTTACCATATTTCCAGAGGCGGAGACTTTACTTCTCCTCTTGTCCTGCTCCGCATCTTCCTCCTGCATCCCACTCCGTGGGCAAAATTCCACCTGCAGCCACCGGCAGTCTGACGGCGTCGTCACCGTAACAATGTCACCATTCATGTTAAAGATACTGTGGAGAAACAGGTAACTTCCTGTATATCTTGCTTTATTATTATAACACCTGGACGTTGGCACAGTGTGTGTCCCTCACCTGCTGTCCAGTTCTTCCGGCTGTAAGAGCAGTAAAGCATCTCCATCTTTCAGAGACAACTCCCTCAGCGTCCTTTGCAGGTCCTGAGCCGGAAAAACCTTCCAGCCGCTGGCGCCGCCCCCATCAGCCCCCGGGCGGCTCTGTTCCTGGCATAGCAGGGCCTCCTGGGGACCTAAAGCCTCGAGCACTGTACCCAGTGTGGCCCCACCAGCGAATGCTTTCATGGAACGCACCAGACCGTCTGCGTCTGCATCTCCCTCCTCGACCCCTGACTCGCTCTCACAGCCCAGCTGCTCTGCGGAGGGACGGAAGACGGTGAGCAAAACCGGCTCCCATTCAGTGCCGGTCTGCACAGTCACGCCACTGACCTGAAAAAGATCGAAAATATTAATCAGGCGTTTGAACCGAAGTGTACGCTTTAGGTTTAGCTCACAAGTAAAAGCACAAAGAGAGAGGTTCCTGCACGGCATCACATTTAATATTCATAATAAATCAGTCCAGCCAACAGGTGGCGCCACTGTTCAAGTAATTCCTCACTTCTATTCCGTTCCACACAAAGAGATCAGTGCCATTACACACTCCCGCACTATACAGGGACATCTGGTCATCTGTAACAACATGAGAAACGAGAAAAAATAACTCCTGAATCACTAAATCATGTCATGTGTCCGTCTGTCAGCGAGTGTTCAGAAGCATATGTTCACCTGTCAGCGTGTCATACAAATGTAATCCAGCCGGTACATTCTTAGCCACAGTCAAAGCCATGTCTCCTTCCCAAAGATCCTGCATCTACAAACCAAGGTCAAAGGTCACTTTCCCGTCAATTACGTAAGTTGATGTACGTGTGATGTCATCAGACTAATGATGTCACCTGGTATATGGCCAATCGCAGGTCTCCCACAGTCTTTCTCCGATCAAAGGTGACTGTGATGATGGAGTCGTTGTCCGGCGCTGTGGGGTGCAGAGCTCCGTTCTCACAGCGGTAATGAGGGGCCAGATGCAGCCGCACCTCAATGCTGTTACTCGTGGCGTCAAACTCGGTTCTGCGGACACAGAAGACTTTGACGTAAAACAAATGTGTCATACGGGTATGTGAGCGTGTTTAATGGTGTGTGACGCCACCTTCTCTGCTCAAGTCTTGCGTTCTCCTCTTGGACCATCTGCAGTAGGTGAGGCGGCACTCTGTATGCAGCGTTTCCTATTGCTGTTCAACACAACACACAACATAACGTTTCAATATTCATAAGTGAAAATTAGGAACGCAAACACAAACGTGTTAAATGTCAAAACCCCATTTCATCAGCGTACCCTCTGGAGGTCTCTTCATAGTGGACTTCCTGTAGAAGAGCATGTAGGCGCTCTCTTTGCCCTGAAACTGTTTCTCTATGTCCTTCTCTGTAATGGCTGTTACAGTCGAGTCATTCAGATCAAACCAGTGGCATTCATCAGATGTGCCTGATGCTTCTGCCTCCGTGGTCTCCGGGATTGCTGCAGTCGGACTGATCGCTTCGGTGGAAAGCGATTCTGCAGCCGCAGGAGCAGTGCTCTTCAGAGCAACACGAGATCCATTAGAGACCAGCAGAAACACCTCAGGATGGTTTTGAAGAAACTGGAACATAAGGTGTTGGAGTTAAAAAGCCTTCACACTCTCAGTCCACCTGCAGCTGAACAAACTTTCAACCACCACCACCACCACCATCTTGCAAAAAATTATCTTCTTCGCATTTCTAGATAAGCAACCCTGTTTTTCTCTCACAACTCTGCTAACATTGTAAATACATGAAATATCTTCACCTTGCTGATGGTGCCGTACTGTTTCTTGTATTTTTTGCTCCACGGTGTGCCGGTTTTATTCAGCAGCTTTTGTCCCAGCTGATCCACAAGCACATCGTTTGACTCCTCCTGAGAAAAAGAAGAATTTGAATATGAATGTAAACATTGACTACAGTGGCTTTACAGAAAGCACAATTTGACAAAGGATTGGACTGTATCTATGCGAGTAAATCATTATTTCAATGAGCACTTCTGCAAGCTTTAATGTACTAAATATTATTCTTATATTAGTTTGTGATCTCTAACAGCATTTAAAAAAAACTCATGGCTACAAGCAGTTCTATGGATTGATGCTGTACCTGAGCAAGAATAGCAGTCAGAACAGATAGCGGATCATCAGTGTCCACTGATTTCTCAACCCCACATTTGTCTTCTGTCAGTCCAGCCCCGTGTCTCCAGGTCTTTGTCTTAACTTTTACATCTTCCTCCTGAAGACAAATCAAAACGGATACAAAAAGCATTGCATCAGATAAAAGCTTTAGCAAAGCTAAGAGATAGAGATGATATTTGATGTACATTCTACAAATTTGACATAATGACCTAATAAACACAAATTAAAAGTCCTGAGTGGTCAGAGAAAACACACATGAAGTCCATGAAACAACAGATCATACTGTACATACAGTTTAGACTCACCGGTGCCTCCCAGTGGCCAAGCTGATCCACATCTTTAATATAGACGTGATAATGGCCACCGTAACAACCTCCTTTATGTATGATGACAGAGAAGAGCTCGTACGAATACTCCGAGTCTGACCAATTGCTCTGTAGAAAACAAAGTGTGTATTCATATTCTTATTACTCATTATTGTACCTTTTGATTACTGCTGTTATTTTGTCTTTTAACACATTCAGTATTTGACCTTGGGTTCCGTACCTGCTCAGAAAACGGTCTGAGATTGAAGGTTAGAGGAAAGCTGTAGCTGCCCGTCTCTTTGTAGCGTTCGCACTTGGCAAAGTCAAAGTTGAACCTCAAAAGAGAAATGGTGAGGAACGGTGGCAGCTTCCTTAGTTTAGCAGACTGCAAACAGCGACATCATAAAGTTAAACAGGTTTATTGACTTGAATTTCAGCAGATTTATGTCATTGACTCATGTCTATTTACACATTAATGGGGTCATATGATGAGGAACCCATTTTCTATTGTTTAAGATAAAAGAGCTTGATGCACTACAAAAACTGTCACTTTCAGAACTTGCAGCAGAATTGACTCACATTCCGAACGTGCGTAACTTAGACAAATAACAGCAAACTCAATTTTGAGTCTCCTGTGAACATGGCCTGTGATAAAAGTCTTGACTGACCTTAGCAGCCCTGACCAGCTGGTCACATTTGCTGCAGCGATAGAGGTTATTACCCTCAAAGAGCTCTTCCTCCACAAACATGTTCCACAGCGCCTCCTCCAGTCCACTCACACCCCGCACGGACACTGTCAGGTCCAGAAAGTCCTCCTGATAAAGAAACGAAGGAAAGTAAAGTGAGTAAAGAGAAAATCGAAAAGAATTTCAGTGGCACACACACACACTCTTCCATCTCACCTGTCGCTCGCTGATGTTGCCACATTCCTTGCAGGTGATCTGATTGACCAGCGTCCCGTGGTACAGGCGGTGTATGAGACTGCTGCCCGACGTGCCCACTAAAGAGCTTTCTAGAGCGCTGAACAGGATCCGGTTCAGCTCCTGAACATCCTGCTGAGCCATTTCCTAAAGACACAACACAAACATTAAACACAAAAACCGACATATCCATATGATATAACCTGTTCTCGCTCCAGAACTGAAGTCACAAAAACACAGTCATCAGAGTGCATCCATCTTTATCGGAATGAAGAATCAACAAGTTCAGTCTGGTCATTTCCATAGAGTTCAACAGTGGTTGGTCTATAGTTTAAAGGAATTATAAGCGTTACAGAAAGGTCTTTGAGCGAGACACTAATATCGTTGTATTTAGAGGCTTTACCCTAAAGTGCCTCTTTGGCAATCGACTTTTCAACAATCAAAAACTGTTACAATTGTAAAACAGCGTTTGCTATACGACAAGTAATAAAAAGGATCCCCAATGGCTTTCTACCTCATTGTTGGTCCATCCAAAACTGTCAGTCAGATCCGTTGTAGAGGCCGTCTGTTCGTCCGCCAGCAAAAGACGAGCAAACAAACTCTGCAGTTCCAGCGGGATCACACGGACCTGAGATCACACAGCAGAAACTGTCTATTCACCTGTCCCTCTTAAACACACACGGTACAAAAGCCACCTGCTGCATCTCTCATCCTCACACGCACCTTGGCCTTCGGTTTGTCCTTGTCAGCCAGACATCCCAATTCCTCCGGTCCAAGACTGAAGAGTTCCTCTACAACAGACGCTTTCATGAGTAAAACCACTAAACATCACAAACATCCTCAGAGTCCCCAACTGACCTCTCAACTCAGGCGTGAACAGAAGCGTCTGGATGAGGGAGTTCAGGTAACAGGTGCCACCCTGATTCTTTATCCCGCACAGTTGGACATTTCCTCGGGGTGCAGGAGGCTCACACTCTCTCCCCTTCACGGGTTTACCTGTGCCAGGTGTGGAGGTAAAGCCATCACCGTCCTCCTCAAACAGATCCCCGAACATCTTCGCAACGTTTAGTGTTGATAACCCTCCTGTTCGTTAAGTTTCGTTTAGAGAAAAGCGAAAGTTTAACCTATTGCTATCTCATCTTGGTCTTCCCCAGCTCCCGGTTTACAACCGACGGGCTCACCCTGGAATAAGATGACTTTACAGGACTGAACATCGCTTTTTAGAAACCAACCGGGGGGAAAGTATATTTTACGGTGTCGTCGGTGAATCTCAGTCCTTTAAGCGCAAAGTGACCATCTGACGTGACAACGCGACTGCTTCCATTTTTCAGCGCTGAGATTTCATACAATGTTTTTCGATGACAGTCGCTGTATTCGATCCGGTTTGTTATAACGTTGACGCATTTACTTAATGCCTTGTTGAACGAGACTGTTTGAACCAAATCTTTCGGAAATTGAGTTATGACAAGGACATAAATAAAATCTGAGTAGAAGGCTGTTCGTGTTTCAGGGCGCAGCCATGTTTCACAAGGAAGACGTACGACCGCAGTGCATTGTGGTACTTGTAGTTCTAAATGCTAACTACTCTTATTTACACGCGGTGTTTTGTTTGTCTTAAAGAACTACAAATTTATCTCAGGTAGGTGTTTTAGGCATGAGGGGTGTTGTAGTACTAGTTAACGGCCGGCATTCGTATCTAATGATCGGAGTGGATCATGTATTAACATTCAAATGTAGCCAGTTATATATACTAGTTGATACAATTCGTATAACATGCATATTGACAAAAATAGCAAAATAAAGTAAAATAGGTTTATTGTAGTGCAAAGAACAAGTTATGCAATACTTTTGCATATAAATAGGTTATTTTTGGTTATTTTTTACTTGTGTTAAACATTGTATTTGTCATGACAGATAATCAAATCCTGCCTGTATCCCAGACGGATGCTGTTCTTCAGGACTCAGGGAGGGATGTCAGGAGCCCATCAACATTCTGACGGAAACAGTCCTTTGCCAAAGCATTTAAATGATGATATTAGGACACATACGTGTCATCTCTGACTTTTTTACCATGCATGCCGACAGTCCTTATAATGAGATGAGGTAGTTTCCTGATAGTTTCAAACTCCAAATTCGATCCATTGTAAATCAGATTTGCTTCTCTGACATTGTAAAGTCACCTCAGTGGACCTTTAGCTTGAAGACTTTGGAGAGAGGGGCTTTGGCACTGGAGTACATCAGGTATGAACCTTCTGTTGAGGTAAAGAATTCCCAGTCACTGCATCCAATAGTGGGTAACCGATGGACTGGCACAAAACCCTCGTATCCCTGCCATCTGTCAACAACACATAAAAAAGTGTTATACGGTATCGTTCTTTTAACATTTAACATTAATAACATCATATCTTCCCAACTATTGACCCCCAAGTATAGTTGTTATAAAAATATTTTGTAGGTTTACTGGGGCTTTTATACGCAAACAAGACGTTAAATATTTTAAAAAATGTACAGTAATCTTCTGTTTTACTGCATGCGTAGATGACATAGATTTACTTGTTTATACGCCATTTAAGCTGTGGATCATTACCTGTAAATAACACTGTTCAAAGAGTAGGACGCTCCATCATAAGAGTTGGCTACTACTAAGAAGTGCTCATCTCCAATTGAGAAGAACTCCCAGTCCACTGCACTGTCAACGAAGCGGTAGAAGGGTGATTTACATTATCGTACGTATACATTCTTATTCATTTGTGGAGGAATGTTGGTTTCAGAAGAAAGGAAAGTTGAGATTTACCTGTATGTGACAATGTTTTGGAACTTGAGAAACATCTTGGTTGTCATGTCAAGTTCATAAATAGTTGAGTTGATGGTGTAAAGGCTTGGTCCTCTCTCACACAACATGTGTCCATTAGCAACGGCTAGAAACACTCTGCTTCCAATCTGAAACATTTCCCAGTCTGTAGCCCCAAATGTCTACAGAAAACCACATATTACAGGATTAAAGAGCGTGGAAATGTAATCGGTTATACATATACTGTATATCACACATTCATATCCGAAAGTCCATAAACGCCATTACCAGTTACTGTTTTCTTACGGGTCTGAAACATGACATAATTTACATTTTTTGCAAACTTCAAGAGAACTATAGTGAATGACGCAATATTTTTGGGAAGCACAGGCCCTGCTTATTTCACTATGACTGCATCAACATGTTCATGAGTTACATGTCACATCACAGAGACTTTGATTTTTGTTGATCTCAGAGATTCAATTACAGTGTAACCTCATCTAAATGCTTAATATTAACACAAACACACACAATTAAAGCTCTTCTCGTCCTCTTTCCCCTATAAAACACATCTGCACGGAGGGAAATTCCCAGCCGACAGGGCTGACAACACATCACAAGCTGAGAGTCTGACATGTACATTACATCAGTGATTTAAAGCCAATTCAGCAGCCATTGAAATGGTTTAATACTTTTACAGCTTTAAATCAAAGCTGTTGTTACATTATTCATCCGACTTCCGATTACTGTTCATACTGTGCCATTAGACATTTAATTGTTTACTTAAAATCTAGCATATAAAATATAACGTCACATCATTGCTTTGCGTCTATTTTCCATACAATATCTCAAAGCGACCTTGTCTGTCTATAAATGCATAACTACGGTTAAGTAATTTATAAGGCCTACTATATATAGGATTTGTGTAAAGAAAATAATTCGTTTGCAAGTATAAAACATAAGAGTGAGTTAATAAATAAATAGCAATTCTTTCTATTTTCCGAGTATTAGCACAAGCTTTTACAGATAAAGTCATTTGCAGTGATCGGGTGTATGACAGCAGGCTTACAATAAATCTCTGAAGTAGCACATCGTGGTCTTTTATGATGATTGCGGCTTTAACTCACCCTACACTTAAACAACCCGAGCGATACTGACACCCTGAGGTGATTCTGTGAGAACAGGTGTCAGGTAAATGTAACTAACTGGGAAACACCCCCATGAGGTCCTTCAATCATTTTTTGGACATGATTTTTTCCAAACGCACAGTTTTTGATCCACGCCGAAGATGTTTTGTATATAAACAAGTGCTTTTGAGATTGATCCCCTTGAGAACCATCTTTTTGATTCTTACCCGTATACTCTGAAAGAGTTGAAATGCTCCTCCGAGCCAGATAAAGATGGACGAATCGGTTTGCGTGGATGTGCCGTCAAACGCATTGGCCACCGCGAGGAAGTGGTACGGCCCTACGGTGAAAAACTCCCAGTCGTACGCTCCGGATGTTGAGATGGTCTGGTTCACCTCAAACATCTTGGTGTCTGGGTTCCACTTGTAAACAACACTGTCGATGTTGTGATTTCCATTCTCTAGATATGTTAGAGAAAAATATGTCAATAAGTGTTTTATAAAACATGTTAAAGTGTAAAAATAAAGTGATACATAATAAATTATTTGAAGTGTGTTGAATGTAACTTGAATGGTATCAAATTATAAGTGTTACCACTTTATATTGTTCAATTTAAATAAAAAGGACATAATGCAAATACGCTTTTTTTATCCTTGTTGTTTGGATCGAGAAGCTTTTTTTATACAGTTTATCAAATAACGCAGCAAAAACTAGTAGGCTACTCAGTTTTTCAGTACAAATATCTCAAATTAAGATACAGTGCTGTCAAATCCATTAATTGATTCCAAAATAAATATTTGTGTTTATATAATATATGTGTGTGTGTGTGTGTGTGTGTGTGTGTGTTAAATATCATTTATATTCAATATACATCTACAGTATATATACACACAGCTACTGCTTAAATATATCCTTGAATGTTTGTGTATTTATATACAGTATATAAATATACACAACGACACACACACATACTGTATATCATAGGAACACAAACATTTGTTTTGGAAATGATTAATCGCAAATAATCGATTTGACAAACCCAACATGCAAATAAAGTCATTTTAATGACCAAATTAATCAAGAGTCTTGTTTTCTGGGAAAAAAAACCAAATGGTGTCAACAGTCAATATAAGTGAATCCGTCAATTAAGTATTCTTTTTAGGTTATTTATTACATTTTTATACATTTTTCAGAAAACACTGACAAAAACAAAGAGCAAGACATAAGTTTATTTTCAGTAAACAACAAGCCCGGCGTGACACATCTTCATGTTGAAATGAGAATTTAAATTCTGCACTTAAAAAACGGGATATACTATTTCTTTAAAGTGCCATTTTGCTGAACATTCTTGCAGAACAACAGCCGAACAGCATCAAGCAACCGCACCAACCTGTTCTGTGATTGGCCACAGCTAGAAAAGCTTCATTATTAATGTGGAAGGCCTCCCAGTCTCGAGCGCTGTGCGTCTCCAGCGTCTGATAACGTACAAACTTCAATCTCTTATTGCTCCACCTATAGATCACAGACATCTCTCGTCCTCCGTTCTCTGGACCCATGGAGTTCGAAACAGCCAAGAACATCTGGCGCATATACAACACACATAAAGATAAATGAGGCCGATAGAGACAAACAGAGATAAAGTTTCACTTATCAGTCAGTCTGTCATTTGAGTATCATGAATCCAGCTCTTTAAATATAGAACTGTGTGGAGATGAGCCGGCAGATACAACGCATGAGTCATTATTTCACTGATCTCAATACAGAGGATGATAGTTAAAGGGCTCCGCAGGTCTCAACAAGGAACTTTTGTGGCTTCCTATTCGCTACGGTTCCACATCTTTGTTTAAGATGAAACCATTAGACTGTAGACAGACAGAGGAGTAGAAACGGATCATTCAAGGAAGTGATAGAACCAGACGCAATGAATTTCTGCGGTTGACGGCTTTAGTAATTTAAACTTAAATGGATCAGTCAATGTCAAGAGAGCTGTCTCCCGCAGAGAACATTAGATTCAATTGCTGGCGCATGAATGAACGAACTCTCTTCTCACCTTCCCACCGATAGTGAACTGTTTCCATGCCTGCGCTTTGAAGGTGCTGATGTTCTGGTAGAGCTGGAAGTGACCGCCGTCCCAGCGGTAGATGGCAGAACCCGGTTTGGTGGCTCTGTGTGCCATAGCAGCGAACAGGCCGATAGAGGGGATCTGGAAAAGCTCAATGTCCAGCGTCTCTGAACTGGTGTATAGATCTTGATAATCATCTACGTAGTCCAGTCTGTCTTCTTCTGAAGGTTCAATGAACAACATAGCAATACATTTGTGTGGAAGCACCTTTTGTATGGCATATCGCTGTATTGCTCCCTGAATATTGGATAAAAGCGTCTGCTAAATGACTAAATGTAAATATCAGTTGGTGAACATCAACGTATCTTACCTTGTAACATAGACTGCCAGCGTGTACCGTCACAAATGAAGAGACCCCGTTTCAGAGTGTCAAACCAGAGTCGCCCCTGCTCTGCCCCAGTGCATGCTGGGTTAGACCCCAGAGTCACACGCATCTCTGTTTCTGAACACAAAAAAGCACATCGAGCTTAACATGTATATAAATGAACGTCTATTTTTGTTAGGAATATTGGAATGTGAACATGTTACGGATAGAAAAATAGAGGTTCATTTATGCACGTGCAAAATAAATTTGATGCTTGGTGATAATGGATCCACTCGGGGCGGTCTTCACAGGAGGCACAAGAAACCAGTCAGAGAATGTCAACGATTTCACTCATAATGTGGATCAAAGTTGCCATTAGCTGATTTGAATAGTCGATACCGAGTATGTAAACAGTGGATTGACGTGTGCCAGCGTAAACCCGCTCCATCACTGACAGAACTCACTGCGAGCGCTTCAACAGCTGTTTTCCTTCTGGAAGCAAAGCAAGTGTCAGGTGTTTAGTTTGGGTCGATAACTCAAGCGGTCTCTGGGAGATGTGTCATCGGTGTGGTCCTTCACACCGCAGAAAGAATTATTTGGCGAGGCTTGGTTGTAGCTCAATATTACCGTTGGCTGAGAGGATATGTTAAACAAGCTTGCTTCTTTTAAGGATCTCTGTCTTAACCATCACCATCCATTTCATTTGTACATAATGAACATCATGCTTTAGCGTTTAACTCAACTTTTATCTGACCTTAAAGAAATCATTTTAGTAATATCCCAGGCCATTCTGTGCCTTTTTGGACAGGACAGTAAATCTGTAAAGGGCTAGAAAGTACACGGGCTACATCAGAGCAATGCACACTTGACCATCAGCTCTGACTTACACAATAAATTATAATAAAATAAATAGCAATAGCTATCCCTTTATAACAAATAAGGGCTTTATTTATAAACACAAAAACACACACACACACGTATAAATATAAATATGGATTTATTTATATTTACCAATAATTTAAATTATATATGTTACCCTGGAAAAAAAAAAGTCTTATGGGTCAATTTGTCAATTTTTACATCATCTGAAAGCCTTAAAATAGATTTTTAGCATAAAAGATCATTTTGACCCAAACGATGTTTTGTTGGCTATACCACAAATATTCCTGTGCATCTTTTTGTGATCCAGGGTCACATGTAAATGTTTTTTTGTGCTTTTTTCTTAAATATATGCATGTGTATGTTTATAAATACAGACTTAATATGCACAGTATTTTATTCTGGATGTAATCAGTGGCAAGTAATCGTGTGACAGCCCCAAAAAAGAGAACACTTTTTACCATATGGAGGGAGGAGAACATCATTCGTGAGGATTTTGACTGGCAAATGCGACAGAATCGTAGGGATAGAAAGTTCAGTCAATGAGGGTCTGGATGAGGGACACACTCGTGATGTCACGTCTGACCCGGGCAACAGGACGAGCTGCCGTAATAAACCCTTTAAGAAGAACACAGATCATTATCTCATGAACACATGAATTGAAATCGTAAAATCATTAGAAAAAGAAAACTAAACCCACAGTGAAGTGGCCCTTCCACTGCCTTCGACTTCCAATGTGGAACCTGGAGCCGTCGGTGTTGAGATCAGAGGGAAACGGCTGTTTATGAACCCTGATATAAAGAGCTCAACTTTAATATGTAGCATTTTATTTTATTTCTATTTTTTGAGACTGAAAATATCTCTGAAAATAACAAATCCCTAGTTACATCTTTTATTTATATTACTGAATATCAAAATATTGTAAACTTTATTTTAACAAATGGTTCAGTAAAAAGATTAAAATTGACAATAATCCTCAGGAGGTCACACTAAATAATACTTTTGTAAACCTAGTTTTGGTTGGTACAAAAGAACAACCAAATCCGCTCTTGTCCAATCATTTCATGTGGTCTTAAAATGTAAATAGGTGTATATTATTAGTGCTAAATGAGACGTCTTACAGTTCCAGCGGGATTCCGCAGTCCAGGGTCAGTGTGGCATGATGACCGCTGATGGATATCACTATACTGTGCCACTGGTCATCTGCCAGCCGGATTCTTTTAAAAATGAGACGCTCTCTCCCCATCGAGCCCTGATAGAGCAGATGAACCTTGTCTTTAGAGAAACGCAAACCGAGCAGCAGTTGATTGACATCCTCCTTCACCACAGCGAATAAAAACTCAGTTCTCTGAAACACAGGACACACATTTTGCTTTGGGTTTTCTTTCGTGTGATTATTTCAGGTTTGTTGGTAAAAGATGTTTGGAAAAGGTGTATATGAATGAAAAAACACCTGGAAAGAAGCGATTGCTTTCAAAATCAATAAAAACTTTAATGAAAAACATTTTAGATTAATACTGTACCTGTGACAATTAGTAATGTTTACAGTGAGTAATACTATATAACTTTATTCAATTACATAAATTAAAACAAACACAATTTAAAACTACTTTTAATAATTTTGATACTTCAATGTAATCTCTTAAACTAAGAATAACTATAAGAACTATAAACGGTTTATAGGGTTATACTAGTAAGTATATTCTAACCTTTACTCTGGTGTGCGGCACTTTAACAGTGGCGAGAATGGAGAATTCAGCAGGGAAGAGAGGACAGTTAATGAAGAGCTGAGAGGACGGGAAGGTGAGAGCCTGTGAAGGACTGAGGATCTGCAGTCCACGAGCGTCTCCGGCCTGTACCATACGGACCCCGGCCAGAGCCCTCCCGTCACGAGGCAGAACACGAGACAGCAAGTCCAGAGGACGAAGACCTGGAGACATGAGAGAAGTTAAGAGTTTCAGAAACAAGCAGATGAGGTCTCGACTAGTATGATGCAGATCTGGAAAGGTCATCCCAAAATCATCTTCTTCCTTTGATGGTTTTATATATTTAATTATATGTAAATCGCATTTATTACATTAACCCAAACATTACATTTCTCTCAATTGAATGAATCATTTCATAAATAAGCTCCAAATGTGTTGTTCCCATTCAGAAGACATTTAGCAAGCCACTGGTATCGTTTAAATTACTTTAATGAAATGGCACGATGGGAAGTAAATGATGAGAGAATTTGAACATTTTAGTGAATTATTCCTTTAAGAGCATGAAATAAATTGATATTTTCAGTCTGCAGTATTACAAAATGTTTTTGCTACATTGAAACATTAACGTAACGTTTAGGACTGTGTTTGTTCTTAAAGTCCCATCAGTGAATTAGCATTGCAATTACGATTTAATTTCCCTACCTCGGCTCAACACAGTAATTCATCACATGACATTTATAGATCAGATGATTGGCCTTAAAGCTCAAATGTTCTGCCTTTTTTGAATGAAGGTTGCATACTTTTGGTTAACACAACTAACACGTGTGTTTATGTACCTCAGTGTTTCCACATACTGTAAGTGTTGCAGATTAAGAGAATACTTTTGGCCACGGTGTGTTTGCATCTGCGGATAGGAATGGCTCTTTATTTAGTTTATCTCCCAAAGTATGCAAATTGTCCCCCATGCAAAGTACAGAGAGAAGAGAGAGTGTGAGATTCTCTGAACATCGTGGGGAACAGGGTCATGGTTTTTAAAACCCGAGCATACCGCAATATATGAAGCTAAATACTATAAAACGTTATAAACCTATAAACCGTTTGAATATATGCGCATATGCAACTAATACTTTAAAAATGTTTGGTGTTGCTTTCCTATTCCTTTTTAGAGCGCACATGCTGATAACTAGAAATGAAATGAAGGACTTGAGTCGATTCTTTACACATTCTCAGCATTCTTGAGTTCATCCAGAGCTTTGTGGTATTTACAGCTTCTATTGTAATAACAGTCTATTAGCTCAGGTCATTGCTGTCATTATGGACCATTGTGAAACAACGTTCTTCGTTTTGTATGAGAATGAGTGTTTTTACATATAAATTCCATTATTTCAGTAATTACTTACTTAATTATTACTGGTAGACATTTTTGTAAACTCTAGATTTAAATTGTACTTTTTTGTGATGTCTGTTGAACGAGATCAGAGCACCCATCACAGTTTGTAAGTATTTTATGAGGCGGCTACTTTGTTTTCAATTTGCAAGATCTCATTTACGATCTGCTTTCAAGCTGATGGCGGGTGCGGGATAAGAGGTGTGGCTTCGTCATTGCCTTTTTCTCATCATCATACATCTTCCTTAGTTTCACATTGTACACATTCATTAGCCGCCTTGAAAAATAACGATGATAAGATGCAGCAGTTTAATGCTGAAGTTTATTTCTTAAAGAAACAGTCAACACGAAACAATGAATGCTGACTTATTTTCGACCCAGCATTGGGTCAAAAAGAGACGGACCCACTGGGCTGTAAATGAACCTATGCTGGGTTGTTTTAACCCATTTTAGTGGGTTGGTTTGGTCCCATTTTGACCCAATGCTGGATTCAAGATAACCCAGCATTGTTTAGATTGCACAGTCATTATTTACTTACCCTTGTGTCCTTTGAAACTCATTTGATGTTATTTATTTCAATGCAACACAAAATTTGTATTTAAAAACTTCATTTGAAACGCCGTAAATATCTAAAAAGATACCTGTTTCAAGAAGACGGCTGTCAATCATCAAACCAATTAAACCATTTAAAACATAAACGTGCAGTTCATCCGAGAAACAATAAGTGAGGTGATGTGCCTTACCTGTACATGGTTTCCATGGCACTACTCTCACACTTTCTGTGAGTGGAAGAAGCAGCAGACACCATTGCAAAGGAAGAAGCCAGGATGATGGCACCAAGTTCTTTTGACCTTCCATTGGACGTGACTTTGTTCGTTTTTTCCGCAAAACTGTCCAAAATCAGTGCACTGAACTCGTACGAGCTGTTCCAACGCTGTCCTTACGACACCTTTGAAGTCCCGACCGTGGTCAAGACGTCTTGATGTTGAGTTTCCTGAATTGTCCAGAACGAACAGTGTCCATCATTGTTTGATTTGATAAAAGAACCAGATTAAAATCAATGAGTCATCGGCTACTTCATAAAGCAAAAACTAAACGTGTCATCTTAGACACGCAAGTGCAAATATACCGTTAACAGTTTGGAAGAGCAAAAGCCAGAATCTACCCATCCACAAGCTGCCGAAGTCAAGCTTTGTTCCAGTCACCTGTCACCTGTAGGATCAGATGCTAACACATGAGAAGTGAGAGCTCCAGGGGGAAAGGTGCTGTTTTTAGAGAGACATTCAAATGAAGTCATGTCAACACGAGAGAGGAGGGGCTCAGAAGGAGGTACAGAGACAGGCAGACAGACAGAAAGAGATTTCCTGAGCTCGTTCATAACATAACCCCCTCCTGCTTGTTTGATTTTCATCGTCTGGGTGGAGTCGCTCGCTCTCGGTGTGTCCTGGTCTGGATTGTTCTCTCGCTGACCTTTATGAAGCTCAAGTCAAGATTCTGCTTAACAACACGGTCACATAGTCATACATGGATTCTTTAACTCGTTTTCAAGGCAAGGAAAGTAAACAACCTTAAAACAATATGCATTTTCTTGAGGAGCATATTTAAAAGAATATATAGTTTGAATTTATTTGTTATTTTAGTTTGCAAAAATCTTAGCTTTGAAGACCTTTTCTGTCAAAAGACTATTGGAAAAACTTTAGCTCAACACAAATTGTAAATGACGCCTCAAAAATAAAGTGAATTAAGTTCAAAGCGCTATAATTATAATAATAAACAAAAACTCAAATAAAAATGAATTCATCTTATATAGCGACATAAAAAATATACAAATGCACTATTAAATGACAAATTCAAATTTGAGCAAAATTGCTAAAACTTTATGTAAAATTACCATTCAAACTAAAAATCTAAACATAAAATCTAATTTTAAATACTAATAAAACTAAAATCGAAACTATAATGTATATTTTCTCTGGTTTTAAGCATAAATCTGTTGAAATTAATTGAAAGAATCTGCTCAATGTGAACGCAAAATACTGTATATTACAGGAAAACAAGTCATGCAGTTATCATAACATATAATATATCCCTTATCAAAATATGTTTGTTTAAGTTAAAAACAAGAAAGTATACCTGGGTATTTGGAGAATAAATCCTATTAGTGTCCTATGGTGTGATATAGAAACATCTATAAAACAAACCGTCAATCTTACATTGTTTTATTAATACTAATATATAAAATAGCTTAAGAAAGATTTTTCTACATCGGACAATTTTCATATTAGTCTGTCACTATACCCACTTTCTGTCAATTTATGTTCTTATGTGAAATAATTTAAATTACACTGAAGTATACTTGACTTACACTGACATACGTATACTCGCTTACGTATCTTCAATATTCAAAGTCCAAGAATATTTGGCTTAACTAAATTGTTTGATGGAGATATACTAAGTAGTATAATGAAGTAATCTACTGTAAGTATACTTGGTTTGAAGTTGTATTACTATTTGGATTTAATAGCCCATTAAATACTTTCCACTTAGTTTTAAATACTGCTTTGTAAAACTTAAGAGTTTATACACAGTAACAAGTCAGCGTTGGGGTGGAATAATAGTCAATTATAGTACTAACACTACTACAAAACTGCAAAACTGTATGTAGTTTCAAAAGGTCACGTACATGTTTTCTTATGGTATAAAAAGTACTAAACTAGTAGTTTACTAAGAGTACACTTCGAAGTGCACTTTCAGAAACAAATAAATGTGCTCCAAGTATTGAAGTATACCTGTGATGTACAATATTTGTGTACTCAAAGTGAACCCATAAACCACATTTATAAACTAAAATGTGTCTAGTCTCAAATAGCATTGAAGAAGTATCCTTACGATTAAATTGATACATACTTACCACATAAAGTGTATTTAAAATATAACACTTTACAATAAGGTGATATTTGTAAATGTATTAACTAACATGAACAATATCATTCTTCAGCATTTATTAATCTTTGTTAATGTAGTTCATGTCAATACAGTTATTCGTGTTAGTGCATGGTGCATTTACTCATGTTACTATGACAACGTTTGATTTTAATGATGTTTTAGTGTATAATGTATTGTTTAATGCATACATAATATGTGATTGAGTGCATACACAGACATGCATATAGTTAAGAAATATATTAAAATTATTCAACATTATTTATTGCTAAATATAAATAAATATGTCCTAAATATGAATTCTTGTGTTTATAAATACAAAATGAATATGCACAGTGCAAAGACATATGTAAACACAAACTTTTATTTTGGATGCGATTGATCGCGATTAATCATTTGACAGCCTTAAATAATACATAAATGATCTGACAAACTGTCAATGATGCTAGAGTGGTTGTCAGGGTGTTGCTATGCAGGTTCCGTGTGCATTGCACATTGTTGCTAGGATGCTCTGGGTAGTTGCTAAGTGTTTATTTTCTGTCTCACATCATGTTTCTGTGACAGTCAGGTCTCTAGCTAAGTCTAGGAACTACTGTCTGCCATTTCAGTGTCCATCAGGCACAGACATCAAGTCCAGCAGCTTATAGTAGCATGTCCTTGATAAGCATGATTTGAGGTCTCGTTCATGTCTGAAACTGTTCTATCCCCACCTAGTTTGGCAGGTATTTTTGTTTTGAAACTCTTTTTTTCTTGTTCTTTCTCTGTCTCTCCATCTGTTGATACTATTTGGGGATGTACAAGCCACTAATGGTTAAATGATGGCTAAATGGGTGGGTTTGACTCATTAATGGAGGCAAGAATTCCAGGTTCAAAGAGTCTGTTTGAAGATCTGTGTTCTTGGCTCTTTTTAGCTTATCTGTTATATTTGTTAGCCAAGCACAATTTTCTTTGTTGAAAAGATACATATTGACTATCAAAACATGGGATGGGATGGGTCGTATTGACTAGCACATCACTTGTATTTATTTTTAATAGCCAGTAGTTTTAGCGTACACCACCGTTCATACATCCTAGTTCAACTATAAAAAAATACATAGTTAAACATCTTATAATCTTGCGTAGACAAAAACACATAAAGTATTAAAAATCAAGTCAAACAGGTCAAAAGTTCCCAAAGTTCTCGTGGCTGATCAAAGTCAAACGTGATGTCAGTTTCAAGGTTGGGTTGGGGATGAAATCGTGAACAACAAGCTGGACTTCAACAAACTGAACCAGTTTAACATCAAATTGGCCACAAAGGTCACGAGCGGCATAGAAGATCAGTGAAGCAGAAAGAAAAGAGAGTGAAGAGAACGAGGTGTGTTGTATCTTAGCTCTTTATGGAAAGTTGTTGCGTTCTTGCGTCTGACCCTGAGGCAGATCTGAGCTTTGAGCTTCACATCAGACGTGTTTAGGCGGAGAAGCTCATCACTTAAGTGAAGCGTTTGTGTTTCCATTGATGGGATTCCAGAAGAGATGGCCACACTCTCGATTTTGGCTCGGCGTGCTTGTTTACAAGTTCCTCTGTGTAATAGCGCTCGACTCGTGGGTTTCGAGCTAAAAATAGGTCACAGGTCTGTACAGATGCAATCATAAAAATAGACGTGCTTCACGATGCCATAGAAGAAACGTTTCGGCTACATAAAGGAACACTAGATGAATTTTTCGGTTTCACAACAGATTCTTTGTAGTGAAAACTTTTTTTTAAGGAACCTTGGGTATAGAGAGATGGCTTAATATATTAACAATGGCATTGACTTTATAAATGTGAAATTCATCTTTAAAACTATTTAGGACATCATCCACCATTATCGTATACTTTATGAGAATATACTGTTAAACACAATAATAAGATGCTTGCAGTTTGGTTATTTATTCTGTATAAGGGCATGCGTGAATATGAGCCCCCGTCAGCTAATAACCAAAGGAGAGAAGACAATAGGCTACTATTGTTGATATATCAACATCAAAAAGTCCAAGTTGGAATAAAATGCATCTTATAATGGCTAAAAGCATTCTTAGGTTAAATTGAGTATTTCATTTAGTTTTTTTTAAGAAATTAAAATATTTAAAATGTTTCTGACAACGACAAATCCTGGTAGTGTAAGGCTATTACAACGTATTAAGCCATACATCTCTCTATACACAGAGTTCCCGTTAAGGTGAAGTATATACATTTTAGCGGCATCTAGTGGTGAGGTTGCGAATTGCAACCAACGGCTCACTTCACCCTTCCCTCCTTCCTTACGAAGCACTAAGAAAGCTGACACAGAACTAAGAAAGAATAGTCACGTTTTCACTTCTTTGCTGAAGGAGATCACGTATTTATGAAAACACACTCTATAGAGTAGTTTGTTCGTTCACGGCTACTGTAGAAACAACACGGCGAATTCAATGCAAGCGGCCCCTCGCTGTGTGTATAATAGAAATAGCTCATTCTAAGGTAGCAAAAATATAACGCATCATCATGCAAGGTCTTTATAGACCTCTTAAGACATAGTTATGTATATTGTATTGCATTTCTGTCAAGAGATCCTGCAAAGAATTACACACTGGAGCTAAAACCGAAATAAAAAATGTATGTCATTACATGTATCATTGTTTTTGTCTTGCTAAATAAAAATTCAAAATTATTTTTAGGATAAATGCGAGCGATACATTTGTGCTGATTGTGTGGTGAATTCAATAGTATGAAAGGCAAATGCAGTTGGTAAAATGAATAACTTACAATTAATCCAATTTACAAAAAGTATTCTGGATTTTAAGTGAATACAACAAGCAAAGCATGAAACATGTTTTTGAAGTGGTTTGTGTCCATCGTCAATGGGGGCCAGTAGTGTTCACTGCCCTAGATCTGTGGACTGTTTATGAAAGAAAGTTCATAAGCGTTCATAAATCATCCACATTTATGTTTTATTGGTTTCACTGAACAAACCTTAAGAACAGATGAAAAACGATGCAAATGACCAAATAAACTGTAAATCGAAATGTAAATTGTCTTTTTTTCTAGCTTCAAATTCAAATAAATGACAGAAGTGGTTTTGAAAACAATACTTTGACTTAACAAATTCAAACAGTGTTTCTTATCAAATAGAATTAAAAATTTTGCATCCACACACTTTATCGTGATTCCCAAAACGTCAGAAATATAATCCCTAGCCTATATAAACAAACAAACAGATCTGATGGAGTCTCGCTCGCTCTATGTGATTTTCCTTACGACGCGTTTTATTAAAAAGAGGCATTCGATCATGCATCAGCATACGGTTATCGAAACAAAAGCTGCATTCCATTGGTTATCTCATAGATGTATGGACTGGTAACAGGCATTACAGATAAACAGTCCGAAATGGCTGCAAATCGATGTCTCTAAAAGAACACTGTCCGGCCGATGTGTAATGTTTTGCATTCTTCAAAGCGTCCGTCTGCTCATCCAGCCGATGGCAGTGGAGGGGAGGGCCGAGAAGAGAGGAGGAAGGTTTGGATGGGAGTAAAGTGCTCACACTGGTGGAGGTGGGTGGGATAGTACACTACAACACTCGGCATGAATCTTCTATCGAGAGCGCCTGTCCTCGTAAACGTCAATCCTCGCTGTCCCGGAGTTTGTGGGTGCGTGTGTGCTTGTGTCTGTGTCTGGGAGAGTCAGAGACCCAGAGATTTGCGTACGATGTGCTTGGCCAGTTGGTTGAACTGCTCTTGGTCCTCGCGCCACATCTTAGAAGCGTCCACGTTGGCTCCGCTCTCGTCGTTCGGCTCTGTAGGATAAAAAAAGGACAATTATTACACAAGTAATAAACATATCACATGTACTAAAAGGATAATCAGATGTCCACTTTTGATTGGCTGTGATTTTGACTGACCGGCGAGCATGCTGACCACAGACAGCAGGATCTTCTCCACGCTCTGAACAGGACTCCATCTCTCGGCACTGCTCTCGTATCCCATGGGGTCATCGCCAGGAGCGTGGAGGATGGAGATACACACACGTCCATCTGGGTAGACTGCAGAAAACACACACCATACCCAATAGTTATGAAGGGATACACAACCTCAAAATGCTCAGGATGAACAGACCCTACTGAGGAAAACTCAACAAACTGGCTTCAAAATATTTGAAAATAGTTTTGTGGCCTGAATGAATCCACCCCCGGACTAACTCAGAACACTGGATGTTATCTACTCATGATGAGAATCTGAGCCGTCTCGCTGTGATAAACGCCTCCAGAGTCCCGGCACCATCAGAGAACTATCTTTGGCCTGCAGGAAGACCTTTATCTGGACTTACTTCCCTGAACGCTCTGTCCACACATCCAACAGCTGGAGCAGAGGAAACATCCAGACTACAAAGACACTTTAGGACAAGGATGGGAGACTTTTATTGCTTTACAAAAGTGTTTCTCAAACCCACTTCTGCAGCCTCTCAAAACCATAAAATCCGACTGGATGAGCCGACTGGTCAGAGCGAAATTGGTGATATAAAAAAGGATTATGCTCTATGGTAAAAAACAAATCATCTACAGAACGTTTTCTAACAGTATTATTTGCCAACACATTCCACTCAAGTGTCCAAAACCTTTTGACCGGTGGTGTTGACCAAAAATATAAGAAGCTGGACAAATAAGAAACAACAGAACATCCCTTAGTCCAACTAAACCCTAACATACAAGTGGATTAATCCATAATCATTTCAATACTTTGCTTGAATGAAACTGAAACTCAAAGCGAAGAACTAAGTGAAATGAGCAGACATTTAAATCAAAAGAGATGTTTAGCCGTACTGTCCAACAAGATTGTAACGAAGCTCAAGTTCATCGCAACATTCAAATATATTCCAATCATCAAACCACAACACTGTGAATGTTAAATACGGTCAGATGGACTCACTGTTAGGATGAAACATGTCACAGGTGAACTTCATTTTAGGAGGGCTGAGGGGATAATCTGACGGGAAGCTGAGGATAGCAGGAAACACGCCACCCTCGAAACACGTGTCCTCTGGTCCCCTGATAGAAGAAAAACACAATAACATCCAGATGTTTGTGTTGCTTTATTGTAGAAGGCATTTACACTAAAGTTTTCAACAACATAATAATGCATTTGGCTTTTAATAAAATCAATCACAATGAATTATATTTAATAAAATAGTTGTTATTATTATGTTATATTAAATAGCTTGCGCCGCATTATAGAATACGTACTGTATGTGCGCATGGCATGTGTTTCTTCTCAAAGCGACATCTCCAACTACCGGCCTAGCATGCACAGTTGTGACAACAATGTCGTCTGTATGGCAAACTTTTCCGAATACATTTTCTGCAGTGTAGTTGTACACTTAGAAGAAACAAATCAAGCAGTACAGACCCATCTGCCCTAAACACTGGATGTGATGTAGAACAGCAGATGGACTATGGATGAGCATTTATCCACGTCAATTCATTCATAATATTACAGAATGCAATAAAAACTTAAGCGCCAACAATAAGAGTTGCGATATAACTTCAAATGAAAACTAAATCCAGACAATTCGTTCTCTAGCAACATTGTGTAGCTGAATCATTGAGAAAGAAGAGGTGAAACCAATTAAAGCCCAAAACCCTTCAGGCCTACTTTTCACTTCGACTGCTCAAACAGAACCTTCCATAGAAAGGCAGTAAGTGACTAACTTAAGTTGAGTTATTCTTGCTTTAAGAGCTTCTCATTCCACACCACTGAACTCTGCAAACAAATCTGTGTGCTTAAATGTTGTCATTGCATTGTAAGAGGGGTTTGGTAAGTGTATTTGACACGGTTCCCTGCAACAAAAAAACATCTACATTATTACCCAAACAGGGGATGAACCACTAAAATTCACCCAGTTACCAAACTTTATGGAATCATTCTCAAATGCAAATGTGTTATCCACCTGTCTATCAAAATGTAGTTTCTATGGGCAGATATCGGTAGGGTTGATAGGTGATCGCACACATCAGTGGAGGCATCAGACAAAAACGATTCCATATCGGTGGAAGAGCTGTCGGGGACTTGCTAAGAACGATGTTCCTTGTTTAGTTTGGCACTCACAAGTACTTATCAGTTTAAACCACTGATCTGACCACTAGTTTGATTTACCCGAGGACACATTGTTTCGCTTATGCAAAATCTAAATCAGCTGTTCACATTTAATGTATCTTGACTGACAGATCTGTATACATTGAAGGAACATGACTTGAACGACTTGTTCTAAATCTGTACACATTTCTTGCTTCTGATGAACACAGAGAAAGATATATGGAAGAATGCTTTTAACCACACATGTCTTCTTGACCACTATTGAATGCCATGGTAGGAAAATGGCAATGGTAGTCAAATGTGCCCCAGAACTGTTTGCTTTCCTACATTGTTCAAAATATCTTCTTTTGTGCTCAACAGAACAAAACTATTTTTCCTACTATGGTAGTCAATGGTGGCCAAGAACTGTCTGGTCACATTTGCAGGCTGAATATACAAGTCTAAGATTGATGGTCATATTCATAATTGTTTATATTCTGAAACAAGGCATTCTTTATGATGTATGCAACGTACAAATGTGACCTCTGGAGGATGCAGCCTTCCATTTAGGAAGACTAGTGTTGGCACTTTTGCTTCTAGTCTCTGAACTGTCACATAATATATTTGAATGCAACTAAGTGCCCAATAAAGTCGTCTCTCGTTATATTTTCTGTTTCTGTCATCAGGCATTAAAACAAGTATAAAATACTTCAAAATACGAGACTCACGAATTGCCACATTGTCAATATATTGATAAAATCAATATACACCTACATTAAGGAGGAGCAGTGCTTTTGGCAGTATTTGTCTACTGCATTGCACCAGCGACAGGTTTTAGAAAACGCTATTGACAAGTCACCTGCTGTATGGTTATAATTAAATGCGCCACTTCTCCCTGCCATTCAATGAACAGACAAGATACATTTGAAAATATATTGATCTTAAAGTCTAAATTTTCAGCCACCATTACTAACATCACACCAACCCTTCCGATTCCTCATTAAACTGCGCTCAGTGGGCCCTGTGGTGCAGCTCCACCTCTGGCATGAGTGGGCCTTGTGGCGCAGCTCCACCTCTGGCATGAGTGGGCCTTGTGGTGCAGCTCCACCTCTGGCCCTTAGTGGGCCTTGTGGCGCAGCTCCACCTCTGGCCTCAGTGGGCCTTGTGGCGCAGCTCCACCTCTGGCCTAAGTGGGCCTTGTGGCGCAGCTCCACCTCTGGCCTAAGTGGGCCTTGTGGAAATAAACCTACTTTAATATAAAACATGGTTTTGTTCACAATGCCCACTCCAACATGGAATGTTTTGTTTTAACAGCACCTTTCCTTGCTGACATTATTTCTAAAACGGTTAGTTCCAGTCCTCGATTCTGTTTGGCTTTATTCATGATATTCAGTTGTTTAGTCTGACCACCATATATGGTTTCCGGGTCCAAAGCTCAATGAGATGATATAGGTTGTAAAATGATCGGGAAACCATGTGCTAAACCTTAACTTCAGTCAGTGATTCATTTTTCATAATTTATTCAAATATTGATGTTGGAGATTCCGTAATCCTGGAGACTGTAATATATACTGTGAGTTAATAAGTGCTACACTTAAATATGCGATGTGATTAAACAGTGCTCATTAACAGCTGTTTAAGATCTGATGAACAGATGCTTGGACCCGGAAACGGTTTTACTTACGGCACCACTTAACAAACGAATAGCGCTGCTTTGACCGCGTCACCAAACGACTCTTGTGCATCACTTGGCAGCAACCTTAGCAATATAACCAATCAATATTATAGCGTTAAAGCTGTTCCACATATTATATATTTAAGGAAAAGCTGAACTGCTAATTATTTATGTAATGAAATAAAAGTGACCCCTGGTGGCAATGTGTTGCGTAGTTCACCTTAAATGTTGAGGCCACGATCTTCCCCCGTCATAGAGACTTTACTCAAGCGGGAGACATGTTGATATGTTTGCGCGTCTGTGTGTAAGCACACGGTATCCGAAGAGAAGAGCTAATATTACTGTATTTATATAGTTTTCAGTTTTAGGTATGTACTGTACGACCGTAAGTTTACAATGTAATTATGCTCCAAAGCTCACGCCGACTAAGTCTAAATACAATAAAGTTAACCAGTACCGATGTGCTGTATCACAATGTTTGCATCCTTTCTGGTTTATATACTTATATATGTTTAATACTGTGATCCATAGTTTATATGAGGCGCTGTATAAATAAGGGCGTATTGAAATCAAATATTAATACTTACATTATCAAAGCCTCCCATTCAAAAAAGTTCTCCTCATTTACAGGCCCTGTGGAGATGAGATCACTGCCATTAACCAGTGTTATAACAACACAGTTATATCATAGCATATAATGTACCATAATCTGACTCCAACAACAATCTTGGGTCAATGGAATAGTTTAATAACTGCATTCATTCTTACCTGCAACTATGCCTTCGGGAGGATTGAGTGTAAGTTCTGGAGAAGAAGAAACATGTTAAACATAACATAAGTCATTTGTTTAACGTTTAATATAATGAGAACTGATATGTGAAAGTTTCAGCATGTCAGAAACGCCGATATATAACAGAGAAACGCCAATATAGATAACAGAGAAACGCAGATATAGATAACAGAGAAACGCCGATATAGATAACAGAGAAACGCCGATATAGATAACAGAGAAACACCGATATATATAACAGAGAAACACTGATATATTTATAACAGAGAAACACTGATATATATAACAGAGGAACACTGATATATATAACAGAGGAACACTGATATATATAACAGAGGAACACTGATATATATATAACAGAGGAACACTGATATATATAACAGAGGAACACTGATATATATATAACAGAGAAACGCCAATATATATAACAGAGAAACACTGATATATATATAACAGAGGAACACTGATATATATAACAGAGGAACACTGATATATATATAACAGAGAAACGCCGATATATATAACAGAGAAACACCGATATATTTATAACAGAGAAACACTGATATATATAACAGAGGAACACTGATATATATAACAGAGGAACACTGATATATATAACAGAGGAACACTGATATATATATAACAGAGGAACACTGATATATATAACAGAGGAACACTGATATATATATAACAGAGAAACGCCAATATATATAACAGAGAAACACTGATATATATATAACAGAGGAACACTGATATATATAACAGAGGAACACTGATATATATATAACAGAGAAACGCCGATATATATAACAGAGAAACGCCGATATATATAACAGAGGAACACTGATATATATAACAGAGGAACACCGATATATAACAGAGAAACACTGATATATAACAGAGAAACACTGATATATATAACAGAGGAACACCGATATATAACAGAGAAACACTGATATATATAACAGAGGAACACTGATATATATATATATAACAGAGAAACACTGATATATATAACAGAGGAACACTGATATATATATATATAACAGAGAAAAGCTGATATATATAACAGAGAAACGCCGATACATATAACAGAGGAACGCTGATAAATATAACAGAGGAACACTGATATATATAACAGAGGAACACTGATATATATATATATAACAGAGAAACGCCGATATATATAACAGAGAAACGCCAATATAGATAACAGAGAAACGCAGATATAGATAACAGAGAAACGCCGATATAGATAACAGAGAAACACCGATATATATAACAGAGAAACACTGATATATAACAGAGGAACACTGATATATATATATATAACAGAGAAAAGCTGATATATATAACAGAGAAACGCCGATACATATAACAGAGGAACGCTGATAAATATAACAGAGGAACACTGATATATATAACAGAGGAACACTGATATATATATAAATAACAGAGAAACGCCGATATATAACAGAGAAACGCCAATATAGATAACAGAGAAACGCAGATATAGATAACAGAGAAACGCCGATATAGATAACAGAGAAACACCGATATATATAACAGAGAAACACTGATATATTTATAACAGAGAAACACTGATATATATAACAGAGGAACACTGATATATATAACAGAGGAACACTGATATATATATAACAGAGGAACACTGATATATATATAACAGAGGAACACTGATATATATATAACAGAGGAACACTGATATATATATAACAGAGAAACGCCAATATATATAACAGAGAAACACTGATATATATATAACAGAGGAACACTGATATATATAACAGAGGAACACTGATATATATATAACAGAGAAACGCCGATATATATAACAGAGAAACACCGATATATTTATAACAGAGAAACACTGATATATATAACAGAGGAACACTGATATATATAACAGAGGAACACTGATATATATAACAGAGGAACACTGATATATATATAACAGAGGAACACTGATATATATAACAGAGGAACACTGATATATATATAACAGAGAAACGCCAATATATATAACAGAGAAACACTGATATATATATAACAGAGGAACACTGATATATATAACAGAGGAACACTGATATATATATAACAGAGAAACGCCGATATATATAACAGAGAAACGCCGATATATATAACAGAGGAACACTGATATATATAACAGAGGAACACCGATATATAACAGAGAAACACTGATATATAACAGAGAAACACTGATATATATAACAGAGGAACACCGATATATAACAGAGAAACACTGATATATATAACAGAGGAACACTGATATATATATATATATAACAGAGAAACACTGATATATATAACAGAGGAACACTGATATATATATATATAACAGAGAAAAGCTGATATATATAACAGAGAAACGCCGATACATATAACAGAGGAACGCTGATAAATATAACAGAGGAACACTGATATATATAACAGAGGAACACTGATATATATATATATAACAGAGAAACGCCGATATATATAACAGAGAAACACTGATATATATATATATATATATATATATATATATATATATAACAGAGGAACACCGATATATAACAGAGAAACGCCGATATATATAACAGAGGAACACAGATATATATAATAGAGAAACACTGATATATATAACAGAGAAACGCCGATATATATAACAGAGAAACACTGATATATATAACAGAGAAACACTGATATATATAACAGAGGAACACTGATATATATATATAACAGAGAAACGCCGATATATATAACAGAGAAACACTGATATATATATATATATATATATATAACAGAGGAACACCGATATATAACAGAGAAACGCCGATATATATAACAGAGGAACACAGATATATATAACAGAGAAACACTGATATATATAACAGAGAAACGCCGATATATATATAACAGAGAAACGCCGATATATATAACAGAGAAACACTGATATATATATATAACAGAGTAACACCGATATATAACAGAGAAACGCAGATATATAAAACAGAGGAACACCGATATATATAACAGAGGAACACTGATATATATAACAGAGGAACACTGATATATATATAACAGAGGAACACTGATATATATATATATATATATATATATATATATATATATATATATATATATATATATATATATATAACAGAGGAACACCGATATATAACAGAGAAACGCCGATATATATATAACAGAGGAACACCGATATATAACAGAGAAACGCCGATATATATAACAGAGGAACACTGATATATATAATAGAGGAACACCAATATATAACAGAGAAACACTGATATATATATAACAGAGAAACACTGATATATATAACAGAGAAACGCCGATATATATAACAGAGGAACACCGATATATAACAGAGAAACGCCGATATATATAACAGAGGAACACTGATATATATAATAGAGGAACACCGATATATAACAGAGAAACACTGATATATATATAACAGAGGAACACCGATATATAACAGAGAAACGCCGATATATATAACAGAGGAACACTGATATATATAATAGAGGAACACCAATATATAACAGAGAAACACTGATATATATAACAGAGGAACACCGATATATAACAGAGAAACGCCGATATATATAACAGAGAAACACTGATATATATAACAGAGGAACACCGATATATAACAGAGAAACGCCGATATATATAACAGAGGAACACCGATATATAACAGAGGAACACCGATATATATAACAGAGGAACACCAATATATAACAGAGAAACACTGATATATATATAACAGAGAAACACTGATATATATAACAGAGAAACGCCGATATATATAACAGAGAAACACTGATATATATAACAGAGGAACACCGATATATAACAGAGAAACACTGATATATATAACAGAGAAACACTGATATATATAACAGAGGAACACCGATATATAACAGAGAAACACTGATATATATATATAACAGAGGAACACCGATATATAACAGAGAAACACTGATATATATAAAAGAGAAACATCATATATATAACAGAGAAACACTGATATATATAACAGAGGAACACCGATATATAACAGAGAAACACTGATATATATAAAAGAGAAACATCATATATATAACAGAGAAACACTGATATATATAACAGAGGAACACCAATATATAACAGAGAAACACTGATATATATATAACAGAGAAACACTGATATATATAACAGAGAAACGCCGATATATATAACAGAGAAACACTGATATATATAACAGAGGAACACCGATATATAACAGAGAAACACTGATATATATAACAGAGAAACACCGATATATAACAGAGAAACACTGATATATATATATAACAGAGGAACACCGATATATAACAGAGAAACACTGATATATATAAAAGAGAAACATCATATATATAACAGAGAAACACTGATATATATAACAGAGAAACACTGATATATATAACAGAGAAACACTGATATATATAACAGAGGAACACCGATATATAACAGAGAAACACTGATATATATAACAGAGGAACACTGATATATATAACAGAGAAACACTGATATATATATATAACAGAGGAACACCGATATATAACAGAGAAACACTGATATATATATAAAAGAGAAACATCATATATATAACAGAGAAACACTGATATATATAACAGAGAAACACTGATATATATAAAAGAGAAACATCATATATATAACAGAGGAACACCGATATATAACAGAGAAACACTGATATATATAACAGAGAAACACTGATATATATAACAGAGAAACACTGATATATATAACAGAGGAACACCGATATATAACAGAGAAACACTGATATATATATATAACAGAGGAACACCGATATATAACAGAGAAACACTGATATATATAAAAGAGAAACATCATATATATAACAGAGAAACACTGATATATATAACAGAGAAACACTGATATATATAAAAGAGAAACATCATATATATAACAGAGAAACACTGATATATATAACAGAGAAACACTGATATATATAACAGAGAAACACTGATATATATAAAAGAGAAACATCATATATATAACAGAGGAACACCGATATATAACAGAGAAACACTGATATATATAACAGAGAAACACTGACATATATAACAGAGAAACACTGATATATATAACAGAGGAACACTGACATATATAACAGAGAAACACTGATATATATAACAGAGAGAACTGGGAGCTCTGGTGATTTGTTTTGCTAAAATCAGGTCACATTTCAACCTGTCAGCATATGCTGGTAAAGTTCTGGAAGCGTTTGAGAGGAACCACCAGTTAGTAATTCACGTTGTGTTGCATGTCGAGTTTAATTCGCATCATATAACTTACGTTTGTATTCAGCCATGAGTCTTTTTAAAGCTGTTCCTGCCATTTTGATCCTTTCTGTAAAGAAGTTGTTTTGGCACGAAGGATGACGACAAATGACACGATAAGAAATCTTGTTCTTCCGGGGACAAAAAGCGAGCAAAGAGTTTCGCAATGTCCGGAAATCTTCCACTCGACCTTCACTTCCGCATTGGGTCACGTGGTCTCAATCACGCATTCTCTTTGCCGCTGTCCGTGGCTCCGCCTCTGCCGTAGACGTGCGTGGAAAAGCTAAGCAACACAAAACGATCTATGTTCGTGTGTAGTAGGCGCCGCACTGACCTCTAGCGGACGCGTCACAGAAGTGCACACGAGTTGCAATGGCATCCACAACAGAACTGAAGAGCGGTGAGATGACAAATCAAAACACAAACACATCATATTGCCGCACAGGGATCATGAATGATCATATGAAGTGTTTGTTTTATATTACAGCATATCAGTCTCCGTCGTCACGTTTGAATACGTGTTAAACAAGAGGAAGTAATTTTACAATCGTGAGCACGCTGGCCTCGTTTGTACGCTACATTTCTGTTTGTTTGTTTTCTAGCTTTGAGAGAGACACTGGAGGCCCGCGGGGTCCTCCAGCAGCTGAAGGCGAGAATCCGGGCGGAAGTGTTCAGCGCCCTGGACGATCAGAGCGCCCCACGGCCGCCACTCTCCCACGAGAACCTGCTGATCAATGAACTGATCCGAGAATACCTGCACTTCAACAAGTATCGATACACAGCATCTGTACTGACCGCAGGTGACCACATAACAGCACGTGCATGCTCATCTGACCGTCCCCCCCAATATGCAATACTATAAATTAATTCACAATTAAATACTTATTGACAACTCGCATGTGGTTTTTGTCTTTCGAATGTTGTCTTGCAGAATCAGGACAACCTGAAGTTCCCCTGGACCGTCAGTTTATTGCCAACGAGCTCAATGTTGCCGAAGATTCAAGTAGTAAAACCGTGTAAGTATGTTTTGTAAGCATTCACAGAGGTCAGAATGCTGCCATTTAACATACAGCAAAAGCGAGGATTGAAGCTACAAATATAACTATAAGTACCATCAGGATAGGCCAAATATGAGTTGTCATAGTGTCCCTATCCGTCAAAACATCTAATTTTGTGTTCTATGACACAAAGAAACAAAAAGAGAGTTTTTTGAGTGATCTTTTTTTGCATTATAATGTCTCACTGATGTTTTAGGCCATTGTTGTACGGCTTGCTCCATCATTTCCTCGGCAGTAAGGATGAAAACACGGGGAAACTTGTGTTGAGAGGTTCATCTATGACGCATGAGTCACACAGCCATCTTAATGCGGAGTCATAACCCTGACCGGTGAGATGACGAAACGAAATGTCACGGGTTTGAGTTTTCTAAATCTAAGCTGATGGCTCTCACATTCAGATGCTGTTTTGTGTTTGCAGAAGCGACACTCACAGGAGGAACTCAAAGGATCAGACAAGCATGGAAATGCTGTTTCTCAGTTAAAGATGCAGAAATACTCTTTTAGGTTAGCCTCCTTCTTGAATGCAAGGCAGTTGAATGGGATGACAGAGATGCTTTTCGGTAACATTCAACAACATTACAGATTTCCTCACAAACTGAATGTAAACCGTTTTAGCGACAGACGTGTCTATGTTTTGTACCTTTTTTTATTTAAATATATCATATTAAATTTACATTTGTAGTAATACGACTGGATCCTTGTCATTTATTGGTGTTCTTACATTTCTTCATTTTGCAGATGATTTTATCCAAAGCAGCGTATTAAGAACCCTTTTCATCACAATAAACTGCATTTTGCACTTTTATTCCATGCATTATATTGCGATTTATTCTTTAATTTCACATTCATTCTAAGTCACAGTAGTAGTATTCTGCAGGCTTATTATAAAATCTTAAGACTTCAATTTCAAGAGTTGCCAAAACAAGCCTAGATAGCAGTCCATCATGTAAGATGAGTCTCTTGGTGAAGTCCCAGGTACTTTTTTTCAACATTCTTCATAACCGGCTGTCATCAGTCACTCTTTGCCATCCTGCCAAAGTCGACCTGTTTTCGAGAAATTTCATATGAACTATTGTTCCAAGTTATTTCTGAATCCAGTTATATTTGAAGTTTTTCCCAAATGTGGTCACTATGGTCTTCATGTCGTACGTGCGTCTGATTCTCCTGATGCTCTGAAACAGATTCAGTGTTGATTCAGACATGTCGCAGTATGTTTGGCTGTCCTTCACCTCAAAACAAGCTTGCAAATAGTGTAAACACCGTCTGTTGCCAGATTCTTCAAAATTCCTCACTGACTTAAAAGGTAAGTCAATACCCATTGGATGCTTTCCTTCATGTTTAGTCGTTCACAATAGGATGACTGATAATGGGTCGGTTAAACCGTTTAAACTGATATTTCATGTGCAACACTTTGTGTAAATGTGAACCGTCAACATATTTGCTCTCCTGCTGTTGAGTTGAAACGGCATTCCTTCAGTATAAATATATCCAAACACGTATGACTCTTATAAATATTCGCTTTTGAACAACTGGACGTACAGATGCTACTGTACTTTTTTCTCCATTGACTTTTTTATTAGATTGTGTTTAGTAGGGGTTTCTTTGGACTTACTGCACGAATCACTCTGCTTACTTTACTCCAGATGAGTATCTGGCTCAGTCTCTCTGGACACTATCTATCCTGAACAGGCTGTACCTCGCTCGGTTTTAATCCGGCACATATTTCTCCATTCCGACTCTTTAAGGGAAGAGGATCCTTCCATTCACTTGAAACCCAAAATCTAGACATATTGAGTCTGTCTATTGTAATTTCTTTCATAATAACATCAATTGATGAATATAGGAAAAGCATTTAAAGGGACAGTTCAGCCAAAAAAAAGTTTTACCTTATTTACTCACCTTTATGTTATACCAAACTCGTGTGACTTTCTTTCTTCTGCAGAACACAAAAGAAGATATTTTGAAGAATGTTGGTAACCAAACAACATTTGTCCCCCCATTGACTTGCATTGTATGGACACAAAACCACCGAGACATTTCTCAAAATATATCTTTTGTGTTCCACATAAGAAAGTTTTGAATGACCTGAGGCTGTATAAATAATGACATCCTTTTAATGTTTTGGTGAACCGTCCCTTTAAATTAATATCATTGCCAGCTATAGGGTGTAGTACCATATAAGGTGAAACCTGATATTACGATTTGATATGAATGATTCATAAAAACTTTCGCAACAAGCTTTTATTCTTTCATTTTCAGCACGAGCAGGTGTAATACTTCACATTCCTTAATTGGCGTGCAAGTCTCTGGCCGGCCTGAGAGTTTGCAGCAATTCAGAGGTTTATTGTTTGATGAGTAAACATTCAAGAGATATCCCAATGAATGCCTATTTGTCTTAACAATCACAGCGGCATTGCACCATATTTAGTCACTCCGTTCAAGTCTTTCTGTCTGCCTTCTAAACACAGAATACAGGCCAGATTCCAGGCAGACCCTTATATGGCACATCAGAAGGTTGCTGCATCTGCCTGTCTCTCTCTCTCTCATCTCCTCACACTGTACACCATCTCTCCATCTTTCTCCCAGCTCTCCGCCTCCCTCGCTTTCCTTCACGCGTTTGATGCTGAGCAGTGACAGAGTCGCTGTTTTCTCCTGTTGCAAGGCCTCGGAGCATACCGGCCACTGTCCTGTTCCCTGAAAACATGATTTACTGGATGCAATAGGAGGTTGTCCTTATATAGGAAGTTCCATTAGCTAGCCGGGGCACGTTGTGGGAATAGGGAGGACGGAATGTGATGTCCGTAACGATAACGGTCCCAAAAAGGATCTCTGGGGGATTCGCCTCGTCCAGATGTAGTGTATAGAGTGTAATCTAGGGAATCTCCCCTAGCTCTCTCTCTCTCTCTCTCTCTCTCTCTCTTTTACCATGTACTGTAAGTTGTAAGCAATATTTGGCCTTCTTGGGTAGGGGATAGCGTCACACAGCACTCTCTGGTTAAGACTGTCAGATCAACACTGTCATTTTTTAGATATCTCTGTAATCTATTGTCTTGCGAGGAAGTTCACAAATGTATGTTTTTTTTAGCTTCGGTAAATTCAACTAAAGTCTACGATGGCAAGTTGTCTCATGTCATCTATTTAAACTACATAATTCTTCCCAAGAAGGCTATAATGTTAATTCTTCTCAAACATATTTTCATGAATTATTTTGTGTTTACTGCTTAAATCTGGCAACAATATGCTTTAAAGTGTCAGGTTTGAGTGTGACATATGTATATATGCCCCTACGTACTGTGACAACTTGCCCCGGTATTAAATCTACAGTGTTTGTGTACATTCACTAAAATGTTGGATTAGATCGTTCCGGCTTGTGTATGTCACAAATGTGCAAAATGTCAACTTCACAGTGCTATTTATCTTCACTTAACATTGTAATCAACCCAAATGTATAGTGAGCCTCCAGAATTGGCCTAATAATAATGAATAAGCTTGAAATCTTAATCGTTATTGACGGCAGATCATTATTTCTAGCATGTGCCCGTGTTGCATATTTGCTTTTGATCGTCTCTTCTGACCTCTCCGTGACTCGCAATATTTCTACACGGATCAGGACATTTAAACAGCTGCCCCGTCTTTCCCTGTCACTCACCCGCGCCGTCACAACCCGCTCACCAATCACAGCGCGGTTCGTCTCCGCGGCCCCGCCCCCTCCTCCGCAGCGCGTTTAAATGATGTTCACGCGCTTTTCAGTGTAATTTGGACTGTTCGTATTTGGAGTATCTCTGTGGCAGGACTCTCCAAAGCCCAACTTTCCAAATCACTGCTTCTTCATTTTCATCCACCTGTGAGTATGCATTCATGTTTCCGTTGTTTATCATTTATTCATTCAGAATTAATAACAATGATACGCACGCACGCTCGAGTGATGCTTTCGTAAAAATCTGCGACAGTTCGCGAATACATCCAATGTCGTGACTTCTCTTGATCTTCAACTGCAGCTTGCTGTCGTTTTTTATGACCACTTCTGTTATTTCGTGCTGTCATTGAATCTATGAGTTTCGTTGCAGCTGTACACTGGCTAGTGTTAATACTCAATTAACACTCAGTTTGGGAAAGCAGGTTGTGCATTGTAGCTTTAAAGAAAACACACTTAAGAACCAACAGTAGAGACACCTATAAACATTATAGAATACATGAATAACACCGGCATTATAAAGTGTCATTTAATGGCTCATGAGCTCGGAAAGAATAAAAGTGGACCTGTCCACCTGCTCTGATATGAAAGTTTGACTTCAGCACAGTCTGTCATAGGAAATGGTTGTTGAAAGTGCACAGAATGAGACATGCGATGAGTCTGACAAACCAAAGAGTTTCCTGTTCTCCAAATATGGTTGTCAAATGCAACTATCTGTTGAGGGTTGTGGTGAACACTAGACATCTGACAGTCTTCTCTTTTCTCTCCGGTGTCATGACGTCTACGGACGTCGATTTCAGTCTAAATAATTGGACGCTTTATTAAGCCAAAGTGTTTTGCATTAATGACGTCAACGGCAGCATAAACGTTCACATGAATGATTCTGCAGACATGCAAACCATTATGAGGACTGTGAGATGTAAATCTAAAGTAACGTGAAGCAGCTTTGGACATGTCAAGAGAACATTTGCCTTTTCTGAATATTTTTCCAAATGAAAGTTCAATCAGAAGTAATCAGAAAAAGTAAAAATGAAGCATGAACAGTGACTCAGTATTGTATCTGCGTGTTTCTATTATTTGCTGACTATCGCATTTACCACAATTCTAAACCCACTTTCAAACGGTTTCATCTATTCTTATCACGACAACAGTTTAGAAAGAACCAATTAATAGCCGTTAATGGCAGTCTGGTGCTTAATGTGCGTGATCTAGGATGCAATACATTCAGAATATGTTGTCATGCCAACAGTTTTAAAGTCGGCTCCCGTTAACCTTGCACATCCGTCAAGTTAAATGTCACAGCTGCTTATGAGGAGAAGAAAAGCAGATGGGGTGAAATGAGAAAAGGATGAGAAGGAGTAAAGAGGAGGAAACCTTGGGTCACAAAAATCTATATTCACGACACGGTCACGTGATCTTCTGGGCTTCGGGCCACTTGACGGCAGGCCAAGGATCCTCATAAAGCCACCTATTTTACTGCAATAATAAAAATTATAATAAGTTATTATACTGAGTTTCAGACAGTCATAAGTGCAACTAATGATGGATAATAAAGAAATGAAAACAGAGGCAGAAAGGTTACGATTCAAGAGATCGATCTAAAGAAACACCCATAAATCTATCTGGAGGACACGGGAAGTTCCCTCTTTTCACTAAATCTGCTTAAATCATAAAAAAACATGTACTTTGTTTGTCTCGCCCAAGCTTTCCTGTAGCTCAGTGATGAGAGTATGGCGCTAGCAATGCCAAGGACATGGGTTCCATCTCAGGGTTTGCACGTACCCGGATACAAATGTATAATATAATGCAAGTTAAGTCTCTTTGGATAAAAACGTTTGCCAAATGCATAAATGTAAATGTAAAACCATCACAGGACGTTTTAATGACCCTCGGTTGTGTTTTCATTGGGCGATTGTTTCATCATTCTGACAAAAGAATGTGTCTTGCAAACCTCATCGGTAAAAGCATGCGAGGATTCATTTATTAAGCTCTGTTGTTAAACATAGTATAAGCATCTGTCCAGTGTCGATAGGAGCTTGTGAAGATAAAAATGGTTAGTCTGGTTAGTTTTTGACTTATCAGGGTTATAGTACATCCTGACTGACTATATAGACTGGTTCCTCTTTGTCACGACATATCGGCAAGCTGTCAGCATGTTAAACTCATCTCCAACGGCACAAACGCTTCAGAAACACAACACTAGATGCACATTATGGCAGACATCGCTGAAGAAATATCAGGGATTCTCTGCTTGAGGATTAAGAGGACACTCTTATTATCTTCAAAGTGTTTCTATAGTAGCAAAATTGGTCAAGCATTAAATAAAAGGTTGCTTTTTAATAGAAAAAGTGTCTGCCAAAGGCATACATCCAAATGTAAACTTGTGCTGGTGGATACTTGCAAGGTTTTCTAGTTTTTGATTTGCTGCTTGTTTGACAGTTTTATTTTTGTTGACTTATACTGTAGCTTCTAATAAAAACTACACACTGTAAAAAACATTTCTTAATTTGAATATTATATTATTTTATGGTTTGTTTCTTACAGTGCATAGGTTGGTAAAAAGATCAAAAGGGTCAAACCCAGACATTAAATTAACTCAGAAATTGTTTCTATTTGACCCAACAACGGGTTAAAACAACCCAGCATTTTGGGTTGAACCAACCGAGGTTAATTTACTTACAACCCTAAGGTTGGGTTCTTCCCTTTTGATCCAACTCTAACAAGAAATGTCTGAGTGGTTTTGTGTCCATACAATGAAAGTCAATGGAGGTCAATGTCGTTTGGTGACCAACCTTCTTCTTTTGTGTTCCGCAGAAGAAAGTCATACAAGTTCGTAATGACACGAGAGCAGTAAATGCTGAAATCATTCTCTTTTTTGGGTGTACCGTCTCTTTAAGATGAAAAACATTATCAATATTCATCAATATTTTCCAAAATTGATCTTTGCTGTCAGGAACTCCAAATCTGCACCTGCCAGCTGTACTGTACCATAGACTTGTTTAAAGTTCCTTTACCAGCCTAGCAGAGGAAGAGAAGGGTGGGGGAACGCTGCAGGAAAATTACACCCCCAGTCCGGGACCGTCCCTGCCTACTGTTATCATTTTGGAGTAAACTGCGAGTCCGGCTGGAGGCATACTATTCCCTATAAGGGCTTTGTTTGGGAGTTCACTTGCTTCTGCTGTTTAGGTCGACAGATCGTCTACTGCTTAGTAGGAAACCTTATATGGTCATTATAGCACGGGACCACAGCTGAGCCACTGAAGTCATGAAAAAAATTGCCATTATTGATTATCACATGATTATATTTGGTTTGCATATGAAGATGTGTTCTGTACCGTTTGACACCGGCGGAATCGAGCAGATGAATGTTCTTTATGTTCTCAGGCCGGTTTTCAGCTTAATAGAGGATGATAAGAGGACGTGTCCCCTGTGATCTGCATTGCTTGTTTAGGAAAAAGGGCTGTTTTGATTAACTTTGCACGAGTTAAACTGCAGTGTTAGTGCATGACAACCACCACCAAAACTCTTTTATAAAACGTTTAGCTGATGTTGCATAAAATGTAAACCTAAAATGTATACAGGAGCAATGTATGTTTAATTTTGTGCCATTTGAGTACATTATGGTAATGTATTTATACACAAAACTCATTTGCTACAAACCTTTGGAGTTAAGCAATCCATAGCAATGTTCAGGAAGATGCTCAGATGTTGCTCTTTTATAGCTCATGAGATTTCATGGAGTTCTCAGTTGTGTTTCATTGAAAGTTTCTCCCAAAACTAAACAGAAGAAAAAATGGAAACAAATGATTAATAAAATAATCTGGATTTGAGTCATTTTGATGAGAAATGTTTGAGTTTATATTGAGATGCAGACTCGACAAATCTGTGATCAGTTTGACACGTTGTTGACATCTCCTCTGAAACTCTAATGGAGAAATTATTCTCAGGAGAAATATCTGAGATGCAAACGAGACTTCAGCAAAAGTTTCCATTTGAATTCCATTTAATCTCAATAATGTCAAGCAAAAAACGTATAAAGAAACAGCATGTGTTTAAACTTCTGATTCTCTCTTGTACTTTCAGTTGTCTTAACCCAACACCAAGATGACGAAGAAGAGCTTGTCCGAGGATGAGAAGTTTCTGTTCCTGGACAAGGACTTTATTAACAGTCCCGTCGCACAGGCAGACTGGACGGCCAAAAAGCTTGTCTGGGTCCCCACCGAGAAAAACGGGTTTGAGTCGGCCAGCATCAAAGAGGAACACGGCGATGAGGTCCTGGTCGAGCTGGTGGACAGCGGCAAGAAAATCACAGTCAACAAGGATGACATCCAGAAGATGAACCCACCCAAATTCAGCAAGGTGGAGGATATGGCCGAGCTCACCTGCCTGAATGAAGCCTCTGTGTTACACAACCTCAGGGAGAGATACTATTCCGGCCTCATCTATGTGAGTACATCACTGGGATTGTGTCATAAAATTGCAAGTTGCTTTATGTACTTTTCTTTACGTGGGTTGAAGTCAAATGACGTCAAACTGACATTTCCCACAAAACTGTACTTGACCGCTCAACAGAGATAAAGATCAGATAAACGGACAGTTTTAAATACAGATGTGTGCTGTACTTGCACGTTTTTTTAACCAAAAATGTAACGGATTGCAGCTTAAGCACCTTAAGTGCTTAAGGGTTTACAAATTGAGTATGATATTCATTATAAAATCCTTATAAAACCAATTAAAATTGTCCAGAATTTTCTTACAAAGTAAAAACCCTTTTCTCTGAATAATTTAGCTTGACTCGACATTGCTCACAATGTTACTATTTAATAGATTGATTTTAAAGTATAAAAAACAACATCGTTTTGATCGCCATGGACAGAGAATTGCAAGTTTATTTGTAAGCATCATTCGGCATATGGGAGATGTCAAAAGTCTGCTGTCAAACAAACATTAATTTCTCAGTCCAAGTAACAGAAAATGGTATATAAGGGCATACTGCCAATTTAAAAAATGTTTTTTTAAATGTTATATTGATAATAAACTCTATTATGACAGTCTTATGTTGGAGTGATTTCTATTAAACAGTAGCGATCATTTCCAGTGTTAAATGGACTTTGAGGATGATGAAGTACGGTCATTAAGGATTATATACAATAATTCACACAGGCCTCCAAATTCTGCCTGTGCTGTCTTTCGCTAACAAAGCATTCATTTTTACTCCGAAGATGCAAACAGTCAAGAGAATTGTTTAAAGTATTGTGAAACAAAGTCTTCCGTGCGGAGCTTTGAATGTGCCTACAGAGCTAGATTACTGTATGCTTTCTTTTTGCTGTTTTTTAACCGGTGGATTCATAGCATAACACTCAAACACAATGTACATCGTGTTTATTTCAGACATACTCTGGACTCTTCTGTGTGGTGGTAAATCCATATAAAATGCTTCCCATCTACTCTGAGAAGATCATTGAAATGTACAAAGGCAAAAAGCGCCATGAGGTGCCGCCTCACATCTACTCCATCACAGATAACGCCTACAGGAACATGATGCAAGGTGAGCTTTAAGCAAATGTTTGGGTTTCTTGTTAACTTCCGTCTTTAATACTTCTGCACCTAGAAGATCACATGCAGCGGGATACTGTAGACTCTTTTAATGAGAATGAGCTCTTTACGTGTCACTTGTGTTTGTTTATGTGTTGTGTGACAGCTCTAACAACAGCTTGCATTAACAAGTTAATGGTGTGCTCGTATATATGTGTGAACTGGTCACAAATCTAATGTCGAGATAAGAACACTTGTAAAAAGCTGATGCGCTTGCAAGAACTTTAGCTTGAAGCTGCTTTATGCCTTTAAACGTTAACATTCATGCATTTCTCTGATGCTTTTATACAAAGTGACACATTTAAGATTTTATCAGTATGTGTGTTCTCTGGGAATCACACCCTCAACCTTACCTATCGAGTGATGTGAGATAATGTAGCTGACCAAAACTAGCCATTGAGTCGAATGTACAAACCACGAGATGCTTTACACCAAGTTTATCGTACCTTCACACATAAGGGTTTTTGCTGTTTCACAATGACGGACTATAAACTCGCTACAACATCAATGGTTTTCAGCTTTAAAAGACAAGAAGAAGAAGAAGAAAAATGTTTATACTTAACATTTATACAATATAATTACATGAAGTCCTTGAGCTAAACGAGCCTCTTTGAGTTTATATGGGTTTTCACTCAAAGACACTTCTCTTAGAAGAAACAGAAGTATAGGACGATGTATCGTCACGCTGTTCTTTAACGCTGGATTCACACGGAGCGTCAACGCTTGATGGAGGGCGTGTCTGGAGCACGGCCGACGCGAACGGCATTTAGACAACAGCCAGTTAAATTGTTTCATTTGCATGAACCCAATTAGGTTATTTGAACAGGGAGATATGATTGGCTGGCGCTTGCGTTGGCGCTTTAAAGGTTGAGAAATGTTCATCTTCTTGCCAGTGTGGCAATGTTGACGGACCCACAATTCAGTTCGGCAACGCATGACATCACTCATTCAAAGTAAATGAGAAGCGCTGACGCTCCGTGTGAATCCAGCGTAAGGATAATAATGCTCTGACGGTTCAGTCACAATACATTTACGTCACAGAATGTTGTGGAATAAATGCATGCATTTTCTGTTGTTTAAAGACAGACAACATGAAAGTCATTAAAAGTCCTTTTTTTTGGTTGTTGCAACTAAATATTGCATGTCAAGAAGTCCCAACAGATTTTGAGGGATTGCTGTATTTCCTGAACTGCAGTTGATGGTCCAAGGGAATATCTCTCTCTCTCTCTCTCCCTTCACATTCCAGCAGAGGTTAACACTGATGTCTCTTTGAAGTCCGGCCAGATTTCCGTGCTTGACCGAGTATGACATGATGTACTCTTAAAATGTACAAATAAAATATCACGATCACATTCTGGGCAGAACGAGAATTAAATGAAATGGATCAAATGTAATACTGACACATACAGCAACAATAATAACCTGTGCATATTTTTATAAAACTATATTTGAGCATCAAATGAGGCGGCCGAGGTAGTTTTCCCGTTCCTGTTGGATTTGGTTTTCCTGCCGTGATTTGTGCCTTAAATAGGCAGGACGTTTTTTGAGGCAACTGACCTCATGTTGTGCGTGGAAACCTGCCCGGCTTAAGTCATATCCAGAAAATGAGCTTTAGTCATTCATTGTGTTTACAGCGGTGGACGTTTTTGAGCAGAATATGCTATAGCTCACATTAAACTGGTCGGGCATGGGTCCAACCTTCAGAGTTCTAGATTACAGACCAAATCTGTTTGAATGTGAAGTGCAAACTCATTGATGTGGAGTCTAACCTCAGCTATTGAGCCGTCATTAATGTTAGGTTTGATGAAGGATAAAACCCTTAAAAGGAGAAAACATTATTGAGAAGGTTTCATGTTCTAAGTTTAGCAGCGTGAATCAATGATTGTCCCATTGCCGAGCTCAGGAGAAGAGCTGTGAGACTTACAAGGAAAGTATTGTACGTTTTTCCTTCGCACAAATCAAATTACTGCCCTGCAAATCTCATGTTATTGGATCGTCTTTATTATTGGATTGGTATTCGGTCGTACGCTAACAGTTTACATGATGGCAAGAAAGCTGATCTCAAAAACACTAGATGTGCATTGATGCAAGTCCTTAGATAAGTACATGTTTGAAAATGACATTGGACGATGCCCACCTCATATCTCATGAGTTTCAGTCTGACAAATCTTAAGTCATTGTTACAATCTTTTCCCTACAGATCGGGAGGATCAGTCCATTCTTTGCACGTAAGTTATTTTGTTCTTTTTATGCATCTCCAATTCCTGCTAAAACTTAATTTTATAACAGCACATAGTTTTTCAGAATAAAGTTAACAATCATGACACATTTAGATACAAACATCAATCACATACAAATGTGTAGTATAATGCAATGTAAGTCTGCCAAATGCGTCAACGTAAATCAATGTAGAATCTATTTCGAGCCAGTTTTAATATAAATTAAAGGGAAAGACTACCCCAAAATAAGCACAAAATGGACCGCAAAAGAAGATATTTTGAGAAATCTTGCGGTGGTTTTGTGTTCATATAAGGGAGGTCAACGGGGTTGAATGCTGTTTGGTCACCAACATTCTTCAAAATATCTTCTTTTGTGTTCTGCAGAAGAAAGAAACTCATACAGGTCTAGAATGACATAAGGGTGAATAAATGATGAAATAATTTTCATAATCCTTTAGTTCTTGCTACCGCATATTAACACAAAAATCAAGGTTAGTATATGGAGACATAATTATCGTCCAACAACCGTTATATTTGATGGGATTATGAAATAGTTTTAAGTGTATCTCAGCAGTGGGAACATATGAGATGAAGCCCAAGGGTCTCTCAGTCCCCTCAGTGTCGGTCCGCTCACAGGAAGTGTGCCCTCTGTCCCGATTCTAAATCCAGATAAACTTGCATGCTGACTTTATTTGTCATTGAGTTTTTAAGCTTTTGATGAGAATCCGATGAACATTTGAGGCTCCACATAAAGAACTCGCAGGTCATGCAAAACTAAATCTTAATTCGTTCAAAAATAGACCTTTTTGTATCCAATAAGAATAAAAGATGAGCTGTATAATTTGTTTAACACAACAAATGCTGTGAAATACTGTACCAACAAACACAGTTTGTATACTTCCTGTGAGTGTGGAAAAGGAAATGGATGCAAATAGCTCTGGGGCGACGGTTGCTAGGGTACAGAATTCTCTAATGACATCAGACTGTTTCCACATGGCTCTGCCCAACTCTCCCATGAAGTGTTTTTGAAGCTTTGAACTATGACAAACCAGCAGTACAGTATGATATATTAGACTTCATCCCACCCCAAACGTGCTTTCCTATACCTCAATCCCACTGCAGTGTATGAACCATCACCATCAGGTCAGACTGCTGGCATGGTCATCGTGAATTTCAAAGTACGAGATATCATTAACGGTCAGAAACTGGATGTAGAATCATTTCAGTTTAAAGTTTCCTATAAAATGGCTTTAAAAGTTTTTAGATGAAGTGATCTAAGGGCATTGTGCTCCTGCCAAAGCTCCAGCCCTGAGGCTGCGGACGGGTCTTATGGATCCCAGACACAGTTTTCCTAATATGGAAATGTGTGTCAGCATGAAGTTTGGGATCGGTCATACACAATCTTTCTTATATCAGAAACGGCTAACAAAACACGGTACAGTTGTTGACCAAGGAAAAGAAAACGACTCGCATTGTCGAATGGATTTTATTTGTCTATAAATATAGATTTGTCTCTTGGCAAAATAATGTGTTGAAATCATTTTTTGATTTAAAATGATTCTTGCGTGCATATGTTTCAAAACAATTCAAGTTGTTTAAACTTTAGCTCAAGAAATATTTCAAGGATTCGTTTTCTTCTTCTGGATATGATTTAAAGCTACAATCCATCAAATCCTTTGGTTAAAATAAACAAATGTCTCTTTTTTGAGCGAGTACATCAAAAATTCTGTTGAAACCTGTCTCCTTACATTACCCTGATTCACAACTGCAAGCTTATAATAATGATTTATAAATTGAGCTGCCGGGAACGATTTCACAGTAAAAGTCAAGCTAACTTCATTTAACTTCCACATTTGAAATGTTTTCTTATCAATGTTGTTTTATTTCTAGCGGTGAATCAGGTGCCGGAAAGACAGAAAACACAAAGAAAGTCATCCAGTATTTGGCACTGGTGGCCTCGTCCCACAAAGGCAAGAAGGACACAAGCGCTGTAAGTATGAGTTTCACACCTGTCCTGTTGTCATCTGTCATCTGCTTGAGTGAGCGCGTTTGGGACAATTTTGGACTTTTTTAAGGTTAATTCGTACCAACCATTAGGTTTGTCCATCTTTTACCCAAGCATCAGGTGATCACATTACAGTATGTTTCATTTTGTTAAAGAGTGGTAAAACCTTTTACTTGATATGGTTAGTCGTGCAAAAGTTATACCGTAATTATTAAGTACAAAGGAAGGAACCGGTTAGTTTGATCTCATTTATATCAATATTATGCAGTTTTAGCAATAGCCGGATAGTCATTTTAAACTCACAGCACTACAGTACTGAAAGCGGTTCAGAGCCAGTGAATGCAAGAGAGTGTTTTTAATTTACCTACAATATCTGATGATAACTTCCTCAATGAATTCCCTCAAATAGCAAGCTTCAGGACAACAGTTTGCCTATGTGAGTAAAAAAGGAATTCCCCCAAAAATCCTTCCTGTGTGGGTTTGAGAATTTGCATGCCTTACTTTCTCACCGCGAGTGATTTTAGCAGTGCAAGTCTTACATGGACGGACCGCCTGTAAGACTATTGTACAAACAGCTGTAGACTGTGCCATGAAGCCCGTGTGTTCATGAAAACTGATGTAGAAATTCAATTTAACATTAATCATTGGATCACGTGTGTGCCATTCCCCATCTGAGATGTCTTTCTCTGTCAGAGCTGAGGTCTGGCATTGAAATAGTCTGACTAAACACAGTGTGTGTGTGTGTGTGCATGCCAAATAATAGCTTTTTGATTTGATGATCTCAGTTTTTTCCAATTTCTTCTATTAAAAAAGAATAGTCAGCATATTAATCTGACACAGGTGAGTACGCATCAGCTGTTTCAACTGATGTTGTTTGTAAGATCCGTACAAATGCGTACAATCTCTTTTGCATGGTCTGCTTTTGCGCCAGCGGCGGTTTAGCAGTGGGTCTCTTTAAACATGTTTGTGTGATTCACTTTCTAAAAACTCATACAATATAGTCACGTCAGAAATTCTTGTGAGATCAGGTATATGTGGACACATTTTAGATCAGTGGTTCTCAACAGAAGGGCCCAGTTGACTTCTTAGGGGGCCTCAGGTTACCTAAAATTAGACAAAATGTGCATTGAAATACGTAAAAAAACAATATATTTCTTATTATTTGGCCACTTTTATAATAAATAAAGGTTTTTCTTTTATTTGGTCAAATTATTAGTTTTTGTGAGGGGGGGGCCTTTGAATATTGTTGGATACAATGGGGGCCTTGGAGTCAAAAAGGTTGAGAACTCCTGTTTTAGATGTTTGCTTCATGCATGACTACCACACATATGAGCTTATTTCATTATGTTCAAGTACTTTGAAATGCATTTTGATGAGTGAGAGAAAATCTCTGTTCTCTTTATCTGTATTCCATGATCGCCGCAGGACTGAAAAATCTGCAAATCGTGTTTTATGAATATTTCTATCGTCTTCACTCTGAACTCTTTACTGCTTCTTTCTTTGTCACTTTAATTGTTTTGTCTTCTTCCCCTTTTCTTGTTTATTTTTCTTCGTCAGTCTCTGAAGCTGTCAGCGATCTTCTTTCCTTCTTAGCAGCAAACTCTATCTGGTAGATATCTAACTTTTTCCACATGTTGGGATTGCTTGTGTCCAATTAAACATGAACATTGATAATAAAAGCATAAACGGTCTAGAAAGTTTGTCATGGATTTAGGCTTCACCTTATTACATACAGTATGTCTCCTTTTTATTAGAACATTTTCTATTCAATTTACATGCACAGATCAGGGCATGAATAAGTGTGTACAATTGTTATCCTTTTTCAGTCCAAAAATGAGTCTCTCATTATAAGGGTCAATTGACACCAGGTGCTTTTTGATATATCCACATTTAAGAGCCACTGAGTTTGAAATATTTTTTTTGTAAGGCGATCACTTCAAAAAGAACTATTACTGAGACCAATTTTAAATGCAATCGGTGCATAGACTTTATTATAGGAAATGTATTTTATAAGTTCTTTCTGCCTTTTATCTTTTGAACTTTCTTTATTCCAATATTCTGTCCATATTCTTGTGTTTCTTGTCAGCTTGATTTCTGTATAATGATTCCTAACCCTGGCACTTTAGGGCGAGTTGGAAAAGCAGCTACTGCAGGCCAATCCAATTCTAGAGGCTTTTGGTAATGCCAAAACCATCAAGAACGATAACTCATCCAGATTCGTAAGTTTGTAGCGCTGTACAGTATAATATAACTTTAATTCCGGAATCAATGCACAAGATTTAAATTAAATGTTGCAAATACATTCTCTCCACAGGGAAAATTCATCCGTATTAACTTTGATGTAACAGGTTACATAGTTGGAGCCAACATAGAAACTTGTATCCTTGAAACTGATGCCGCCTTACATCCTGAATTAGCAGAAGAACCAAAGACATCACACACTTTACATTAATACATGAAACACAGATTGCACCTTAATTTCCAAACCACCTCAGATCTGTTGGAGAAATCTCGCTGTATCAGACAAGCAAAAACAGAAAGAGCCTTCCACATTTTCTACTACATGGTAGCAGGAGTAAAGGACAAATTGCGCGGTAGGTCTGTAGCTGCTAGTACATCCACTGCCTTCCATTCTGACTTAATTCATGTTGGCTTAATGACAGAATGAGGTTCAAAAACATAAATCAGATCTTCTTGCATTAACAGCACTGTTGTATTTCTACCCTTTTTGCATTGGCATATGATGACACATACTCTTTTTTTTGACAGAGGAGCTTCTGCTGGAAAGCTTCAGCAACTATCGCTTCCTTCCTGCCGGCCATGTCCAGGTTCCAGGCAACCAGGATGATGAAATGTATGACGAAACCATGGAGGCCATGAACATCATGGGTTTTACGCCTGAAGAAAGAGCAGGTGCAGCATTAGATTCAATAAAATAAGTACATGTTGTCTTTCATGCTTATTATTGCAAAGAACACTCTTAAAATGCTCCATTGTTCGGTCAAATATGGACATTTTCAAGGTCATTTTACACTAATGGTTGGGTTTGTCCATATTTTTCCCAATTTTCCAGGATATGTAATTATTTAGTCAATATTTAGTCAATGCAAAAATACAATTTGGCCAGAGAAAGATAAGAAGAAATCTTATTCCCCCTTTTTTCTTTGTTAGATGTCCTCAAAGTAGTCTCAACTGTGCTCCAGTTGGGCAACATTGAGTTCAAGAAAGAGAGGAACCAGGAACAAGCAACCATGCCAGACAACACAGGTCAGACACTTTTGGCAAAACATCAAATGACTATTAATAATAAATAACATTACAGACAGAAACTGACTGAAGTGCATTTTCCATTCTCAGCTGCCCAGAAAGTTTGTCATCTTCAAGGCATTAATGTGACAGACTTCACAAGAGCCATTCTGACACCTCGTATCAAAGTCGGTCGTGAGGTTGTGCAGAAGGCCCAAACCAAAGAACAGGTAAAAAGCTCTAAAAGTCACTAGAAATGCTTCCAAACGTTATGAATTCCACAAACACGGCTGCTGTGAACAGGGGGCCTGGGAGTGTTAGGTTTTACTTATCATTTATTGTTTCCCCCCAACAGGCAGATTTTGCAATTGAAGCCTTAGCTAAAGCCATGTATGAACGCTTGTTCCGTTGGATCCTTCTGAGAGTTAATAAGGCACTGGACAAAACCAAACGTCAGGGAGCATCTTTCCTGGGAATCTTGGACATTGCTGGCTTTGAGATCTTTGAGGTTTGGAAACACTGAAAGGAAACGGCATATTTGGTAAAAATCTCTAACGTGTCTTGAGACCAATGACGTGTACTGTATTTCTCCTTCAGGACAATTCGTTTGAGCAGCTCTGTATCAACTACACCAACGAGCGGCTCCAGCAGCTATTCAACCACACCATGTTCATTCTGGAGCAGGAAGAGTACCAGCGTGAAGGCATCGAGTGGAACTTCATCGACTTTGGTCTGGATTTGCAACCTTGCATTGAACTTATTGAAAGAGCGGTACGTTTTTGTGCTTGTGGGCAAACAATGTCATTAAGTGTTAATTGTTAAATTCTTGAAGTCTTGCATAACATTTTTCATTCATTTGTACTAAATCATCTCAACAGAACAACCCTCCAGGCATCCTGGCTCTGCTGGATGAAGAGTGTTGGTTCCCCAAGGCGACGGACGTGTCCTTTGTGGAGAAACTTTGCAATACTCACGTTAATCATTTGAAGTTTGCTAAACCCAAGCAACTGAAGGACAAGACCGAGTTCTCGGTGTTCCACTATGCCGGAAGGGTAAGTTCCTACATAAATACATTCAGAACATTTCAGATCCAGATGCTGTTTTGAAACCAAACCTTTCTCAATTAGGTGGACTACAATGCATCCGCATGGTTGACCAAGAACATGGACCCTCTGAATGACAATGTTACAGCTCTTCTGAATAATTCTTCAAATACTTTTATGCAAGATCTGTGGAAGGACGGTCAGTATTAGTTATACAGAACAACAAAACTGAATTTAGACAATAGCTGATCTCTTCTATATTTTGTCTTTCTCAGCTGATCGTGTGGTGGGTTTGGAAACCATTGCCAAGATGTCAGACAGCTCTGCACCTAGTTCTTCCAAGACCAAGAAGGGCATGTTCCGTACCGTGGGTCAACTTTACAAAGAGTCATTGGCCAAGCTTATGACCACACTGCACAACACACAGCCAAACTTTGTTCGCTGCATTATCCCTAATCATGAGAAACGGGTACGTCTACTGTCCTATAAACATTTGGAAATTGGTTATTTTTAAATGCAAGTGCACGAAAAACAGTAAAAGTTCATTCTCACTTTTTCTTGCTTTCAGGCAGGAAAATTGGACGCCCATCTGGTGCTTGAACAGTTGAGATGTAACGGTGTGTTGGAAGGTATAAGAATCTGCCGTCAAGGATTCCCCAACAGAATTGTCTTCCAGGAGTTCCGCCAACGGTTGGTGGTTTATGTTGTTGATGTTAACGTAACATTGCTTGATGCTTTTTATATAGCCAGACTCATGGTATACTCATGACAAAGTTTACATTTTAGACTCAGGATCTGAAAGGAATTCAAAACAGCTGAAAAAAAGATGTACCGTTTGTGAGCATTTACATCGTTAAAGTATCATATGATGAACTGTTTAAATAGGTATTAGCATCAATGTACTTGAGTCCTTTCTGTTACGTCATCGCTTTGGGCAATTAGTAGTTAAAAGTTTTTTAATAGTCAATACGATGTTTTCTTGAAAGTTTGTGCAAGCTATTTTGAACCATCACAACTAATCCGAATCACCTTTATTCTGACTACATTAACCTTGAAATGACGTTGCGTTCAAGTGAAGTATATCTGGACCTTATGAGACGGTATTTGCAAGTTATGTAACTTTCTTGATTTTGTCCCGGTCTACAGATATGAGATCTTGGCAGCAAATGCTATTCCAAAGGGCTTCATGGATGGCAAGCAGGCTTGCTGTCTCATGGTAACATCACATCATCCATCTAATTCTTGTCACAGAGGATCGTACGGCCTAAAACTTTAAATGTTTATTCCCCCCCAACTTCCTCTGTAGATCAAGCACCTGGACCTCGATCCAAACCTGTACCGTATCGGTCAGAGCAAAATCTTCTTCCGCACAGGAGTCCTGGCCCAGCTTGAGGAGGAGCGTGATCTTAAGATCACCGTCATAATCATCGCCTTCCAGGCACAGGCCAGAGGTTTCATAGCTAGAAAGTGGGTCTAACACCTTAAGATTAAAAGATGTATGGTTTGGCTTATTTAGGATAAACAAGCAGAGTAATTCTCCTCGCAGGGCCTTTGCCAAGAGACAGCAACAGTTGACAGCCATGAAGGTGATCCAGAGAAACTGTGCTGCTTATCTGAAACTCAGGAACTGGCAGTGGTGGAGACTGTTCACAAAGGTGAGACATTGTTTTTGTATTCGAGCATTCAGGAAGCTACCGAAAATCCTCATGACCACTCCATCCGCAGATACACATTCATCTATCGCTATCATTGTCCACAGGTGAAGCCGCTCCTGCAGGTGACGCGTCAGGAGGAGGAGATGAGTCTGAAGGATGAAGAGTTGCAAAGGGCTACTGAGTCGGCAACAAAATTTGAGACGGAACTGAAAGACATCACGTTGAAGCACACACAGGTACTGTATGCATAGAGGTCCTGATGTTGAAATTAGGCTTTCTTACTGCTTTTAAAGTTAAAATAAAAAATAAATAAAAACATTTAATATCCAGATTGTTGAGGAAAGGAACCAGCTCCAGGAGAAACTGCAGGCCGAGACTGAACTCTATGCAGAGGCGGAAGAAATGAGAATGCGCCTGGCCACCAAGAAACAAGAACTAGAAGAAATCCTGCATGAGATGGAGGCCAGGCTGGAGGAGGAGGAAGACCACGGTGCAGCCCTACAACTGGAAAAGAAGAAGATGCAGGACCAGATTAGAGTATGTCTTCAGTTTGTGTTACAGGCTTGTTGGTGGGCATTGATGAGACGTCCCTGAAGTGTACTATTTGTATGGTTTAAGGACCTTGAGGACCATCTTGAGGAGGAAGAAGATGCACGACAGAAGCTGCAGCTGGAGAAGGTTACGTGTGATGCCAAGATCAAGAAGTTAGAGGATGACGTCTTGGTCATGGAGGACCATAACAACAAACTACAGAAGGTTTGAGTTCATCCTTGTTTCATTACTACTGTTCATATGTCTAAGGCAGATTAGATGTTTAACCAAAAATAATTTATGAGACATTTTGTAATTCTTTTTGCTTCTATAAATATCAAATAGTTTCCAAACATTAATAGTATTAAGTGACATTCTTGTATGAACAAGGAGTCGTACAGATGAAGGTATGGCCCACACAGAGATATTATCCATCATAGAGTCAGTCTGGGATTACATGAAGAAACAAAAAAATCTAAAACAGCATAAATCTATAAGAACTATAAGGCAAGATTCTTGAAAACACTTGAGAACCGCTCAATGATGGAGAGATTAGATTTTTGTGAGAAACACCCTATATATAGGTATTTTTTTATACATTTCATACAAAAAACTAGTTTGGATCTCCATTGAAACTTCTTGCTGGCACTTCCAAAGAAATCTAAATAAACATTTTGAAATGATTTTAGGAATCATTTAATGTATACAGTATTGTATATTTGTGGTGTTTGCGGATGATATTTTATGATTTTCAAATGTTCTCTGTTTGCAGGAGAGAAAGCTTCTAGAGGAAAGAGTAGCAGATTTTAGCTCAAATTTGGCCGAAGAAGAAGAAAAATCTAAAAACCTGACCAAGCTGAAGAATAAGCACGAGTCAATGATATCCGATCTTGAAGGTTTGTTTATTATTCTAAAAAAATGATCTGGAAATCAATTTTGTCAATGTCCGATTAGCATCATAAACTGGAATTAATTACGTGTTGCTCTATAGTCCGCTTAAAGAAAGAAGAAAAGTCTCGTCAGGAGCTGGAAAAAGCCAAGAGGAAACTGGAGGGTGAATCAAATGACCTTCAGGAGCAGATCGCTGATCTTCAGGCTCAGATCGCTGACCTCAAAGCCCAACTCGCTAAGAAAGAGGAGGAGCTTCAGGCTGCTTTGGCACGGTAAGCAACTCCATGTTCCATGCTTCTGATCGACTTAATCGATTTAAGTGCAAACGAAAGGTTGCTTTTGTTATATTTCACTCCGTCCATTCACATCAGACTGGAGGATGAGACCGCTCAGAAGAACAATGCACTCAAGAAGATCAGAGAGCTTGAGGGACACATCTCAGATCTTCAGGAGGATTTGGATTCGGAGCGGGCTGCCCGTAACAAAGCTGAAAAGACCAAGAGAGACTTGGGAGAAGAGCTCGAAGCTCTTAAATCAGAACTTGAGGACACATTGGACACAACAGCTACTCAGCAAGAACTCAGGTTTGTGTGTTTTGTCCATTGGAGAACAAAACAGAAAAGAGACGCTTTTTAATATCCCTGTTCCTTCTGAGGAGATGAATCAAACCAGGATGAATATTGTTTCAGGGCCAAACGTGAGCAGGAGGTGACTCTCTTGAAGAAAGCCATGGAGGAGGAGAGCCGTGTCCATGAGGCTCAGGTGCAGGAGATGAGACAGAAACACACCCAAGCTTTTGAGGAGATTACAGAACAGCTGGAGCAGTCCAAGAGGGTAAACACATCCAAAAAAAATCGACTTCTCTTCTGCCATGATCTTTCAGCAAGTGCTTGCATAAACCTGTATCACCTTTCTTAGGCGAAAGTGAATCTGGAGAAAACAAAACAAGTTTTGGAGAAGGAGACGTCAGAACTTCACGTGGAGATCAGATCTCTAACTCAGAGCAAACAAGATGTTGAAAACAAGAGAAAGAAGGTGGAGGGACAACTCGTGGACCTTCAGTCTCGTTTCAATGACAGCGAGAAGCAGAAAGCTGAACTTGGAGATCGAGTGTCTAAAATCACGGTGAGTTATTTGTTGGTAGTAGAATTTAAAAGTTTTCAATTCAAGAGAAAACCAAGAAGACTTTATTTACGGGCTATTCTTGATTTGACAGGTGGAACTTGAAGGTGTCACCAATCTTCTGAATGAAGCTGAAGGAAAGAACATCAAGCTTAGCAAAGATGTGGCTAGCCTGACTTCTCAAGTCCAAGATACACAGGTACTAACAAATGTGCAGTTTTACTCAAGCATTTATTGTTTAACAGTTGGAAATGAAGTGGGATTTTGACTATTGATGTACATTTTAGGAGTTGCTTGCTGAAGAAACCAGACAGAAGCTTCAGTTCTCTACCAAACTACGTCAAATAGAGGATGATCGCAACGCCCTACAAGAACAGCTGGAGGAGGAAATGGAGGCAAAGAGGAATGTGGAAAGACACGTCTCAACCCTAAACATCCAGGTATGTGGTTAACGACATCATGCATATTCTCTACATTGAGTTTAAGAGCTTGAGATGTTGAAGAATCTTTGTGTTGACAGCTCTCTGACTTCAAGAAAAAGCTGGAGGAGGTGTCAGGTAACGCAGAGCTTTTAGAAGAAGGTAAGAAGAGGCTCCAGAGAGACCTGGAGGCGGTCAACACTCAGTTCGAGGAGAAGGCGTCTGCTTACGACAAGCTGGAGAAGACCAAGAACAGACTGCAGCAGGAGCTGGAGGACACCCTGATGGATCTGGACAATCAGAGACAGCTGGTGTCCAACCTTGAGAAGAGGCAGAAGAAGTTTGATCAGGTTTCTGAATTCTCTGTGGCACTACGTCTACTTAATGTATTGAGGTACGGTCTTAAAACGGAGTTGTTTCTCAGATGCTCGCAGAAGAAAAGAACATCTCCAGTAAATATGCAGATGAGCGAGATCGAGCGGAGGCCGAGGCCAGAGAGAAGGAGACCAAGGCCCTGTCGTTGGCTAGAGCTTTAGACGAAGCTCAGGTTAGCCGCGAGGAGCTTGAGCGAGCCAACAAAGGCCTTCGTGCTGAAATGGAGGACCTGGTCAGCTCCAAAGATGATGTGGGCAAAAATGTAAGTTCAAAATGTCATGTCAGTTTTAAAGTTTGGACAAATTAGAAAGACAGTTTCCTACCTAGTAATCTGTTGATTTTAGGTGCATGAGCTTGAGAAGTCCAAACGAGGTCTGGAAGCTCAGGTAGAAGAGATGAAGACCCAGTTGGAAGAGCTGGAGGATGAATTACAGGCTGCAGAGGATGCTAAGCTTCGTCTGGAGGTCAACATGCAAGCTCTGAAGGCTCAGTTTGAGAGAGATCTCCAAGGCAGAGATGAACAGGGCGAGGAGAAGAAGAGGCAGTTGGTCAAACAGGTACATCTCTTCTTTAGGTCCATGGTGGGTCTTCAAAATAAGGTACATGTTTGTGGTCATCTGTATGTCTGATGGTCTGCTCCAACAGGTGCGTGAGCTGGAAACTGAACTTGAGGACGAGCGCAAGCAAAGGACGGTATTAGCTGCTGCCAAGAAGAAAATGGAGGGAGACATGAAAGACCTGGAAGGCCAGACTGAGACAGCGAACAAGGGACGAGACGAGGCCATCAAGCAGCTCCGCAAGCTTCAGGTAAAAAATGAAAGAATATAAATAAATGGACGGATGGATTGGTGAAAGCATGAATGGATAGATGAATATGGATAGATGGACGGATGAATGGATGGACGCTTAGATGGATGGATGGATGGACTGATGGACAGATAGGATGGACGCATACACTATGCATGCTGTAGAAGCACAGGAGAATGGGAGAATGTGTACAATGTTTTTCTGTGTCTTTGTCTTTAAGGCCCAGATGAAGGACTTCCAGCGAGAGCTTGATGATGCCCAAGCTTCCAGAGAGGAAGTTTTATCTAGTGCCAAAGAGAATGAGAAGAAAGCCAAGACTCTGGAGGCTGAACTTCTACAACTGCACGAGGTGAAGCAAATAACAGGCTCCGCTTATTTATTTTTGTATTGGCCAACTCGATTGAACATTGAACATGTCCAACCCATATAAGTTAATAACGGAACTGTATGGTGTTCGAATATTCAATTTCAATCCTAATAAAATATAATTTAATTGGATTAAAATCGCATAAAATAATGCATTTAAATTTTAAAGGGACTTTATCATAAAAACAGGGTTGATCTAATTTGCATGCAGATCTTGTATTATAAATCATAGATAAATGATAGATATCTTAAAAAATGTAATTACTCAAATGTAGGATCTGGCTGCGGCTGAGAGGGCTAAGAAGCAAGCAGAAGCCGAGCGAGATGAACTGGCCGATGAACTCGCCAGCAACACATCTGGAAAGTGAGAACGGCTAAATGACTCCCTCATAAAACATCACAGATATATTCTAATCCTTTGGAATTCAAGATAATCCTGTTATATATTGACCTCGGTTGGCAGTTGAAATTAATACGGTAGACATACTTGAGTGCGACTAAACTGTGAAGAACTGTTTGTGAACTTTAGTTATGTGAAATATCCCACATTTGAGCTCCTTAAGACATACCGGCATAGTTTATATCACAATACTCTTTAAGACACACCATGTTCTCAAAGCACGTGGGTTTAAAGTTAAATTAACATCCGATTCAGGCTCTAATATTTGGTGTGACTGAACCTTAAAGGTCTGCGCTTTCTGATGAGAAGAGACGTCTAGAAGCGAAGATCCAACAGCTGGAGGAAGAACTTGAGGAGGAGCAAGGAAACATGGAGATGCTGAATGACAGACTGAGGAAGAGCGCCCAGCAGGTACACGTTATATTGGATCTATTAGAATGTTCAGTGTTAAAATAATCAGGACTGTCACTTGGAAATCTCAAGGAAGAGTTATAAACAGTCGTCCTAATCTTTCAGGTTGACCAACTTACCAACGAGCTCCAGACCGAACGCACCACATCCCAGAAGAACGAAAGCGCCAGACTGCTGATGGAGAGACAGAATAAAGAGCTGAAGGCCAAACTTCAGGAGATGGAGAACCAAGTCAAATCCAAATTTAAGTCATCCATCACTGCTCTTGAAGCCAAAGTGGCTCAACTGGAAGAACAACTCGACCAAGAGAGCAGGCAAGTCATTTTTTATAGTACATTTTAAAATTGTGTTCCTGTAGCTCAGTGGTAGAACATTACACAGCAAACGGAAAGTTTGAATCTCAAAAAAACCCACAGTGATAAAAACAACTAAATGAAGCTCGAATATAATCAGGGCCCTATTTTAACGATCTAAGCGCATGGTCTAAAGCGCATGGCGCAGAGCGCAAGTGGGCGTTTCCAAATCCATTTTTGCTACGCATGTGCTCGAGGTTAAAACGCTATTACACTGGCGCCCGGTGGCGGATTGCGCCGGGTGTACGATAGGGCCCTAAGTCACTATGCGAAAAAAAGCAATAATCATGTTTTTGAATCTGGTGATTATATAATACAAAAGGATGATGTATAGTCATTTTTCTATGATAAGGTTTGATTATATGTGATTTTTTCTCGAATGCAGAGAAAAGCAGAACACAGCGAAGGCGCTTCGACAGAAGGACAAGAAACTGAAAGATTTTATGACCCAAGTGGAGGATGAACGCAAACAAGCCGAACAATACAAAGATCAGGTCAGTTATACTTAGAGTCTCTTTTATAACATCATTTTCATAGTTTTAAAGAATGTTTTGAATGATGTTAAATAAAATATAAAGCTAATAGGCTTCTGTTAAACTCAATTATTCTTATCTGTGATTAAAAATATAGCCCAAACAATCTCAAACTGGCACATTTGGCCAGTCAACTGATCTATTTGAATTAGCGAAGGCCATGGTGCTTTATAAACATGATTTATTTGAGTGAATTGAATATGAACGTTTTCTCCTTTGGTCTTAGGCGGATAAGGCCAATGCCCGTGTCAAGCAGATAAAGAGGCAGCTGGAGGAGAGCGAGGAGGAATCCCAGCGAATCACTGCTGCCCGCAGAAAGCTTCAGCGCGAGCTGGATGAGGCAACGGAGGCCAATGATGCCATGAGCCGCGAGGTCAATACCCTCAAGAGCAAACTCAGGTATGCGTGAAGCTCCAGAAACATGTTGTTTGACGTCAGAGCGGCTCTGTGCCACTGAAAACCTCGGACATAGTGAGATTTTAGTAGTGTTATCAATGTTTACCTATGTTGGACACCCCTGCTTTTATAGTTTCGCTATAGCGAAATAGTTTTGTTAGCGCTCACTCAAAGCATCCGTCTATAAACTTCAAACCGAAGATTGTCTATCTCTGTTGCAGAGGCAATCCAGAACCCACACAGTGACTATGCAGGTATCTCTGTGCTCAAAAGATGACACAGATGCTGTACTTTTCACGGAAGCTTTTATTTTACTTGCCACAAATACATTTCATGCATAAAAGAGTGAAATATGGTTTATTACAAACATAGTGTGAGGCGAACATCAGAAGAAAGTCACGGATTGCACGAGCAATAGTTATGCGAAGCCATGCTATATTGTAAATAGTGTGTATTGTCACAGTTAGACCTATTTCACTTTGGAACAACAAATTCATTACACATCAGGATGAAAGCTTGCATTAAAGCTTACATTGGACCATATTTCACTCTGTCTCAATAAGCATGGTTCAGTTTTCGGAACCAACCTCATCTAACCTGTACGGTTAACCAATGAGGTGATAACGCTGCCTTAAACCCTTTACAAATCTAACTAGATGTCCAGTGTTTTCCACTGGAAAGGAAACACTTGTGGCTGTATTGTGGTGGCATGTCAACATATTAGGATGCTGAAAGGTGTTTCCGTTGTACATTACAGCTGTACCTAGCACAGTTACTTTTGGACCAGGTGCTGAATAAGGTCTACCACAGACATTTGTTAGAGTCAGTGTGTGCTTTTCAATGCATTCATGCTAAGATTTGTTGTAATATTTCAGGCGAGGCAATGAACCATCATCCTTCAGCAGCACACCGAGGCGCACAGGAGGCGGCAGCCGACGGGGAATGATTGACAGCTCTGACGCAGCGGAGGATGACACAGACATGCAGAGTGACTACAACGGAACCAAATCTAGTGATTAGACGTGTCTCATCATGCGGTGCAGACACGATATTCCTTTCTTTCAAAAACCTCATCGAAGAACCACAAATGTCATGATTATTAAATGCAACCAAGCACTGCTGTTCAACCAGGGTTTTGACTGGTCATGATTTAATAGTTTTGTTTTGATTTATTTCATTCAACACGACCCTGACTTTCACTTCACGACCTTTATGGTGATATGCTGATATTCGGTTTACCTCTCATAACAAATTATTCATCATTATTTTCTCAAATGTTTGTCTAAATGAAACTTGGCTAGGACATCATAAAATGTCTCGAATGTCTCCATTGACCCAATCCTAGTTTGGACAATTATACATTTGGAAAATGTATTCTATCCTTGAAAAAACTTCTACAGCTTTTAAGTCTCTTTTATTTTTGACATACATATTATATTATAAAGAAACTCAGACAAACATAATATGTTTGTCTCTCCTATAAAATGTTTAATATATATATATATATATATATATATATACATATACACAATATATATATATAAATATCCTGTCAAATACTTGTCTATTGACCGACATTGCTTGTGAAGGAACGTTGAATTATATAAATGTTTATGTAAAGCTTTATTTTCCCAACTGTTTCACTTGTCACGAGTAATTTACATTGACAATAGCTCACTTATATGTACTTTTTATGTATTTGAGAAACCACTTGCACATTAAATAAAGTCCAAAAACGTATTATGTGTTTTTTCCTTTTGTCATCATTTGTTAAATTCCAAGTATTATTTATTTGATAGCCTAAATGTTTTTACACAACGTATCAAAGTGGATAACCTCTAAGATTATAATGTATTTAGTATGTGTACTGTAACAACAGTTTGCAAAGGATGTCTTCTAGAATTACCAAACTGTTCAACAATACAGCGTCCCATTTTCTTCCTTTTTAATTGTAATGCATACTGTATAGCGTAAAGATGATATACTTCAAGTTTCACAACATTCACGCATCAGCAGATTAGCTCCTCCCTTTTCATATTAGGTCGTTATCGTAATCTGTTACGTCATCAGTTACTGATTACAAACTACATGTTTGTATGTGTCAGTAATGTAATCCTTTAGAATCCCTTGTTAGAATATACATTTGTTTACAATGTACACGTTTTATCTTTACCTGGTGTATCTATGTGTTCTGACACACTTTTCTTGTTACATTTTAAAAAGAAATAAAAATTTATTGAAATTACATAAAATTATGAATGTACATGAAGAACTAGAATTTAGTCAAATGCCTTTATACAAATGCAAATACACCAGCACATGTAGTTACAATGTAAGGCTTTTTTTCAATTCTTTAACCATTATAGTGTAGATATCAAGTGTAGATTAAAAAAAAATACAAACAAAAGCACAAAAAGTAATCTGACGGCAATCTGACAATACATTTATAATCAAAACCATAAGATATTGTCTACATTATTTAGATTCATATATACCTGCGTGTTAAATTATAGCCTCATTAATAATGGTTTGCTAATAGCAAATAGTCTGTGAAGATTAACACTGTGCTTGAACAATACATAGCGATCATAGATGCTTGTAAATAAAAGCACGTCAGACTCACTATTGTTGGATGTAAACAAAATGCTAGTAGATAAAACATGTTAGATTCGCTACCGTGGGTTGTTTGTTTGTCTTAACAGTTAAAGAATTATATGTAATGTAATCTATGTAATGTAATCTGTACCGATGAAATGTAACTGTACTCTTGAGTATTTTAAAATGTAATTGGATCACATTACATTTTAAAATACATGATTTTCATCCGTCTCACTAAAAGAATGCTACAAGTTATGACCTTTACTCTCAGTAAACCTCTTTGAACAACAAACAAATCTCTCAGTCATTCACAGCCGTCCCAATATCAATATTTGTAGTTAAATTTAGGTGAAGGGGAAGACCTTTACTCACTTTGACATCAAGGTACAACCTCAATCATGCAATCCCTCACACTCCACAATACTGACAAACAAGAACATTTGTCGTAACAGAAATACACCCCCTGACCCATTAGGTTTGAGCGTTCAAGGAGTCGGCATAGCCTATCCAAGTCGAGCACTTACTGCTGTACGCTTGATAGTATTGAGCATGATACCAAGAGCACTATGGATTATCACCTTATCTGGGATATGCTTATGTATTCAGAGCAAGGGTGAGTAAGCAAGCTGTATTTATTTATTCATTTTATTTAGATTTCCATGAATTACTCTTCTGTCATTCAGTTGTTCAGAATGTAAGGCACAGGCAGCTACAGTCACCATTTACTTTCATTGTATGGAAAAATTATGCTTTGCAAGCGAATGGCGACTGAGGCTATCAATTCCTTTTCATGTTTCCTGAACAACTTGAATAGTAAATGCCAAGTGAATTTTGACATATTTTGTGATCTGGCTCTTAAAATCTCTTTATATTTCACTTACAGCAGTTCATCCGATGACTATGGAGCACTTTGTAGCTGCTGTTCAGCGCTTGGAAGTTTTAAACCCAACGCTGACCCCATTGGATTTGTTAGCGAGTTTACTGACAACTGCGAGCCGACGTGACAATATCACCTGCGGTATTAAAGGATCATCGGACAATAGCACTGATGTTCACTATACAGATTCTAACAACACAGCGAAACTGAATGTGAACAGAAATCTCTTTAGGTTCTTCAACCAAACCATTCATCATTTCATAACAGATGATCGTGAGGAAAGAGGAGTCGTTCTGACGCCTGATGGCACGACTGTTGCTCTTTCCCCCCTTCTTTTGGGTTTTGAAATGGGCTTGCAAGCTACAAAGGATTTTAATCAACGTCATGGCATCTACCTGCTCCCCCTGGCCAAAACCCTTGGCCTGGCGTTCCTTCAGCTTCAAAATTCAACACCACCTGAGCGACTTGGTCCGGATGGTTGTTGGGACAACATAGCCACCCCCGTGGTTTTCACTCTTTCAGGAGAACCATCTTTTGCCACCGATGCTGTGGTCCATGGGGGAATGGATGGCGCTATAATTGGGAGACACATTTCTGTTGTTAATGATTCAGAAGTAAAATTAAGTGAAGTGCTTAGCAGCTACTACTCAGTCGGCATGGAGGAGTTAGATCACAGTCACCTGAGGGGGCGCTATCGCAGACAGAATTTTCAAAGCATCACAGATCCATCATTGTTTCAGAAAATGATAGCAGATGCATTGCAAATTCGTAGACGGCGAGAAAACGCTGCGTTGGAGAGTCTTATAGAAGAAGGAATGAGAGAATTTGCCCTGCGATACATGGGTGAGTACACACATCTTGCTACGACGTAGCTTCGGAAAAAATGCATGAATGTAAAAGTATTTTTTCAGACTGTCCTACCATCATTCCGAGATGCGTATGGGGAGCTGCGCCGCCTCGTGTTCCTCTTCCTTCCCTGTCTCCACCACTGCAGTTCCTGTATATTCACCACACATCCACTCCCAGCAAACCCTGCCTCAACCTCCAGATGTGTTCCCAAAATATGAGGGAAATGCAACAATTTCATCAGAATGATCGAGGGTGGTATGACATCGGTTACAGGTGCGACTATGAGCTACTACATGCTTGTTAAAGGGTTACTTCACCCAAAAATCTAAACTCTGTTATTATTTACTCACATTCAAGTTGTTCCAAATCTGTTTAAATGTCTTTGTTTTGATGAACACAGAGAAAGATATTTGGAAGAATGCTTATAACCAAACATATGTTGCCTGCCATTGACTCCCATAGTAGGAAAAAATTAAATGGTAGTCAAACGTGCCCCAGAACTGGGAACATTCCCATTTTCCTACTTTGGGACTCAATGGGGGGCAAAATCTGTTTCTTCCAATTATCTTTCTCTGTCACTTTAATACGTCACTATTTTCACATATACTGTATCTACGCTCTTAAAAATAAAGTTTATTTGCAGTGACGCCGTAGAAGATTTGAAGAAACATTTCTTCTTTGTCCCTTATTCAAATCAACCCTTGTTTTTCAATAGAAAATGTGTTTGTAACCATTATTTGTGGTAGATTACTATATTTTGGAATGGTTGTCGAGTAACTTGCAAGTGTTGTATGTATGTGGCCATCTCAAGTTTTGTGATTGGCTCCGATGGCTACGTCTACGAAGGTCGAGGTTGGATGTCGCAAGGAGCTCATACCAGAGGACGTAATCGTGTTGGGTACGGCGTTGCTTTCATAGGCGACTACACGAGCCAGTTACCCTCCCGCTACACCATGGAGCTGGTGCGCCATCATCTGGTCAAATGTGGAGTGAGCAATGGATTTCTTCAAAATAATTTGACCATGCTCGGACACAGACAAGTAGTAAATACAAGTTGCCCTGGAGACTCCCTGTACTCTGAGATTAAGACCTGGAAACACTACAAAGTAAGGACACTGACGTTACAACGTGAAAGTACAGCATGGAGTTGAAAGGGAGAGTTCACCGAAAATGCAAATTCTGTCATAATTTATTCACGCTCATGTCATCTAAAACTTGTTTATGACTTCATTGTTATGTGAAACACAAAATAATATATTTTGAGAAATGTCTTGAGAAGTGGTTTTGTGTTCATACAGTGGAAGTCAATAGTGTTGCTTGGTTAACAACGTTCTTCAAAATATCTTCTTTTGTGTTCTGCAGAAGGAAGAACGTCAAACAGGTTTGAATTGACATGAGGGTTATTCTTATTTTAGGGTGAACTATCCCTTTAATGTTGGAATCACTCTGCCATGCTAACCAATGTACTTCTCTTTGTCTGTGCCACAGGATACGGATCCTTTAAAGTAATAATGAGGACATTTTACCTTTCACCGGTGAACCAGTGTGACAAATATGAATAATTTAAATGTATTTGAAATGGTCCGAATCGGGACATCAATATTGGTACGTAGATCCGTTCTGTTAATGAAAGTGTGCTGCAAAATGACTCTATGCAAGTACTGTGCGTGTGCGAAAATAAAAAGTGTAACATCTGTAATCTTGAATGTTGAAGTTGCTTGTGACTTTAAATCGGGAAGAAAAGGTTAGCAAGTTTTCTTCTAGTGTTCACCACGACAGGAAGTGGTTTCCATTGCAGGCCCCAAAGTGAGACAGGAAGTGCTGCTGTTGTGACAGGAAATGTAACTGTCACAAAAATAACAGGTATTATGTTAATTCCACAAGCTCATTCACTTACTAGTCTTCATTCAAATACTAGTCTCAAAAGTGTTAAATAATAACACAACAATACAATTTCAATTCAAACTTAAAGACGATACTGTATATATATATATATATATATATGGAGTAAAAAGTATTTCAAACCAGTTACAAAATGATCTCATAGCCTTGGCACCCATTCAAATTTAAACCCACAAATGAGAAAATAGGCATCTTTATTTCAGCACTTAGACCTGGCAAACATTTGTACTCCTTTTGTCTTTCTGTAACCTGTCTATTTCAACCTGATCTCCCCGCCCACAAATCGAGTGACTTCCTGAAAACTGGACGACAAATACACCGTGCAAAAAAACGTCTCACAGCTCAAAGCTGAGGACCACAAAACGCTGCACCATTTCAAACAACATTACCAATTTAGGAGACCAATTTTTCTTTCATTTCTTTATTAAGTCAAGAAGGAATATTTGGGCCAACCGCTGGTCAACAGTACACCGCTGTGTTGAACGTTTGAAGATTCTGCAGATTTGGGAGAAAAACTTTCAGACCACACGAAGCACATCAAGTTCATGTACGAGAATTGGTAAAAAGTGCTGAGAGAAGAGTCAGCGGAGGATGAGATTCAGAGCTTTGGAAACACACACGGCAGCAGAATCGTGGAGAAGAACAGAGGAACAAAACATCTTCAAAAATCTCTAAAACATAGCAGTGCAAACTTAGCTTGCCATTAAAAGACATCAGAAACTGTAAAACTTGTTAAAAGTTCTCAAAAGTGGATCGCAGAGTAGACCTCAAAGATTTAAGATGGGCACCAACAAAGAACCAAGCGTTGAGCAGTCAGCGACAGAGATTGGGGAGGAAATGGATCAGACCCCTGAACAGAACAGTCCAGTTGACCAAGAATCAACCCAACCGGAGGACGGTAAACTTCTCAACACCTACAAGTGGCACACGGGGGCCAAGATCGAGACGGCGGGACAGGGGACTCTCGAGAGGCTTGAGAAAGGGGCTTCCAACAAATGGAGTAAAATGCAAAATTGGCGCAAAGCTCTGAGTGAGGATGCTGGGGAAAAGACGTCAACTCGAGGGGCCGAAAGTCCCACGAAACCAGCGACGAGGAAGAATCCTTTCCACAGAGCTCTTTCTGCTCCGGCGGGGTCTCTTCTGTCTTCTGTTTTATCCTCCTCTTCAGCATCTGGGCCATCGAACGCTCAGGCATCAGGCTCCAGTGTCCAAGACACAAGTCAGAAGGGTAAACTAAGAAAGTACCTACAAACCGTCTCGCAGAAGTTTAAAAGGCCTCGTCTACAGAGTAGCTCCATCGCAGAGCAAGGTAAAAGTTTTATTGATTGATAAGTGTTTCCGTGAAAAAGCGAACAAAATAATGTCAACTGATATCAAATCTAAGAAGGACTTGTAATGTTGCACTCAGGGATGCACCGAATGTTTTGCAACCGAAAATAGCAAAATAATTGATATGATTAAGCAATAACCAGTGCATAGAGAGAGAGAGACTGTATTAATGCATTGTGTTGGCAGTGTGTAGCATTTTAAAGTGTCAGAGAAAGACACAGCACGGAACTTGTTGCGCCGGAGTAAATCTCAGAATGAAGGCATCTTTACCCGTCGGTTACTTGTACTTCAGACTGGCACTGGCGGCCTGACAGTAGCCCCGCCACTCACAACATCTTTTGGGACATCATACAGTGGTCGCGAGCACACCGTTCACTGTACTAAACAACTTTTCAAAGTATGTTCTGTGCATCCCGGCCACGTGTGCACCTTCTGACTGAGAGAACAGTCAGCTTTTGTGGGCGGAGTTTTGGAGGAGAGATGTGGACTGAAATGGTTGTCAGTCAGAATTGCTTGCATGGTGGTTTTTTTCAGTGTAGCCTTTAATAATCCAACAGTTTTAGTTTTTAATGAAGTGTTGTTGTAGGGGTACAGAGTACAGTACACCCTTTCAGCCGTCAGTTATATGCCTAATATCGGCCATTCATGAAGGGATAGGGCTCAATTTTTTGTTTTAATTTAGCCTGCTTGTTTTGCTCAATTAAATTTTATATATTGAAAAGCAAGACACAATATTAAAAGAAAATTTTGACCATTTAGTTTATGTAAGAGTGAAAAACTTGGCTAAATAAATAAAAGAAATACGAAAAGCCATGTTCAGCGTTCTGCATTCGGCCAAGTGTTTCAATTTTATTCAGCTTTGAGAATTTTCATTTCGGTGGATCCAAAATCAGTTGCACCGTGTAAATGCAGGGCCCATGTCACTCTCTCGCACTACGTGTACAACAACAGGATGTGTAAGACAGACCAAGCCAGTAAACAACCAAAGCATTTCAAAATATAATGATTTTGTAATCCCACAAAGGGAAATAGTCTCGTTTCCTGAATTAGCTATTTCCTTTGTACCATGTGCCTAATTTTCCTTATTGTAAGATCTGGCACATCATTATATTAACCTTAATGGTGTTTACATTTTATTTCTGTTTGGTGTCTCACCACCACGTGGAGCACATTTTGTGATTTCAATTAAAGTACTGTTGTCATGAACAGAAAAGGGTGAGACTGAGAATGAACCTGTTCGACTCTCCTGGGCCCCCCAACAAGACGTCCCCGTATGGGACATCAGCAGCTGTTGTCTTCAGGACGGTCAGATCCTTATTCCACGTGAGGAGGAGGTAAATCATACGTTAAATGAAAGCAGATGACTTTCTTTATAATGAGAATACAAATATTCTCTTTTCAACTTGACTGAGCACATGTGTTTTATTTATGATTTTATCTGGATAGCCCCTGATGAGGGTGCAGAACCGGGCAAGCAGTTGTCTCCACAGCATCAGTCTTCAGAACATCAGTGAAAGCCACACTGGTCAGTATCACTATCAATATTTCATTTGATTTAAGTATATTTTATGCTTGTAACATTTTGTCCAGAGACTATAGATGTTAAATAGCCATTTACAGCAATTCATTGCATTGTTCCTTAAATGTACAGTACAATAAATATAAAAAATAAGCCCCATTTATATAAGAGGCTCGAACACTTAAAACGAGATGAGATGAGAGGAGATGAGATGTATCATGATTGTCAGTCAGTGACTGTAATGATGCTTTAACATCTACAGAGGAAATGACTGATATGGTTCTGTTTCTGTGTGCTTGTAAAATTGCTTCCTTTAAATTTTGGAAGATAGCATCGTAACTGGGTGTACCAAAGCAAAGGGCGACTGAGGCTGATGGCGTGTGCTGTCTGAATCTCTTTTTACTAAGCATGCAGGGCTTTCACCTTAAAAGCAAAAACCTTCAAAAAGTCTAATCTTAGAAAGCTGATAAACTATAGCATGGGTTTCAGGCGTTGGATTGTATGTGGACGGGCATTAGGTAAGCAAAGTGATTATTTTACTTAACTAAATATTTGATGACATTTTGAACTGGAAACAGAGAAGAACTAGGAAGACATTGTACACTTTTAAAGCTTAGTAACCAGTAGGCGATTCATAGTATTTGGTCCGTGGGAAGTTTCTTGAATATGTACGTCTAACCGACCAGATTCGGTTTTTGTAAATGATTTCCTTAAAACTTCAGCACAAAGATTTTGAAACTTCAAAATCATAAAGCTCAGAACACATGGACCACACTATTTGCACGATGCAGTTTGTCTTTGTTCAGCATTTGCAACTAATTTGTGACATTAAAGGAAATGAAGTGCACCCTATGAGATATCTGTATTTTACGAACCGTTATATTTTCAGTTAAACAGTAAGTTTTTTTATATGATGCATATACAGAGGAAGGAAATGACTGTGTTTCCTGTAAAATCTGCGATTGCTTTGATATAACAGTAATCAGCTTTGTGCAACTTTCTATCCCACCAGCCCCAAATAAACAGGACATACAGTACGCTCATGCGCATAAACACATGGTCATATCAGCATACACTATATGGTCAATAGTACCTTTTTGGAGACCTTAAAACAAGTTACAACCCTCAGCTTCTTTCTAGATGCTTGAAATACTTTTATCCTTCTCTCTAGAATTAAACCCAGATCCTGTGGTCTCTCAAAATGCCAAAATTAAAGTCCAAGATGGCGGAGTCAGGGTGAGAATTGTTGATCATGCCAATACAATGCATGAATAAATACATTTACTTTAATAATAACCAGTTTTCCTTTTAACCCCTAACATTGTCTAACAATACTTTCGACTGTTGATCTTTTGTGCTGTCAGGGTTTGATCAAGCGCCGCTTACAGACTGATGATAAACGGAAAAGCAACACTCAGCTCAATACTGTAGGACTAAGTGTTGCTGGAAGGTGAGGTATCATTTCCATTATACTGAAATGATGATGAGCCAATCTTCTGTCCGGGTGACATGTTTTCTTTGATGCTTTTTATCAAGGAGTGCTTCAAGGGAATCTTTATCCATTCCGGTCAGTGCTGCCAAAAGCCTTGATCTGAGCGCAGATCAGACCACCGTCATCCGGCCTGTCCATAGCTCTATTCTAGGAGAGAAGTACTGTTTTCAAGTACGTCTTCCACTATATATTAAAGTGTAAAGTATGTTTCACTTTTGATTTGAATCCAAAACCATAAACAGTTGGTGCTGTTCTCTGTGTTTTCGTGTACAATAAAAGGTCATCAATTCGGAAAACAACCACTGTTTTGGATGCACGTCAGCTGCCGAGCGAGACCGCTGGATCGAAGACTTGAGACGTGCCGCTCAGCCAAATAAGGTACAAAATATTCTTTAAAGGCTTATTCAAATTTGTTTTAACCAGAAGACAATGTTATTGCTCAGATGTCTCTCTGGAGATTTTCAATTCTGTCCTCATTTACTCAACCTCAGGTTGTTTCAAACATGTATAAATGTCTTTGTTCTGCTGCACACAAAGGAAGATATTTGAAAGAATGTCAGTAACCAAACAGATCTCATCCCCCATTTACAACCGTAGTAGGGAAAAAATACTAGGGGAATCAAAGGGGGATGAGGTCCGTTTGCTTACTTCTAAATATCATCCTTTGTGTTTGGCAGAACAAAGAAATGTAAACAGGTATGGAACAATCTGAGTGTGAGTACACGATGACAGAATTTTCATTTTGGGATGAACTGTCCCTTTAAGGAGTTCTCAGTTCTTTTCAATGAAGTATCTCAAACGCTTCTCCTAAAATTTCTTGGAAAAAAAGAAAGAAACACAAAAATGTGTCAAACGAATGTAGATAGTTGAGGAAAAATAATGTGGATCTGAGTAAATGTCATGAGAAATGTTTGAGTTCATATTGAGATGTTCAAAAATATCGACGTTTGATTGCGGACAAATCTGAGCTCATTTTGGGACATTGTTGACATCTCTTCTGAAACTCTAATGACAGACACATTTGTCAGATTTCGGACTCTTTTTCTTTGGAGAAATTTTAGGTCCATTGTGTAATTTTTGGTTTGACCTATTGATAGAAATGCGATATAATATACATACTGTAGTTGTGTTTTCAGAGGTGTAATAAATGTTGTGTAACACAATGCGTTATATTTTTATTACCTTTTTATAACCTTAGAATGAGCTATTTATATCTACGTACACCACAGCTCCCCTTGCATGTAATTCGCCATGTTCTGTCAGCCGTCGTAGTGTTTCGAAAGAGGGGGTGGAGTGAGCGTTTGGTTGCAATTCGACTGATTTCACTGACTGGACCTGGACCTTTAATCCAATCAGTGTCTATGAAAAATAACAGATATGAAGAGATCTAAACCGAATGTTGTCTTTATCGCTGTTATTCAGGATAACTGTGAGCGTACTGAGAACTCACTGAGTCTTTGGGTCAATGAAGCAAAAGATCTTCCGCCCAAGAAGCGATACTACTGTGAGATCCACCTTGATGGTACCCTGTACGCTCGCACCAGCAGCCGGGTGGTCGGGAAGTCCGCCCAACGCTCCGGCCAAGCGGCCGACGGAGGATCTGGAACATCTGGTGCGGGTGGTGGTGCCGGAAGCGGTTGCCAGCAGTTCTGGGGTGAGTTTTTTGAGCTGGACAATTTGCCCCCTGTCAGCCAGATTACCCTTCACCTCTTCAGAGATGAGGACCCCAAGAAGAAGCGTCATTCCAGGGATGACTCGCTCATGCATCCTCTGGGAAGCGTGGCTCTAGCTCTGGCAAGCATTAAAGGACGGGCCTATCAGGAGAAGTGGTATCCCATCATTCCCTACAAGGCCCCGGGAGCGAGTTCGGCGAAGGACCAAGTCGGACCGCAAGCGTTGCTTCGTGTCAAGGCACGATTCCAAAACCTGAAAGTTCTGCCTATCGAGAGGTACAAGGAGTTTGCAGAATATGTCACATTTAATTATGTGGACATGTGCAGTAGCCTGGAGCCTCTCTTGAATGTACGAGAGAAAGAAGAACTGGCGGGAGCGCTCGTTCATGTGCTACAGAGCATCGGGAAAGCTAAGGTCAGTGCCATTGGCCGTATGTGTAGGAAAGACATGTATACGTCTGATTTCTAAACATGATTTGCACACGCAGGAGTTTTTGATCGATCTCGGCAGCGCAGAAGTTGAGCGGCTGGGTGAAAATGAAGCTTTGATTTTCAGAGAGAATACATTGGCTACAAAGGCCATTGATGAGTATATGAAATTGGTGGGACAGAAGTATCTCATTGACACACTTGGTAAGGAAATTTGTACGGCATCTTTGTTGTTATTTGAGTGCAATGTGTCATCTTATTTCTTCATCTTGACCCACAGGTGACTTTATAGTCAGGCTGTATAATGGGACAGAGAGCTGTGAGGTCGACCCATTGAAATGTTCAGCTTCCGATCTACCAATCAACCAGAGGCATCTTATAGAGACATGTGGAGAAGTTGTTAAGAGAATCACTGACATGCATGAGTATGATATGACTTTAGACATCTGGAATATTTGTGCAATTATGATGGATGAGCTGTTCCCCAAAAGAACATTTCTGTCACGATTTTCTTGTCCTTGTGTTGGTCCGTTTTGTGTAGCAAAAAGATATTTTAGTGAATAATGTATTTTGGGATATATGAAAGCACTTTCCTAAGTGCTATACATTTGATATACAGCTTTATGAGTGAGAGATTTCTCAAAAACAAAGATTCAATTGTATGATCTATGATCTTTCCGATTGTACAGGCATTTTTGCCCACAATATTTTTAAAGGAATTAAAAAACAGGTTTTTGCCATTATACTGAATTCTGAAATTCTGCGAAAGGTTTTTTCCTTTTGTGTTCTGCATAAAAAAGCAAGTCATACAGTAAAGGATTAAAAGAAGAGTGAGAAAATGATGACAGAAATGACAATTGATTTTATCCTTAATTCATCCTTTCATTTTTTTCATGAAGTAAAGATATAGTTCACCCAAAAATACAAACAATTTACCCCCCTGAGATTATTCCAGACCTTTAACAATGACTTTGTTCTGCTGAACACAAAGGAAGATATTTGGAAGAATGTCAGTAACCAAACAGATCTCTTTCCCTACTGCCATATAGTAGGAAAAACCAATGGGGATGAGTTCTGTTTGGTTACTGGCATTATTTCAAATATCTTCTTTGTGTTTGACAGAACGAAGACATTTATGCAGGTTTGGAACAATCTGAGTGTGAGGACATGATTACAGAATTTTCATTTTTGGGTGAACTATCCCTTTAAGAGGGCATGGTGTAATGTGGTCGGTTTCAGCGACAACAACATAAACACATTATATGTGGCCAAAACTTAACTTGTAGTCGACCTAGCAAATAATCAATAACGGTTGAATGGTTTCTATGTAATCTAATACCATTAACATACAATAAAATATAAAATAAAAATAAATGGTTCTATTATAACCAGACAAGGAACTTCAAGGCAGACGGTGTGTCCGATGAAACCGTCTATACTGCAAATAAATTAAAACCTAGATTTCAGATTTTATCAAGCAAAATCAATCCTATCGTGTCCCACTTGAAAATTATTTTGAAATGATTAATAGCTTCCTCTCTATGAACAGTTCATTCCCGGCAGAGCTGAATGAGATTTTCTCCAGTTGGGTATCGAATTGTGAAGAGCAGGGTCACGCGGACATCGGATACCGTCTCATATCATCATCTCTGTTTCTTCGGTTCCTGTGCCCAGCCATCCTCAGTCCATCGCTCTTCGGCCTCACCCAGGCCTACCCGGAGACGAACACCCTCCGCACTCTCACTCTGACAGCCAAAGTTATCCAGAACCTTTCCAACTTTACTTTGTAAGTCTGATCTTTAAATATTTTGTTTCATATGCAGTACAACTTACTTGGTTACATAAACACACAGGCTTCTATTATTATAGGTTTGGCGAAAAAGAAGAATACATGTTCTTCATGAATGAGTTTCTAGCACAACACTGGGAGCCCATGCGGGGATTGTTACAGAGGGTGTCTGATCCAGAAAGCGAAATAGCCATGGCTCGGTTTGACGGCTATGTCGACCTGCCCCTTCGTCTAGCGGTCCTTCACAATCTACTGGTGGATATAATCTGTCCCATGAAACAGGTAACAGATTTTTTCCGTCTTTCAGAACATTCAGACTCATTCGCTTTCATCTCTCATCATGAGATTTCTGATGTTTTTCTCCCAAATTTAATCCTAATGCGCTCGTGGGCCTAAAAATACAGGACACGATAGACGACCTGCATCCGTTGCCTTCGATCCTGAACAAGATCACAGAATTCCTCGCCCAAGATGCTCAACGGATCCCTGTTAGCAGGTGAGTTTAAGTTACAAGTCTCAAGAGAAGCAATTATTTCCAATTAAAAATTCTAATTTCCAATTCATCTTTGCTTCTCTTCTTGCTGAAACAGTGCCTATGGAGCACCAAAGCCAATTTATGTACCACCGAGGGACCTGTCCAAGTTCAGTCCCTTACATAACTCCATGCAACAGCTTCCAGTAGACACAAAGCCCATCCAAGGCAAAGGACGTCAGAGGAACCCGGTGAAACGGGCTTTGAGCGTCCCCGACAGACGTAACCACAATCGGATGATAAAGAGACAGGCGAGCAATGAAGAGCTCCAAGCACTGGACTTCAGCAAAGATCAAGAACACGTTTTGCTCATTTCACCACCAGATGTGAGTGCACAAATGACACATGTTGGATACAGTTTCAGGAATAAATATTTGATTTAAATCTTTGTACTACTATTATTTACATTTTAGTATTTTATCTGTTGTGTCCATAGAACATGAAGCCCAAACCGCGTCCAAAACCGGTACCCTGGATAGAGAAAGAGGAACAGAAAGAGCATCTTCAAACGACAGGTCAAGAAGAAGAGCAGATAAGCATTGATAAGGTGAGTTCAATGTATTTCTAAAGCCTGTCCCAAAAAAATGTGGTTTGTGTCCACACAATGGAAGTCAATGGGGTTCAGTGGTTGTTTGGTTGTCAAAATATCTTCTTTTGGAATGACATGAGGGTGAATAAATGATGAAAGATTTTTCGTTTTTGGAGAAATTATTCCTTTCGTGTTTTGGTATCCCGTAGCACGCACAAGACTTGGCCCAGCTGCGTCAGGGCATAGAACAGGTGACGGACCGCGAGTTGGAGGCAGAAAAGCGGTTAGAGGATTTCATTGCAATGAGCCATAACCAGAACGCACAGCTACAAACAGAACTTCAGGAGCTTCGGAACCTGTTAGCCATCCGTGAAGAGCAACTGGCGAGCGCAGTCTTCAGGTCAGACAATATCCAATATTAAAAGAATGACTTGTGCATATTCGAACTTGGTAAATATGAGAAATACTGTGAATTGATGAGATTGTGTGTGTTTAGACTGGGTGTCATAGAGGAGGAGAGAGAGGAAGATGAACAAAAGCTTAATGTCGCTGTGGCTGCGGTTGATCGCCTGAATGTTGTGGTAAGTCATATGGTTTCCCCCAGGCCTGGTTGTAAATGCACATTCAATGGGCTTGTTTGTGTTAACACTTGTTGTTGTGTGTGTGAAAACAGGAGGAGCAGCTCGCCGGATTGTTGAAAGAAGTGCACCAGCTCTATTCAGTCAATGCCGATGGCATAAGAACGACTTACATCAACACCTGATGCAAGACTGGATGTAAACTCGCTACAGTGCCGCTTTTACAATGTTTTACCAAATCGATATGAGTGCAACAATCGACTGTCAATAACATTCATACACGATTGATAAAAATACAACCAGTCCTTCATATATTGATATGTCCCAATGCTCATGTTTGACATCATTCATCTTTTTTGTTTCTTTAAAATACTTCTTCAATTAATTTCCTTACAGACCGTGAACCCAATAAAATGTGCATTGATCCAACCAAGCTGATTTATTGTTGTCAAAAAGGGTCTCGTCTGTTCAGCCGACTCAATAGACAATAGACACCCCTCGATTTGTGCAAACTTAATTTATAACTTAATAATTCTCTTCTCAAAATTCACTTCAATTATCACCCATTTAATAAAAGGTCAACTATTGACAGCATGTAGTACAAAACATATTTTTGACATTTTCAACACAATAAATCACTACCGGTTTTTCTGTAATAAAAGTCTTTATTCTAATCTATAGGATCACAAAAAAAATTCCTTCCAAATATTACATACATATTATCAGGTCTTTAGGGTTATTTCATTGTATATTTTTATTTAAATTAATAGCCTAAATATTCAATGTTTAAAATGTAATGGCTTTGTTGATTATTATCAGTATTATTTTTGTAATAAACAAATAAATGATAAATGTCACATTTATAGATTTAGATGTTTGTATTTCATTATAAACATTAATTTAAATCTCGAACACACGCTCGGGGTCACCGTCAACATCTGATCGCTGTTTTGAGGAATCGATTGCTTTTGCCTTGTGCTCGGTTTCGATTTAGGTGCCTGGCTTTCCTCCTGTAAACCTTTGTGACAGGGAAATCGTGCAGGTTTAAGGTAATTTGACTATTTGCTGCTTCTAACATTTTGTTTTAACATGTCCGTATTCAAACAGCAACACAGACCGGATCTCAGGCGGCCTCAGTTACCAGAAACCCCGTTTATTCGCATCACAGCGCACGATCGATGTTTAGCTCTTGCTAGCTGCCTGTGCGCGTGCATTGTGTTATCCAAATAAACTGACACAGATCTGATCCAAACCTAAAGCGCTCTTGTTTGATCGGTACAGTCCAGTGCGGTTTTTGTATATAAATGAATGTATACATTAGCTGGTAAGTTACAGAAACCTTAACACGAGAGATGGAGCAAGTGGATTCGCATCTTGAGCGCTATAACATGATGTAAACATGTCGCTTACAGAAACTCACCATGGTAACCATATCTCGCCAAAGTATCATAGTTACCACATTTATCACTACTACGTTAGAAATCACAATACATTTATTTGATATGTTATTTCTTGATTTGCATCTTTCTCAATTGTGTGACTTTAATTGGCTTTTTATTTATTTGTGACAGTAATGGCTGTGACCATGTTAATGATATTACCTAGTGTCATTTTTTGCATTATAAGTAAAAGTGTAGTAAGCAACGCTTGGCATTTGCTTTACCATATTTATAGCACAAATAGCATAGTTAAACTATGTGAGACCACAGTACATTTGTTGTTACCGTGGTAGTACTACAAATGAGACTTTTTTTACATGCACTCAACGTTTAATATTTACAAGAAATGATAACAATACATGTTATGTTTTAGTTTTTAAATAGAGGAGAGAGTTTCATCTCCAGCCATGGAGATGACGACACCAGAGACCGCAAAGAAAAGCAGTGTCACCTTTGCCAAAGAGTGTCCGGACAGTGACCCCGATAAAGATGGGGACGAATCAGATTGTAAGTAACAGGCGTATTATAATTGACTAGAAAATATGAATATGAAGTTCACTCTTACATTTCTACAGTATGTGTCCATATCTGCGAGGTGTGCGGGACCAGCTTTGGGACGAGGAAGGGTCTCTCCAGTCATGCCCGATCTCATCTGAGGCAGCTCGGTGTGGGTGCGTCTGACAGCAGTGGAGCTCCCATAGACCTCTTGTACCAGCTAATGAAAGAAAGAGGTGGAAGTCTACCCACGCTTCAAAAACACATAAACCCTGTCAAAAAAAGCAAAGCACAGGCCTCCAAACTCAAAAAGGGCACTGGGCCCAAACTAAAGATTAAAATATCGAACCTTGTCAAGAAAAAATACGCTCTTTCCTCATCTTCGACATCTGCTGTACAAAAGTCTGTCAGGAAATCCGTCAAGTCTGGTCGGTTACCTTTTGCTGCAATGAAGCCTCGTAAAGTCTCTTCAAAGGGGCTCGCGGTGTCCGCTGTATCTAAAGTACGGCCCGGTCATAATGCTGTGGAGTCCAGTGATGGCAGTCCGTCGATCTCCCTCCCTCCGACCTCAACCAAACCCATCTGGGCTCCTCAGGAAACAGATGCTCCAATTAATTTAAGTGAGTACCGAATTGATAGTGTTGGTTTTTATTCTTGCCTTTTCTCATTTAGAAGGTGGTAAACACACTGTTTTGCTTTTTCACCAGCGAATATGATGAATTCCTCGGCAAGGGACGATGTACACGTGTGTGAATTGTGCGGAGCGTGGTACGAGACACGCAAGGGTCTCTCCAGTCACGCCCGGGCACACCTGCGCCAGTTTGGTGTTGCTTTAGACTCGAAATGTGGTCCCATAGAGACCCTCAATAAAATCATTCAGACTGAAGAATTCAAGGAAAAGGCCAGCGGCGGGCAGCTGGATGGGTTGTCCGTCTTTGAAGATTGTACTTCACCTTCTTCCGCCCCTTCCACTTCACTTTCCATCCCCCAAAAACCCACTGTTTCCCCAAATACACTTGTTTCCGTGCGTCAGACACCTCCCCCTACCAAAAAGCTGAAAATGTCCTCTCCGCATGATGCGGCAAGCTTGGCCAGCGGTGGAAAAACAGATTTGAAATCACACTCTGGAGGTGAGAAGTTAATATGTGTCAAAGATTTGGTCAGTAAAGATATGCAAACGTTCACCTTTTGTTGAGAACCCGAAAAGAAAGAAGTTTTTTTTGCATTCCCAAAAATGTGTAATTTTGTGATACTTTTATCATCCACAAGAAAACTGTCCTGACATGCACTCTTTCTGAAATGTTTTATATTCAAGGACAATCATCCAAAAATCTCTCCTGCGAGTTCTGTCATGAAACGTTTAAGAGGAGCCAGTGTCTGGCCAGTCACGCTCGCTCTCACCTGCGTCAGATGGGCATCACCGAGTGGACCGTCCGCGGGTCTCCCATAGCTACACTGCGCAAGGTGATGGCCCAGCGGGGCGGTTCTCTCAAACCCCCGGAGCCCACCTCGCTGTCTCCGCCTGCGTCTCCCTCTGCACTGACCGCTGTACCCCTTCTCGCCTCATCCCCTAAAGTCAGCCCCCAGCCTTCAATTTCTCCTGCTCCTCACAAAGTTCCAAAGGCCAGGAAAGGCTCTAGGACTGTGGTCTCCAAACCAAAAGATGAGCCAGTGGAAGTTGATATCTCTGTCGTACAGTTTCCCAAACCACAGAGTACGCCCACGACTCCGTTGTCACCTCCCACCACAGTTAAAAACTCCGTAACATGTATGTGACATACTTTTTTTATCATAAAATGTGGATATACTTGAGTGTATTCTTTTTTCACGATCTGTCTTGTTTATTTCCACAGCCCTTAAGCTTGAGAAGCAGGACCCAGTGCAGTTTGTGTGCTGTGAATACTGCGGTGAGATGTTTGACACCCGCAAAGCCCTCTCCTGTCACGCACGCGCTCACTTACGGCAGCTGGGTGTGAAGTGGTCTGAAAAGATGTCACCCATTGACACCCTGTATACGCTCATGCAGAGAGAGGGCACCGAACGGGCATCGGATGTGAAACCGGCATCGGATGTGAAACCGGAGTCGGTCAGGGTGCCGGCAGTGCAGTGGAAAACAACAGCCTCCTCGCCCCCCAAGTTTACTCCATCACCTGTGGACGTCACAAAAGACAAAACTGCCTCAGACAACACAACGAATAGTGCGTGTTTGATTATATTTCGAGCATTGAACACCGAACAACATTTAAGCCTGTGTCATATCTTTTGTTTTCCACTCTACCCCAGGTCTTGATGCCACGTGTGATCTGTGCGGATTTGATTTTGAGAATCGTAAGGCACTCGCCAGCCATGCCAGGGCCCACCTGAGGCAGCTGGGGGTGGACTGGAAGACCCTCGGATCTCCAATTGAGACCCTGATGGCCTGGATGAAAAGCGAGCCGAAGAAGGTGGCCGATCTTCACGAACGGTACTTGCGAGGTGACCTTCCTTTTGTTAAGAAGGTGAGTCCATGTCAGAACGTCAGAAGGACATTAAATAAGCTTATTTTGGGTGAACTTATTTTATTTTAAGAAAGAAAACCGACTGTTTTTATCATAGGGCCCCAGAAAACCCCGATCTTCAGGGTGCGAGTCTGTCCGTATGGGCTCTTCCAATGCTTCATCGGTTGCTCGGGTCTCGGTCGGTCACCCTCGGGTATCTCCACCTTCTAAAGAAACCGTAGGACCAGAGCCGACCAGAGAGGTCAAAGCAGGGATGAGCCACTCCTCACACAAAAAACGACCCGGGTCGGGTGAACCTTCCCTATCCAGACTGTTCCAGAGCCCTTCGGCTCACAGTGAACTCAACGTTCGTACACCTAGAGGTAAATGATACGTTTTTGGTAATATACTGTGCATGTATCCTTTGAAAGCTGTCGTCCTGCACACGCAGAGGGGAGTTGAAAGGCAGGTCAAGCTAAACTACGAACTAAAGTAAAATAAAAATAGTAGAGATGCATCGATGTATTGGCCAATAATCAGTATTAGTCGATGAAAGAATTCTTTCACCCTATATGCCATCAGTTTGATGCTCAATATTAATAGTCATTATATGAATTAATAACATTCCGAAAGTTAAGAAATATAAATGTATTCTTCAGAACCGTCATTGAAGTATCACTCCGGACAATCGGCTATCGATATCGGCGGAGACATTTAGTATCGGTGAATCTCTCAAAAATAGGAAATAAAAATTGTACTTGGCAGGTAAATAAGCATCTCTGTTACCGTGTCTCAGGGTGTGAACGGCGTCCTCCTAAACATTCATCCCACCCAGAGAAGATATCAGAGGAGAAGGAATCATCAAAAGCGTCTCGGACTGGAAACATTCCATCTTTGGTTCCCAGACCACCAGAGACCAGCCTGGTAAAGCTGGTAGGGAAGATATACTCTCTAAAATGCAGGTGAGCGTGAGATCTGGGCTATTAAATGTAAGATTGAAGGTTCAAATCCAACATTCAATATGAAATAAGACAATTGACCCACTGTTGCAAACATTCATCGCTGCATGTCATTTTAAAGAAAAATGTGTTTTCATAATCCTACAGTGGTTTAACATTGTGCCTGATCATATTTACTGTTGAAACCCCCATGTTCATAATTCAGTCAATTCTAAACGAATAATCAAATGATCCCATTATAATTGTTTCTAGTTGAATGTCCTCTTTTCATTTCACTCATGTTGACTTGAAGAAAATCTTTGTATGTTTTATGTGGTAGGTTCTGTGAGGAGGTCTTTCGTGGACCTCTGTCCATACAGGAGGACTGGGTCATGCATCTACAGCAACACATCCTCAAACTGAAAAAGAATTCGACGTCGTCGCCTCAAAGCAAAAACTCCTCCGAGCCGTCTCTCACACACACAGAAACAGCGCTTCTCATTGGTCCTCAGGCGGTATAGATGCTCTTTCTTTGTATAGGTTTGCAATTATGGATTTACACTACACTGTTGGTTTTTATTTACCTGGAACTTAACTCTCGAGTTCGATTCATTTTGATCAGATTTATTTTTGTAATGAGAACTTTTGAAACACTACTGAAAGAGATTGTGACCCCCAGCCTTTCTCACCAGTTGTTACTGTGATGCTTTGAATGTATTTTACTGTTTATATTGTATATGACTGTGTATAATGTGTTATCGCGTTTTAGCTCTTTCTTGGTTGACAAGGTTTCTGACCCGTTGTTTTACTAGTTTGCAAACAAGTTTAGTTTTAAATAAAGGTCTGTTTTTTACGAACAGAATGAAGTATCATGTAGGCCAGGGTTCAGTTGTTAACGTTTTACTTTCTAATACAGAACTTTGAATTTGGAAAACATGCGGTTTATCAGTATCAAAAAGTCACATAAAATAAAGGACTTCAGATTTGTATGCATTAAACACTAACACACTTTCATTTCTCAGCTGATCGCAGGGAGTACACAAACATGACATTTACTGTATGTTTGCTTTTTGTTGCAAGGAATTGAAAACAGTTGAGAAATGTAAATGTCGTTGTACTTTTCTTCCTGAAAAAACAGCTCCCCCTTTACTTTTATCTTTATAGGGTAGTATTGCGTTCCCCGATATAGCAACGCTATTGGAACTTTAAGGCAATGGGCCAAAGCAAAACACATTTTATCTTTAAGGCGTATAAATGGTCTGGCCTGACAGGAATAGTTCTTGTTCTGTAAAACTAAAGAACAGGCCAACAGTAAAGAATCAGTTTGGTATATATTTCCTTCTGAAACACTATTCTTCTGCTAACAGGTCAGGACAAAATCATTCATCTTTTATTTGTTTATTGGAGATATAAGAAGCCTCCGATATTCCCACAGCCACTCTCCCATTTCTCTGTTGAAGTCTGCCAATGTAATGGAACTGCCCTGTTTCATTCGTCTTTCTGCAACTTATCCTGTTATTCTAGTGATTAAAGTCTTTTGCTATTAATGTCCTGGATCTTTTCTTGTCTAGAACAGCGGGAGGCCTTTATGTACAGGTGACACGAGATAACTGAACATCATTTCTTGAAAATGAATAACACTACATGAGAAACATTGTTCGTGCTGGTGCATGGCAAGAAAAGGTTAACGTCTGGTAAAAGGTTAAATTGGGAAATGACTATATAAAGTTACAGTTAAGATTCCAAACCTCAGTTTAATTGAGGCCTTTAATGTTTCAGAGATGATTCATGAGCCTGAAGGTTTGGCAGTTTCTCACACCATTTGTGGCTTTGCCTTCAGAGCGCTCTTGTGTGAACCATAGTTGAGGATACATCCCTGTTGAAAAAAAGAGCAAATGCTGGGTTATGTGTGTTTTGATGCTGGTTTGTGCAGGTCATGTTCCAAAAACCAGCTTAAACCAGCACATGACCAGCATCAAGACAGCTAACCCAGCATATGCTGTTTTTCAACAGGGATGCAGTTTGTTTATGTTCAATCCTGAACTTTGCAAATACATGCCTCACAATGTTTGGGGAAAACAATGGACATTTAGGATTCGTTTATGTGCTTTGTGGTTTTGTAGATATAATAACATATCAAAAAGACATAATAAACAAACTTTAACGTATACTTTTTTCAGCTTTGGCAGGTGGCACAAAATTCAAATTTTTAAGGATTTGCAAAGTGTAACAGTTGAGAAATCTCACGAAGATTTTATAAAATTAGTTTTTCTTCCCCGTGGCCTTTTTTTGTTCATGCATTTTTAAGAACGAATCAGTTAAGTTATATTGAAGCATAAGGGGTATTTTTGAAGTCACTTGCAGTGTCTGCATAGTATTACATTTGATTATTTTGTGTCATGTTTTTATTACTAAAATTAAATCTATTTTTCTCATTTTCATCATTTGAACTAAAATATCAGCTGTAAGAAGCAATGCACAGTGAGCAAACATGTAGGTCTAATGAAACAATACAGTAAAAATGTCATTAAAACACATTAAAATACTACAGACACCCAAACGGCCTATTTTAACTTCTTGGTAAAAATACCTTATGCTGTTAAATCAAAAGCACACCAAGAATTGGTTGTAGTTCTGGATTTGTCCACTAGATGACGATTGGAAAACGCAGAACGCAAAGACTGATTTAAGGAGACCAAATTTGAACTGTGAGTGTCTGACTGATTCACAGTTTACAGATAAAAAAGACAGACAACTAATTGTAGCTTTATGATTGTAACCTGATCTTAATCTAAAAGCTTTTTTCTATAATTCCAAGATATTTTTATTCAACAGCAATTAATCGAGCTTGACCTCATGATGAAAGTACATGTGTTTCAGAAGTGTTAATGCAGTGCTGTTGGGAACAGAATGTTTCGCTGCGTCACTGTCCGCATCTCTGATTTCTGCTGATGATGAATGTGAATCTGTATTTGGACTGAACTGTCACCTGAGCTGGTCCATCATTCACCAGAGCAATCCAGTAAAACCAAAGTCAGGAAACATGACCTCATACTTCTAAAGGTTGTGTTAACTTTGATCAAGTGTATAGCTCTGCTCATACGGTACACAATTCAGGTGTTATGCATGCTGAAAAATCATGCTTTCGTGAACAATAATATTATTGGGCATATTATTCTCATGTGATTTTAAACCCCGTGTCTTTAGAAGAAGAGTGGCAGAAGTGCCAGACAGATTATAATTGTTTACGTATTTTCTCTCAGTGACTTTTGAGGTTCCAGTGTCACAGATTACAATACAATACAATACAATACAATACAATACAATACAATACAATACAATACAATACAATACAATACAATACAATACAATACAATACAATACAATACAATACAATACAATACAATACAATACAATACAATACAATACAATACAATACATACTTTGTTGAAGGAGAACTTTGTTGTCATTATTGGGAACAATGAAAGACCGTTTAGCAGCCTTTTAGATTCACAGGTAAGCAAACACAGTAAACAGTGTTCACAAAAGCAATTTTCAAGTAGATATTGCGAATAGAGCATAAGCATATAGACAAAAGACAAAGGGATACATACAGAAAAAGGGCATACAACTTCTTAAAAGTATAAACTGGACGAGAGTTGGTTTTAAAAATGTTTCACTTTCTTCACTAATACAGGTGATGTTTTTAATAATCTGAGAGCATGGATGTTTGCATTTTCTGAATGATTTCAAAACAAAATATTTGGAAAGGTAGTTGCATATAAATATCATAACACCATACATCTCAAATCTTTTTTTAAACTGTAATTTACACGTAAATATTATGTAAATAAAAAGTATTGTACTTCAGGTGGATTTTTATATGTGCATTGTATACTGTATGTACATATAGTGTTTATTCTACGAATTCATGATTTATATTTCCCCCAAAAAACGTATTAGCGTTTTATTTGCTACACCAGTGGTTCTCAAACTGGGGGCCCCAAGATGGATCTGGGGGGCCACAGATTTTGCGGCATTTTATGAATATCGAATTTGATCATATACTTTATGCAATCAAACATCAGAAAAATAAGACCACCAACCAAAAGAATAGATGTTCCAGCATTGTACGACTGAATGTGTTTTTGAATCAAATTAAATTGTAAGATTTCTTTATTTGCGGGGCCTTACAACAAATAAGTTTGAGAACGACTGAGCTACACATTAACGGACCGCCCTCGCTGAAACCTATACTGTTTATGTAAACCATCGGTTCTGATGTTCATGCTTGTGAATTAAAAGGTGTAGTGGACAAATCCCAGAGATCCTGGAAACTTACTGTAAAAACAGGAGGAAATAAGAGTCTGATCTGATCTCAAGTCAATCACGCAAAATGAAATAAAATCCTGCACACATTTACCCATCTGCCATAATCTTATCTAAAGTAACACTGTGCATTCTTGAACTACATATTTTGTGTACATTTGTACATTTAGTGTGTGTATTCCCTGCAATCTGACCCTCGTGAACCTTATAAATGTTATTCTTCACAAGCTGAGCTACGGGATAAACATAAATGCTGGAATATAAACTATATATGAAGAGTTTGTTTGCAAAAACCGATAACATTCCAATGCACAATAAGAAACCATGCTTTTGAAAATAGCAAAGCACTGAGTTATTTTTGCAATAAACTTTTCATATAATGACTATTAGAGGATTCTTACCTTTGGCAAATGGACAAGGTAATAAAATCAATAAGGGAATTGAATTTGCTCTCATTAGCTCGACCGGACACAGCGACAAACCATGATGACACATAAACAATATTGTTTATTCAGTGCGATGAATGATTTATTAAAAGTAAGTCATTTTGGCAACGCTGCACAAAGAGGCTCCCCAAAAAGGGAATGAATTTGTGAATTCTCAGGAAAAGATGCATCAGGAGCCAGAAAATTATAACAAAACACATGCTAATAAACATCAGAATTAATGGGAACGAAATCACTCGCGGCCAGTAATGGAAGTCAACGGGGTTCAATGTTGTTTGGTCTTCTCCAGAAGTCAGCCGCACGGGTTTGAAAGAATAAGGATGAGAGAATTATAAAAACCATTTTAAATGATAGATGAATGATGTGTGATAAAATGCTATAAAACTAAATACTTTCATGAAGGATGCTCTGAGCTGTTCTGTGTAATAAAAATACAAACCTTTCATTTCAAAAACATAATCAACGTGAGCACACATAACAATACTAATCTGACATTTTAGACAGCGAGTCTGCTCTCTGAATATATTACCTGATGTGATATTTTGCCTCTCTGATGGTCCAGTTACGACCTATTAAAGAGAAATCCAGGCAAAGGGTCTTAACGTATCATGAAGATAGAAAGAGTGAGAAAACTATGGTCTCTCAAGTGTGTAACAAAAATGAAAAGTAAATATTATTTATGCATTTTGCATAGCTTCATAAGATATGTATTTATTTATGTGTATATATGTAGTCAAGTCAGCTTTATTTATATAGTGTTTTACTATTGTTATTGTTACAAAGCAGCTGTACAAGACAACATTGACTATAAGCAAAACATTTAAGGTTATGCAAGTCAAAACACAGGTCAAATATCAGACGGACTATAAATTCCCATATCAAGTGTTAAATAAATAAAACTATAAAATTCTAAAGCAGCCCCCCCGGCCAGGCAAACAGTGCAAAACAGTCTGCAAACGTTGGCGAGGAACCAAAACTCCATTGGAGGAGAAAAAAAGCTCAGAGGGGAACCAGGCCTAACCAGTGTAATGTATGTACGTTTATACAGTTATCCAGAATGTGAGAAAAAGCTAAACTGCAATATTTATATTAATGAGATTTGTATGTGATACAGAACATTAAGGCCAATTATCAGATAGAGAAGTCTGTAATTTTATTCCATAAATGTTTAAAATGTCATTATAATCTGAGATTAGCAGACACAATAAAATAAACAATTAAATACAGATAAATAAACATTCAAATGCTTCAAACCGAGGGACATAACCCAAGTTTGCATTAATGTTTGCCTTACATTTGAGTTTTTCAAACTAAATCACTCAAGTCTTTACATACTGTATATTATTTAGATGATTTATTAGGAGTTGCCTGCACATTTATTGCTTGAAAAATGTAACACGATTATGTCACGATTAGTGGCAAAAGCCAACAAACATTGTATGGGTCAAAATGATCGATTCTTCTTTTATGGCAGAAATCATTCGGATATTAAGTAAAGATCACGGTTCTTGAAGATATTGTGTACATTTCTTACCGTAAATATATCAGATCTGAATTTTTGTGAGTGGACGTAGCAAAATCGCCTACAGACGTCACTCGCTGCCGCCCGCTCTTTGTGAATTACCCACTCAAGTTTGGTATTTATTTAAACTTTACAATTTCAGCTTTTGGGTCCGTCTACTCTCCACAACGTCATTTCAGCGGTAATCCCATCGAGAGCATTAAAACAAACCTGTTTCTTCTTAGCAACGGCTTGGGTTCGGCGCCTCAGACGGACACCCTCAGATTCCAGACTTTAAAACAGGCCAAATATTGTTCTATCCTCACCAACCATCAACGGAAAGTTTATTTATTCAGCTTTCAGATGATGTATCAATCTCAATTTCGAAAAATTGACCATTAAGACTGATTTTGGTCCCCGGGGTCACAAATGTGTAAACTTCAACTGCGTCTCGGTTGATTTACTGGCGTCCTGCTGAGTCGAGATCATCGACAATAAAACCATCGCTACTGAAATCATTTTTCATCTTTAGCAAGTCATTGAAATTCCTCACTGAGAAGAACACTTTGTAAACTATTTCTTGTTTGCCGTGGTGATGTCGTGAATAATGAATCCAAGGACACACCAGAAAGATGATAAATCACACCGGTGCTTTTATATTTCTAGCCTTTTCCCTTATCCACTGGTTTCAGTTGCTTTCTCTCGCGCTCTCCGCCCTCTTTCATCTCTACAGCATGTTAAATGAGTTATTCCTCACGCCCATGCCAGACAGCTGCTCCGTGAATCCATTTTGCGTCTGTATGATGTATAATTCCAATAAACTTCAGTCTCAGTAGGATATAAAAGAACTCGTGTAAGAAACACTGTCACGGCAAAGCCCACCGGAGATCACCAGTGTGCGCTCGGCGCATCCATTCACTTTTATTTACTTTAGTGATGTATGTCCACTCATGAAGAATCGGTTTGGACATGCTTTTTATTTCTTGGGGGTCTTCACAGTGCACAGAGCCTCCGGAACAATTCAATCTGTTGAGAAATACAGTGCGTGTGCCAGAGACATGAGCTAATAGTGTTTTGGTCGCAGTGGGACGCATAACATGGCCTTTTCCGAGCTAATTGAATCTTTCAGCCATCTAACATTTTTCTGTTTTTATATTTCAGTATTATTATGGTGTTTATCTTTCTAGGCAGATGTTTCTAGTGTAAATTTATATTTAAATATATACAGTTATAGAGGGCTTAATGTGACATATTAGTTGACATCAAACTACTTTCTTGTTGCCAAAATACGGCTGCGTATATCAAACATGTATGTTGTGTGCAAACTGGTTTTACATCAGGCAGACGACATGGGTTTCTGTGCTGTTCGCAATAAATATTTCAATCTTCTGGTTTGAATCTTCTTGTCATTTTCGGGGACGTTGGGAACGCAGTTCAAAGGAGAGAATACGTGTTAAACTTGGCCGAAAGAAAAAGACAGGAATTAAAGAGTCGGCCGACCATGTGGATGTGTAATCCATGTTGGATTGGATGTTGGGAGCTGGAGCAAAGTCTGTGGCCACTGCACACTTAAGTCTCACATCTAAAATCAGTTCAAGAGAGTCAAAAAACATTAAAACCCAGAGGAGAATGTTATTGCTCAGATGTTGCTCAGTTGTGTCTTATTTAGGATAAATTTAGTCTCAGATTTATATCCTAAAATTGGAAAAATTAAAACAAAGATAGAGACAATTATTATGGCGTATGGAGCCTTGGAGAGGTAAATGAATACAGATTGTAGAAGTCAAATCATCTGGATTGGTTTAAATGTCACGAGAAATGTTCGAGTTCATATTGAGATCTTTTTGACTGTAGCAGAAATAAGGAGAAATCATGTAATTATTAGAGACCTTTCCTGCTATTTGTCTTATGGACCTCTGGAATCGTATTCACTGCCTTCTTATGTTGAATTATATGCACGTCCATATTCTGAATATTGAGTTTATTTAATGGTAACACTTGCGGTCCTGTAATATTTATTCAAGCCGTAGATTCGCCAAATAACTTAAATCATATCATTTCAAGTCTGGATTGTCTCCTCTTGTAATTTAGTATTCAGGTCTCAGGAGATCATCTGTGCAGGCTGAACGCTGCCTGTGGCCAAACATGATGGGATAGACTCCAGCCCTCCCACGATCCTGCAGAAGACAAGCCAGTTTGGAGAACTGAAATGGAAGAGAACCACCAAAACAAAAAGTATGTTGGACAGTCTGCACGTTGCTCTTTAGTTACTTTGGATAGATGCGTCTGTTTATGGATTGCATTGGTGGAAAAGGTCAAGTCGACCTATTCCATGCGTGCATCTATTCATTGCATTGCATCATTATTATGTAGCTATAGAGTTGATTTACTTATATGAATTACATAACATCACAAGGGACTAAAAATCCTTTCACACACATCTGCTTTCCAACATGGAACATATCCAGGACAGCTGGAAAGGTCTTGACCTTGGACAATACTCGTTCCGTGTTTGGGGCATTTCAAACAACAATCGTCTATTTCTTGTGTATAAAAACAGACTGTCAATGGAAATCCTTGTCAAATGATTTAAATGACATCTCACAATGTTCAAGAAACCTAAAGTGTTTTTTTATTTTGATAAAGATTTTTACAGTTATCAGAAGTTCAAGCTAAAGTATATCAGTTCTTGATGCTCATGTACACATACTGTATAGTATAGCTATGTACAGTCATGGCCAAAATTGTTGGCACCCGTGAAATTTTTCCAGAAAATCAAGTATTTCTCACAGAAAACTATTTCATTAACACGTGTTTTGCTATAAACATGTTTACACCCTTTGTGTGTATTGGAACAAAACTAATTATAAAACAAGCTTTATAAGAACAAATCAATAAAATCCTTCAACTTCCTTAATGTTTTTTCAACAGTAACCATGTGAAAAGAGAAATTTGACGGAGTTTCATTTCAACCAAAAAAGCAAATTTGACATAATGTACCACAAAACTCCAAAAATGACCTGGACAAAATTGTTGGCACCCTTTCAAAATTGTGGATAAATAAGATTGTTTCATGCATGTGATGCTCCTTTAAACTCACCTGGGGCAAGTAACAGGTGTGGGCAATATAAAAATCACACCTGAAAGCAGATAAAAAGAAGAGAAGTTGACTTATTCTTTGCATTGTGTGTCTGTGTGTGCCACACTAAGCATAGACAACAGAAAGAGGAGAAGAGAACTGTCTGATGACTTGAGAACCAAAATTGTGGAAAAATATCAACAATCTCAAGGTTACAAGTCCATTTCCAGTGATCTAGATGTTCCTTTGTCCACTGTGCGCAAAATTATCAAGAAGTTTGCAACCCATGGCACTGTAGCTAAACTCCCGGGACGAGGACGGAAGAGAAAAATTGATAAAAGGTTGCAACGCAGGATAGTCTGGATGGTGGATAAGCAGCCCCAAACAAGTTCCAAATAAATTCAAGCTGTCTTGCAGGCTCAGGGTGCATCAGTGTCAGCGCGAACTATCCGTCGACATTTAAATGAAATGAAACGCTATGGCAGGAGACCCAGGAGGACCCCACTGCTGACACGGAGACATAAGTACATTTTGGCAAACTGTAGTCTTGCTTTTTTTGAGTAAGCCAAAATCCTTCTGGGAAAACGTCTTATGGACAGATGAGACCAAAATAGAGCTTTTTGGTAAAGCACATCATACTACTGTTTACCGAAAACGGAATGAGGCCTACAAAGAAAAGTACACGGTACCTACAGTCGAAAATGGTGGAGGTTCAAAGATATTTTGGGGTTGTTTTGCTGCCTCTGGCCTTAAGTTTATTGATTGTTATAGGAAGCGATTGATTTTAGTTATTTTTTCCAAAGGGTGTGCAACCAAATATTAAGTTAAGGGTGCCGATAATTTTGTCCAGGTCATTTTTGGATTTGACATTGTCAAATAAGCTTTTTTCCCTCCTTGTTTTCTTTTTAGTTCCAATACACACAAAAGGGAATAAACATGTGTATAGCAAAACACGTGTTAATGCAATACTTTTCTGTGAGAAAAACTTGATTTTCTGAACATATTTCAGGGGTGCCAACAATTTTGGCCATGACTGTACCTTTATGAATGTAAACACTTACAGGGTACCTTTTTACTTTGACTTATATACACCAACGTTTACGTAAATCTAACCCTTGTTTTCTGTAGATCTTCTAAACCCTGTTACACTATCACTTCTATCTGGAGCATTATAAAGTTAGTATGTGTGTGTTCTGGGATTGAACCCGCCCTGGTGGTGCAATTGCATTACTCTAGTTGAGCTACTCCATTAGAAAGGAATCAGTTTCTGAGAGCAAAACCTTCATTGATTTTACTTATCTTAAAACATTGTGTACCATTGGATCATGTGATCACAAGCTTCAGACCAAAGAGGCTCTGAATCATAACCACAGTTCGCACGTCACGCGTTTGCCCACATTTGGTTATAAACGCAGACAACATTTGTTTTGCTAGCTTGACTGTCACTAGCTGAGAGAGAGAAAGTTGTGCTTGATATTTCAGTGTCTATTCTGTGAAATATTACTTTATTCTTACAGACAGTATGCGACAAAGTCTTACAGCTAAACAGCGTAACTTATCTACACTGTAAAACCTGGTTCAACTTAAAAAATGGCTGCCTTAAAATGTTGAGTTTATTATACTTAGTTAAATCAAGGTTTATTTTCAACTTGAATTAACTCCAAATTTTATGGCAGCCAGGTAACTTATGTTATCCAACAGTTTTTTCACAGTGAGAGACGTTATTGCAAGTTTAACCTTTATCACTGCTGAGAATATTTACCGACTCCACCCGCACCTGTCATTTTATTCATGTACTTAATCATAATTGAAATGTGATTTTCTTAAGGTAATACAGAGCCGGATATATGTTATAAAACAGAGCCCGCTGTATGTTTCCACAATGCTTTTTACAGTTTAAGTCAATGAACTTTTCCACTAAGAGCATTTTATGAATAATTCAGAAGCAGAGAGATATTATACCAAAAATAAGTCTTGATCTTAATTCAGCAGCTGGCAATAGATCATTAAATCAATATTATCATGCAAGTTGCCAGATTGGGAAAAATAAGGTTTCTGTTGAATAAGCCTTGGGATTTGTATACATTTCATTGAGCAAGAACATGAGTTTTGAGTTATTTAAGGCTCCTGCTGTTTTTGTTCTTGTTGAAAGCAGAATTTAATTTCAATAAATTGTTGATAAGATCAAACGTTAAAGGTTTCTAATGTGGGTTCAAGAGAGGTGTTTGTACACGGATGTCTGTAATAATGCCCTTTGCCCTCGGGCTGAAAAGTACAGAGAGACGATACAGACCAAGTCCTGATGACTTGAGAGATTGAGAGAATCTTTTTTGAAGAACAATTTGTATTCGTTTCCAGAGCCTGATGTTCAGGTGAATGCAGAACAGGAAGAAGATCTTTATATTTATCTGTCTCTTTCTTTGTCTGCGATCTTTAAGCATACTTTAAAGTATTTTGACAGCTGAAATAGATACTGTGCTGAACATGCTGTACCTCTTGTGGCTTCCAGTAAACTAAAGAAAGTTCATCACATATCTTAACTAATGTTACACAAACACTTTTTCAGACCTTTTGTGGATATTGTCTTCGAGAACATCACACATTGTGTATTTTGAAATGCGTGTCACCTTTTTACGAGCATCACAACAGGAGCTTTTTATAGCAGAATATATACAGTAAGATACTGTTTTCATGAAAGTAAACCGTAATCACAGTTGTCATTTCAAGGCAAAATTGGTCGATTTAGAAGTTACTTTAAGTGCTGATATGGCTTAAGAAAAGCCTTAATATAGCTTAATATAGAAATATAGCACTTACACCATTTTGATGTTTTGTAATGTTTTTGTCATTGAATACCATACCATTGCTTTTGTTTTAGAGCAAATTATGTTTTGTACCTATTGACCATTTGTAGCTCATTCTGAGCATTTTGACATTTTTATGTGAATGTGGTGAACCGCATTCAAGTAGTAAAAGATTTATGGTTTGGCTGAATTTTTGGCCAGAGAACGATTGGTGAGTTTTTGCATGTCTCTTGCCTTCAAACTGAATATTAAGCCTGTGGCGAAATGAAGAGCAATCAAGTTGCCAGCCGAATCGTTTCGGGGAAGCTTCCAGACCCTTTTCTATCATTTTATATGCAATTCAGAAAGCATAAATAAAAGATTTCTAGAAATCTAGAGGTTTTGGAGCAGTTCTGCACTCTGTACATTCATTATACATTGATCATTTACATTTATGTCAGAGTAACAGGACTTTTATTTTCTAAATTGTTTTTATAATGCACACCACTAGGGTCAGAACTAAATGTCTCCTAGATATATATTACATCAAATTGAGAGAAAATGAAAACTTTTTCTTAAGTCTCATCTGGGTCTCAGATATTTCTCCCGAGAAAAAGAGGCCGAAATCTCACAAATCTCTAGCTTAGAGATGTCAATAACATGTTAAACTGAGCTCAGATCAAACATTTTGAAGATCTCGATATGAACTCAAATATTTCTCATCAAATTGACCCAAATCCAGATTATTTGACCTTTACAATCTACATTCATTTTACACCTCCACGTATTCTGCGTTTCAACAATTATACTTTGTTTCTGTTTTTGTTCTCCTAAGACATTTTCGAACAATCATCTGAAACCGAGTTGATACTCAGATCTTCGTAAACTCTCTGAAAGAGGAATCTCTGAGCAATAAAACTTTCCTCTGGAACTGAACTTTTTCAGTTTTTACCCGTGAATAAAACTGTACTTCACGCATGTCTGCTAGCATCTGGATTCCTCCATCTTGTGTCTACTTGATTCCCAGAACTCTTCTTTTCTTTCCAGTTGCCACCTTGCACATCTGCTTTCTAGGCAGGACACGTCACAATCTGCCCTCATCTCCAAACGCTTCGATAATTGATAAAGGAAATAGCCTTACTTGTTTTCTCTACTGCGAATGTCACAAAGACAGATCAGTGGAAGACTGTGACCTTTTACAAATCATATTACCGGGACACTTAATGGCCTTATTCAAATAAGGCGTTTTCAGACCTCGAATAAAATCGAGACGGCTTCCGAGCAAGATGTGTAGTCTGTGACTGCATTGGTTTGACTCAGGACTCATCCCCCGTGTCCTGTTTCAATGGGATGCTAAAGCGCACAACACGACCTGGAGTTCATCTCTGGTTTTTATTGTCCAATACTCCTCTTTCAAAAGCGAACACATGGCCCGTCAGTGAACGTTTTAAAGCAAACAAATGAGTTTAATACAACACAGACTACATGAAGCTTAACTGCTGCTTCAGGATTTTAGGAATAACTGCCCGGTGATTAACACAGACCACATTCCAATCCACAGAGATCCCTTTCTGGAGCCCGATGTCTATGGGCATGCCAGGATAAATACCTGTTTTCATTTCTTATGCCAGAGGGTGAAAACGTGCATCTGGGCAGATTTGTAATGACTGGCAATGAAAAGCAATGTTCCACTTCTGTGGAAAGCTAGAAACCCCTGCCGTCTTCTGACTTTTTGCCATTTTACCTTCAAGCAAAACGAAGGGTATCTGGGGATCTAAAGTAAACCAGGTCCTGACCCACTCTGACACGTTTTGATTTCAGCTTGCGATTAAATTGTTTTTATTTTAAAAGAAATCTTACCATTTGGCTTACTATGCCATTTACTGTCAAATCTTTTTAGAGTTCTTTTCCGTACCTCGATTTTTTTCAGCTTTCATTGTCAGAGAGTCAAAGCTTTCAGACTTGCTCTTGGAGACCAAAATCAAACAGGATCCAAATGGCCACTTTCAGTGGATTATTAACTCCATGCTGAACCGAAACTCTCTACATTTTGAACATCACATCTTTAAAAACTGAAAAAAACATTTCCTCTGTTCGCTTTAATGTTCCAGTGTCAATATCTAATAAAGTGTTTCTCATAAGCCCTGTGACATTATGTATGAGTTTTTTCTAAACCTCTCCGGCTTGAGCTCATTGATGTGGCTGATATCTGCATCAGATCAACGCAGCATCAAGTGCTTTCTGAGAACAGTTTCGACACACAAATTGTAAAAAAAAATTGCTTCGCAACCTCCATATAATTCAGAACGTTTTTTGCTTTAGCGAACAATGTCTGCAAAAATGAGACTGTCCTCAGGTTGCTGAACATATACGATCTGTTATTTGTAAAATGACGTTTCATAAAAATGTATTTGTCTTTATGTAATAAAATCTACAAGTTAATACTCAAATGATTCTTTGTGCATGCATTTGAACTTTTTTACATTTGGCTCACCTTGTATATGAATTGTTTACTGTACATTATTCGTACATGCTAAAGGTCAATATTAAAACACATAAAACTGGACTACTAACTGTCACTTCTGTGATCAACATCCCAGTTTCTTTCCCTTTCAAATATATCCAGGCCATGTACAAATATTGCTTTCAGTCGGATTCCAAGCCGCAAGTGTGAAGCCACTCCAGAGCGCCAGCGTGCTGAACACCTGTCTTCAATGAACATCTGGTTTACTGGAACCTTGTGAAAGTGTGTTCAAGGTCAGTCTGTGTGAGAAAGAGAGAGAGAGACTTTAATTATTGAATAACATGTATTATTATTATTATTTAAAGTCTAATTATCAAGCATTACTGACTGTTTTTGCTGAACCGTAACTTTAAAAAGCTTAAAAGTTATGTCAGACTGTAAAGAATCTTTAACGTACACACAACCCATTCTGCTGCGAAACATTTTCATAAAAACACAAGAAAGAAATTGTATTTTTATAAGAATCTGCATGACTGATAAGAGAGACAACAAAAACCTGCTTACTTTTAGGAACATTTATGAAGAAACATTGGGCTGCATATGTGTAAGTTGAAGTATTACATTATTTAATTGTTAACAATTATTGGAAACGTTTGGTTAGAAATAAAAGTGTATGGATGATTGACATTGAGTTTCATTGAGGTGGGAGGGGTTATATACTATAGCCTCCGTCTCGAGACACATGAAACTGAAGTGGAGCGTCCGCAGGAGGATGAACTTGCGCTCCGAGAAACATGGATCAATCCGAATTGCGTCATTCCGATCGGCATCATTGATATCTAAAGGAACATTGTTTAATGAATCGAGTGAATCTCCTGCAATAGTGTTTTTAAATAAGTAGAGTTAAATATGATCTGCCTTTATTACGTTTGGATTATGTGGATCCGAAGATGCGCAGCAGCTTTCCTTTTACGCACACCAGTTCTATTTAAAATCCGTTGAAATTGTAAAACATTTTTTAAGAAATACACCTGGATTTACATTGATGGTTTACACTACTGCCGTTTGGATCTTTACAACTTTTTTACATTTTTTATTTAACCTTATTAACATTTTTATTGTTATCGCAAGAGATTGTTTGGATCTATGGATTTTGTGACTCAAATGGATCTGCATTACATTTGACGGTGAGCACTTACATTGTTTTTATAGTATATGCTGTGCATATATGCTGTGTCATAGCAAACTTGTTCCAGCATGTTTGTTTAGGGAATGTCTTCTGGAAAGTGCGTTACATTGCATCCATGCAACATTTTTATTGCTCCCAATAATGACGTACTGTTTAGTTCTCTATTGAGCTGGACATGTTGACTGCAGGGCCACAGAATATCAGGTGAGATTGAATGTTGAGGAATCTGTGCCTGTCCGTAGCCTCTGTCAGAACTTGTCTGTTATTTGTTCTCTGTCAGCTTTGGTGTGGCCCTGAATTGATTTTCATATTTCATATGCTTCCATTTTATGAAAGAAAACAACCATCAGAAAAAGACATGAAAATGATAGATCTCATTTAAGCAGAGTTGCAAATGTTTTTATGTTTCTTGACGGTGAAATATTGATAAACCTAATGATTTTAGAAAATGTCCATTTTTGATGGGCGAAACAATCCAGCAAGTGTGATCATGCAGTTCTGGCTTTTTCAGAATCCTAAACCTCTCTGTTTGTTTACAGGTTTACACAAGAAAAAAGGAACCGGTTTTCAATGTCGTCTTGGACTTTTGGGTCTCCACCCTATCAGCATCCCTCCGTGAAGATGCGACCCCCGCATCTCAATACCCCACTGAGGTAGCCATGCACCACTGCAATGCATCCGGCCTTGTGCCCCTCAGTCCCTTTGTCAATCATAGTCAGTGGGAGGGTCATGTGACTTCTCCATCACTCCCTAATCGGGAAAACATCACCTCGGACCGTCCCTTGAGCGGCCCTATAGCTGCCATGCTGTCAATGACCCTGGGCATCCTATCTAACATTGTGGCTTTAATCATCCTGGTAAACGCGTATGGCCGCCTGCGACGCCGGTCCAAAGCCTTCCTCCTGTTCGCCAGCTCTCTGGTGGCCACAGACTTCGTGGGGCATGTCATACCCGGTTCAATAGTCATGAGGCTTTACCTTTCCGGAGGCGTACCCTCTGCAGAATACAACAGGTCGGACCCTTTATGCCAGTTCCTAGGGGGCAGTATGGTGTTTTTTGGCCTGTGCCCGCTCTTTCTCGGTTGCGCTATGGCGGCCGAGAGGTGTTTGGGAGTCACAAAGCCACTGCTCCACGCTTCGCTGGTTACGATCACGAGGACTAAAGTCTCGCTTTCTTTTATCTGGATGGCGGCTCTTTGCGTCGCCCTTCTACCCTGCTTCAAGCTGGGCTCGTACACCTACCAGTACCCTGGCACCTGGTGTTTCATTAAAGTTCTGGAGGATGTCGAAGAGCCAGACGTGGCTTTTGTTATGCTGTTCTCCGGTCTGGGGATGATAACTCTGGCTGTGGCTTTGGTCTGTAACACGGTGAGCGGACTTACGCTGGTGTTGGCCAGGATACGCAAACAAACCTGTAACCGTCGGTCGGCTAGGTCACATGACATTGAGATGGTGGTGCAACTTGTGGGTATAATGGTCACGTCGTGCATCTGCTGGAGCCCTCTGCTGGTGAGTCTGAGTAATGCAAGCCTGGTTCAGAAACAAAATATGCTGATTTAAAACTTTATTTTATCTATGGGGGTTTTATACTGTCTTTTATTTTGTATTGTCTGTATTATGGTGTTTTATTGTTTGTATTAAGCATCTTCATATACAGTGGCATCTATTTGGATGTTTACTTTACAAATGGATTCAATGTCATAGTTCGTCACAAAATGCTCCATGTAATGTTTGACATGACGAAAATGTCTGTTTTAGGTTTTATATTACTTAGCAACCTAGCAAAATATATTTTTGTATTGTTTTTTATTAATGTTTTATTATTTTGTGTGTCATAAATACAGTATATGAATACTTTGGGGGGCATCGCTTGCTCACATGTGCAACAAATGTACAACCTGCTGAGTTCAAATTGATAGTCTTCTCGTATATAACTTTTCTATTTAAAAAGCCTGAAAATGTACGGGTTGCCATGAGTCACTGACATCTGCAAATTATGTACATTTTTCATAAACCCTGGATGTTCTGTGATCCTAAATAATATTTTCTTCTGTCTTTATATCTGTAGATTGTCAGCCTAATAACAGTAACACAGTCGTACGACGGCTCTATAGGAGATGACCTCCCCACCTATAAAACCCTGATGATAATGGGGGTTCGAATAGCTTCGTGGAACCAGATCCTGGACCCGTGGGTCTACATTCTTCTCCGCCGAGCCATCCTCCAAAAGATTTACCTCATAACCAAACGTCCGACAGATTTAAAACAAAACACTTTACGCTGCTGGGAGATCCATTCCTTTCCCAGTTCAGAGAAACATACTGTCAGTAGAGTATAAGACTGAAGCATTAATGATGCTAAACATTGTCACATTTGGGGCATTTCACACTATCTGTCCAATGGGGGTGTATAATAGTTCTGTATTCTTCCTTCCTTTGCAATGATCTCCTATGTACAGTGATGGAGTGATGATAACTGTATTTATTGAAACTGATTTGCAAAGATATGGACATTCCTGTGCTTTAGCTTCAATACACATTCCTGCTATTATACAGTATTTATTCATTGAAACATTCACCATACAGTATTGTGCATTTAAGACTATTTAGAATGTGTAACAGTTGCTTGTGCTGAAAAAGGAGACATAGCTGCAAGGACAGTGCAAACTGGTCACAAAAACAATATTTCCTTGACAAAAATCACCAAACCTTAATTAATTGAACCATTAATGATTGCAAATCTTTGTACAGCATTAAAGGGACAGTTCACCCAAAAATGAAAATATCGTCATCATTTACTTACCCTCAGATAGCTCCAAACCTTGAACACAAAGAAAGATATTTTGAAGAATGTCAGTAACCAAACAGATTTCATCCCCTTTATTTTCCATACTATGGTAGTAAATGGGGGAAGAGATCTTTTTGGTTGCTGACATTCTTCTAAATATCTTCCTTTGCGTTCTGCAAAACATAGAAATGTAAACAGGTTTAGAAGGGTGAGTAAATGATGACATTCATTTTCGGGTGAACTGTCCCTTTAACCTTGAATATATCAAGCCAGTTTTGTGGTGAACATCATTTTCCTTAAACAAGTTAGTTCTCTGATATGTATGTTACCGTGGATAAATGTGGATGTAAACAATTTGATTATAATTTTTGCTTGTGTTATCCCTTCAATTTTCTGGAGGCTACCTGTGTTGTTTGATATTGAAATCTATACATAATAAAACAATAACATGCTCAACCTAATTTCTGTTGCTAACTGTGATTTCTTTTTCATGAAGAAAGCTTAATAAAATAATTCTTGTTATGTAGTGCCTTTTAAAAGTTTTGCCCAAAATGCTCCACCGACGACGCCATCTCCCCCACACTCCATCTGGCCCGCACTCATCTGGAAAATAAAAGCACTTACGTCCGAATGCTGTTCATAGATTTTGGTTCAGCATTAAACACCATCATCCCTAAGCACCTGATTGAGAAGCTGAACATATTGGGCCTGAACACGTCCCTCTGGACTTCCTGACCGAGAGACCTAAATCAGTCCGGATAGGACAACAATAACTCCAGCACCACCTGACTGAGCACTGGTGCCCCACAGGTCTGCGTGCTCGGTCCTCTTCTGTTCACACTGCTGACTCGTGACTGTGTAGCAACGCACGTCTTGAACCACATCATCAACAACCTGTCTCTGAACGTTGACAAAGCCAAAGAGATGGCTGTTGACTTCAGGAAGACACAGAGTGACCATCAACGGCTCCTCAGCGGAGAATGTAAAGAGTACCAAATTCCTTTGTGTCCACCTGGCGGTGAACTTCACCTGGTCCCTCAACACCAGCTACATCACCAAGATGCCCAGCAGCGTCTCTTCTTCCAACGAAGGTTGAGCACATTTGCACAAAAACTGCCCTACTTGCATATTTTTGCATCAAAACGGCTGCTAGTGCCTCATTGAAGGTTTACATGTGGTATGATCACATGGTCAATGTTTCACTACTTATTTGCCCGCTGACGTTTTACGCTGTTACTGTGGTTTATATGTGTCATGTTTTTGCATACAATGTATTTTGTTTGCACTAAATGTTGTACTTGCAAAGATTACACATTTGCACTTTTATGTAGTCTGTGTGATTATGTACTTGGTCCTGGGGGGAAGCCACTATTACAACTTCATCATTCCATCGGATAGAAAGTTTATCCATCCCTATCTACAGTATTTTATCAGTGATAGAAATTACGATAATTATAGATATTGCTTGTCATCTGCAAAGAGTTTAGATTTAGTACTTTAACCACATCTACTAAGGACATAGAACCATCGTCGAGTGCGTGTAGTTGCACATAAATCCGCTAGGCGGTGTAAACATTAATGCGCATGCGCGGTGAGCGGGCTTCACCCGGAAATAGATCTCTTGCCCTTTCATGTATTAAACCGAGGGGAAGGTAAGTAAAACAAATATCTTTAGCGTTACATAAAGCATATACTTACATTTGCAATAAAAACGACTTTCTCTTTCAATATATGTTAGTCTTCGAGTTTTTTCAACGGTTTATACCGGTTAACGGTTCAAAAAGGGGCATGTCGGCGTGCGTGCTAACATTCCCCAATGATTTCAGGGGTTGTGTAACGTTAAATGCTTTGTTATTATATGTGAAGTGCACGTTTTTACGTGATACGTGACAATTATAACGCGTAATGTCCGAATGCGCACATTAATGTGATGTAAAGTTTGTATATTTCTCATCGCCATGTGGAGTAAATGTCGGTTTGAATGGGCTATTCACGGTAAACAGGTCTCTGGAAGTTATGGCTCACATGGGGAATTTTGCGCGGCCTCCTTTATCTCGACCACCGCCGTCCTGGGACGAACATCAGGCCTACGAGGAGCTGCTGTACTGGGATAATCTGATCCAGGAGGGAGTCCGACTTCACCAGCAAGACTACGAACGGTAACACACCTAATACATCACACGAGAATACTCTATTCATATAAGATCATCTATATTTAAGACCATTAACCGGCTTCTCAAATAAAGAACAGGCAGTGGTGTATACTGCAGTGCTTGCAACACCAAGATTATGGGTTCGGGTCTTGGGTTGAAATGCATCTTCATTCATTGTAAGTCTCTCTAAACTGCTTGTAAATGTTGTTTGCAGATACGAAGAGCTGCGGTATTGGTTTGACTGCTTATGTTATGAGGAAGACCTCAGGCAGTACAATGATTACGTGGTGGAGTTCAGAAAGTGGGAAGATCAGCATTCGCAACCGGAAGAGGTACGACTATTGCCTTGTTCTATATGAATCTTTGTAATATGAATCTTTGTAATCTATTCATATTTTACAGCAAGCAATGAAGCTGCCGCCCATGAGAACCTTCGTGAACGAGGACCGCTACGTGAGAGCCAAGCATACGTCCATATACCCATCAGCGGAGCAGCTGGAGGGCGTTCAGAACATGGTGTCTAACATGGAATGTGGCCTGAAGGCTGTCTCGGAGTGGCTGAATAAAAAAGAAAACGATGCTGCGGGTGGTTCTGAAAGGTACGTGTGTGTTTCACAGAGACAGTGAGACGTCTGAAACAACCAATCGACTTAACCGCAGATATTGTCGTGTGCTCTCTTCTATGCAGTGATTCGTCACAGAATAAACTGCGTGGGCTTTTGAGAGTGGGCCTGGTGGCAAAAGGGCTCTTGCTAAAGGATGAATTGGATCTGGAGTTGGTGCTTCTCTCCAGAGACGTACCCACCAGTTCTCTGCTTAGATTGATCTCCGGGAAACTCTCAGAGCTCATAAAGGTGGTGTATGTTTCGTCCTTGAATTCGGAGTGTTGTGTAAATACCTGTTGTGTATAAATCTATGGATACCGACCGTTAGTTAATGGAAATGTGAAACCATATGGAAATGGCCATGGACAGTCATGTTATAGAGAAATAAACACGTATATTATGGGGCCTGTATTAAAATGCAATCGGCATACAAACATGGATGCCAGGTCAAGTCCTGCAAATCAGTGTAGTATCATATACAGACTAAATATTGAATAAACATCCGCCAGTCGATAATAAAATCCTAATCGTTTCTCCTGACAGGATGTTACTGAAGAGAAATTCGTTATCACTCCATCCATCCAAGAAGCTGCCATCATCGTGACCAGCACAACATCGCCTCTGCTGAAACTGAAAATCCTTCTGACCTCGCCCGTTGTCAGGGAGCAGGTTGAGAAAGAGTCCGGCGGAGGTATGAACGCTCCCTTTCTCATTTATGGAGCATAAATTCCTTCGGTGCCATCTGAGGAGTGACAGCAGCACAGGTTTATGTCGTGCTCTGGATGGTGACGCCACCCATTAGTGTTTCCGCTCTCGCGGAAAGCGTTTCCTTGGAAACCGAGCGTGTTCAACTCTAGAGCGATACGAAGGGTTTGCATTGCAGCAAAAGGTTATTTTCTTAGTTTGTTTTTATTTTCTTGCTTTTATGTGATGCCTTATTCTTTTTCACAATGCGTAATGAGTAAGTCTAGATTTTCACATGTCTGGATTATATGAAAGCTTTGCACTTTCTGTTTTTAAATCTGAATAATCTGTTCACACCCTGAGCAGATGTCACATGCATTTTGCTGCAGTATTTACCCTGTTCACAAATGAGTTTATTGAAATTGCTATTGTTGCCTGTGGTTGCAAATTGACTTTCTCAACCAAACCTTCTAGTTTGTCAATTTTTAGGGTCGCTGGACTTTTGACCAACTGGAAACACTCTGTCTCGGGAGGGGGCGGGATGCAGTTGGCCCAAAGAGGAGAAGGGAGGAAGAAGCATTCAGTTTAGCGTAAATGTAGCATATACTCAGAGTTACACTCCGGACGGATAGCACAGTTTTATAGGCAGTGTAGATTTACATTTATTTATATTTATGCATTTGGCAGATGCTTTTATCCAAAGCGACTTGCATTGCATTACACTATACATTTGCTTTAAAGTATGTGCAATGTCCCTGGGATCGAACCCATGACCTTGGCATCGCTAACGCCATGCTCTACCCACTTAGCCACAGGAAAGCAGAGATAACCTTCCCCCCCTCGTCCTCTCGCCCGTGGGCTTGGGAACACTGCCTCTCCCCCTGGCCAGACGACAGAACCCCCCTTGGTCAAACTGTACCTTGTCTTCTTACTCCATTCGTCACTAGAACCGTGTGCGGAAAGCTCTCCGCAGGACGCTCTGGACAGGCAGAAATGCCTGGCTTCTCTGGCGTCTCTCCGCCAGGCCAAGTGGTTCCAGGTTTGCATCCCGTCTTTATTTGTCTAAAAGTCGACTTTTAACTTGATCTGACCTTTGACCTGGGGAAAATACATATTCAAGGCCCTTTCTGAAAACATGCTGTTAAGAGTGCATTAACTTCGCATGAATAGTTTCCGCTTATGGGTCTGATGTATCTTACCCAGGTTGCAATTTATTCGTAATGGTCAAAAGTTATGATTGGGCCAGATTGTAATCTTTTAAATAGAAGAAAACGTCCTCTAAAAGCTTCTAGAAGTTCTCTGTTTGGGTGCGAGAGACTGTGTTAACAGGATGGGTGTTTGTTGGGTTGACAGGCTAAAGTTTCCGAGCTGGAGTCGTGCATGATTGTGATTCGGATCTTGCGGGACCTGTGTTCCCGTGTCTCATCCTGGGCCCCACTCAAAGGCTGGGTGAGTCGTTGTTAAACAAACTGTTGTTAAAATGATTTCTATTATGCAAAAGTTGGATCCGTTTGCCATTCAACTGACCAACGTTTTAAGACAAAAATACACACAGCAGCAAAAAAACACAGTTTTTTTGCTGTTAGATCTTTTTTTCACGACTCGATTTTGACTTCTAGAACATGAATTGATAAACTGTTGCTTATTTTTTACCCAGAATAAACATTCGATTATGCAATAGACATTATACAATAAACACATTAAATAAAATAAGCCTTTTCCTGTTAAAGCTGATATATCGATTCTTTTAAAATAACTACAAATTTGCCAATATATCGGTGCATATCTACTAGGGAAGTATATATTGTTTTTTCTTTACTGACAAAAGTCAACAACCTGAATCTCTTTAATAGGAATCGTAACTATATATTTGTCTTCAGGTTCTCGAGCTGTTGTGCCAGAAAGCCATTTCAACCAGCGAGAGAATGTTAGGACCTGGAGAGGCATTTCGGAGAGTCCTGGAATGTGTTGCTTCCGGTATATTAATGGAAGGTGATAAATTTTTCATTGTCAGTATTGTAGATACGTTTTTCTTTTGTTGATTTATTGAGTATGATTTTTCTGTACAGATGGTCCGGGCATTATTGACCCCTGTGAGCGAGAGAGCACTAATGCTGCTGCCCATCTCACCAGGCAACAGCGGGAGGACATTACCCAGAGTGCACAGGTTCATAGTGGCCTTTAGTCCCGTATTACGGCTCCATAATAGGGCTGTATTTACACTGCTTATTTAGCTCATAGCAACACTGTGGAAATTGACACATCTGAAGATATGATGTTTATCTTGTTCTCATCTCTAGTTTGCGTTAAGACTCTCTGCGTTCGGGCAGCTGTATAAAGTTCTTGGAATGGATCGTCTCACTTCTAAAGCCGCTAGAATGCTCAACACCCAGAGCGCAGGTAGCAACTACAAACTGTTTGTTTTTGACATGTTACTAATCTCTGCTTGGAGTGCCTGATCTACGTTCGCTGTAAGGCATGTTTGATTCTGAATACAATGAGGAGTATTGAAAGAGCTATTTCATTTCAATTTGAACAATGATATTGTAATATAAATAGTTGAATTGTGAATCTGATCGTTCTTTTTAATAGCGGTGACTGATGCTCCAGCAAAGAGACCGAGAGTTTTTGAAGACGGAGAGCATGATATGAGACCGAAGTTTCCAAGAAAAGGTACACATCTCTTTCCAAGCATCATTGTCTTGAAGAGGCCATTATACAATGCTACAAAAGTTATCGTTGTCATTCATTTCTTCATAGTTCACAACTAAATTGTCCGTTTAGGTGGCTAGTTGTTAGACTTTGTAAAGAGAAACATGCATAGAAAGACTTTTGCCATATCAGATAGAAACTGCGGAAATGGGTGTAACAGTTCACATGTTATACACAATCCTCTATTGGTTGTTTAAAAGATCTTTTTCTCCTTTCGATCAGAAAAGAGCAAGCCGGAGAATGCGCTGATGAAGCTGAATCAGATACGTCCTGGCACGCTCTACAAACTGACATCACAGACCGGTCCTGAACATGAACCTGAGTTCGCCATGTCTGTAGAGGTGGACGGGGTCACATACGAAGCTTCAGGCGCCTCCAAACGTAGCGCCAAACTACACGTCGCCCAGAAAGTGAGTCAGCTGATAGTCTTTCGATGATTCGTTCTTAAACATTAGCATCAGTTTGTGTGAAGGCTAAACCCTTACATCCACACACGCAGGTTCTGCAGGCATTGGGTGTCCCCATGGCAACGGAGGTGAAGCCTGCTGCTGAAAATAAAACCACGTCTGCAGCTGCTTGCACAGGTTCAGATGAAACAACGCCCAGCGGATCTGAAGACGGCGCCGAGGTCGGTGTCCCTAGACAGCTGTGACCTTGATGTCTCGGAGTTCATTTCACAGTTTGGTCTGATTGGTTTGTGACTTTTTATGGCAGGGTGGCCCCATTCTCACCAAACACGGCAAAAATCCTGTGATGGAGCTCAACGAGAAACGCAGAAGTCTCAAATATGAACTTGTCGGTGTCAAAGGCCGTTTCAACGACAAAACCTTCACTATCGAGGTCAGACATGTCCATTTAAAACACAATGCCACCGTATATGTGACCAGAGATGTGGCGTTCAAGTCGTGCATACTTGCGTCTAAATAATTTCTTTCTCAGGTGGATGTTGACGGAAAGAAGTTCCAGGGCTCCGGGTCAAATAAGAAATTAGCCAAAGCCAACGCAGCGCTGGCGGCATTAGAGCAGCTCTTTCCGGAAGGTTCTCCCGCAGACCCGCTCAAGAAGAAGCGATTTCCTCCAACGGTAACTTCAGTGCAACCGCCTGGAATCCTCTATTAGCTCTTTTAGATCTTGTCCTTCATTTTACAGTCATGATAAAATATTTTTCCTTTAGGGTTTCGGCATGGCTGGTGTAGCTTACAATGCTGGTCGAGGTAGAGGGAGAGGCCGTGGGAGAGGAAGAGGATTCAACCATGCAGGCTCAAAGTTTGCAGGTACACTGTCAGAATTATAAAAGATTAAAGTTCCTTGTTTGTCATGAGTCGCAGCAAGGCTGCAGTCTGAATGCTGAAGAATACAAAACCAATGATAATACATCCACGAACGTGATCCTTGAAGGAAAACATTTTTATTAGTATAACGGATTTACATAAAATGTGTTATAGGATGGACAAAATTCAAGGTTTAATCGAATCTTCTGAATGTGACTGAATAGAAAGTCACTAGGTCTGGCACTGACAAAAGAATAAAAGTTAGCAAATATTACAATTAGGAAGGATATTAAGAAAGCTTAGAGGGAACTTCTTAAAGCCTTAAAAATATATATACATGTCGGTGAAAGTCACATGCTGGCTGCTGAACCAATAGATTTAAACATGCATAATATCTTAAAAAACACGCCATGGCTTGTTTTTTTCACAATATATTGTTGCACCGCTAATTATTTCAGTCTGACTCACTAGGGTCCATCCCCAGTGCAGGAGTCACCTCAACCACGTCTGTTTCCAGCACCACCACCATGAATGTCACAGCGGATCAGTCTGCCATCTCCAGTGCAAACGCATCCACATACCAGGCCGTCCCTCCGCCCGTCACCGGCTATTACAATCAGTACACCCAATCCTACTCCCAGTTTAAGAAACCGGCCAATCAGACACTAAACCAGAACAAAACCTCCACCCAACCGCCTCTTGTAGGACCAGACTACGGTTATGGATATGGGGGGCCTCCTGGAGTTAGTATGGGAGGACCGGCTGATTACAGTTATGCAGGTGGGTATCTGAATTTCGATGTGTTAATCTCATTTAACTCATGACAACTTTGTCTTAAACTCTCTACTGTCTTTAGCATTCAGTGGACCACCTGGTACAGCGACATTTGGACCACCCGGTACCACACCCCCGGGATACGGCTACACCCAAAGCGCTTACCCCAACTTGGGGGGCTACACTAGTGGAACCAATACTGCAGACTATACGTACAGATAAATACATGGTGAATATTCAGATTCGGACATTTCTGCTTTTCTGTAGGCTCACTAAGTTTAAACATTCACTCTCTTAGTAGATTTTATACGGTGTCTGTGTGCTATTTTTGCGGCTTAGTTCTACAAAGATTAGCGTGATTTTGATTCACCGTAGGTTTCAGGAAATATCACATCTGGAAGACGGAAGTTGATTTCTGTCTGTCCAAATGGTGTATGTGACTCAAGTGGAATTTCTTAAAGGTGATTTGCAATTTATTATTCCCCTGTGATATATTTATGGTCATCCTCTTATTTTTTATTTTTTTTCGAGCAGGGTTTTGTTTTCAACTGAATGTGAATAATAGAACGAACACACACTTGGATTATTACTTACTTTCCAGAAACCACTGCGATGTTCCTCAGTTTGGATTTTTAAGATGTTTGTTTTGCATTTCTCAATGCTGTTGTGTGGCATATCTGTGACCTGTGCAAAAATAAACGTTTGTTTTTCATTTTTGATTGTTTGTTTTTATTGCCAGAACTGAAATAAGCTCAGCGTGACAGATGTTGATATGTTACATGTCAAATCAATAAATAGGATATTTTGTCAGATATTTTTCTTTAGTTAATGCACCTTAACCAAAATGTAAAATGTTGTCATTTATTCACCCTCATGTTACTAAAACATGTATATGATCTATCTCGTGTGAAACACGAAAGAAAATCATATGAGAGATGTGTATTGATTGTGTGTTCATACTATGGTAGTCAATGGAGGCTTAAGTTGTTTGGTTACCAACTTTCTTCAAAATATCTTTCAAAGAATTGACCTGAACTATGCTTCAAAGCCTTCGGTGTTTTTGATAACAGCGTTTCGAGTCTGTGGCTGACAGGCACGTGAATGGAGACCGGATGGAAAAGTTGGTGTCTTTCTGGCATTGTTTGAAACGAATGCACTTGTCACATGCGTCTGCTGGTCTCTGAGTCAGCAGGAACGTGATTCGCCTTTATGGCTAAAGTCAAACTCATTGTCAGCCTATAATGGGCTTAATAAATAGTAGGTGAGCAGAAACGAAACAAACTGTTGGGGAATTGCTCGCACAAGAAAACATCAAGAACAGAGGCGCACATTGTAGGGTATTTCTCTGCTCTGTATAATCAATAGGTTACAGTTTTAAGCCACAGGATTGTAATAAACATCACATTTTCTTATAGTTCAGATTAGTAAAGGTACACGTGTTTTTTTAAGTTTACCTTTGTTTGAAATAAAATGTTAGTACACCAACTAAAGAGTTGCTTCCTTTTTCACTATGGGGGGAAGCATGCTTTGGTTTCTGAAGTGGCTGAATAAGGCAAATTTTGCTCTCACTCACATGATTCTGTAAGACAAACAAGATGCTTCACAGAACAAACACATTTTATCTGTTAAGATCAAAGCCACTGTGTTCCTTGATCAGAAATCAGTAGAAAGGGAGGTCTTCTGAGCATCTCTGCCATCCGATTGGTCGGTTTGGTGATTAGGAAAGAGGAAACAGATGGGCTTGAAATCAGGGTGTGGTTTAGTGAGGTCAGATATGGTATAAATGCACAGATAGCCCTCTGGCAGGGTAAGAGGTGTAGAGAGAGGATCACTGTGGAGTGATAAAGCTGCTGGTGTGAGTATGTAGCGGTTGATCTTTTTGGGTTACGTGATGGGTTTTTTTGACAGTCGATTGAAGTTGCTTGTGTTTTTGCCATTCTGTGTAGATGGCGTCACCAATGATGTTGCTGTTTCTTACTGCTCTCCCTGTGGTCCTCTGCTACCATTCCTCATTCATTGACCTGGAAGCTAAAGGAAGTGAGTTGATGTTTCCACTGGGTTTTGTTTCTTTTACACTACTCTTTGTTTTGTTGAAATCTTTGGTTTCTGTGTCGGTAGGTAACAAGTCCTCCATCAGGTTCCTGGTTGTTGGAGACTGGGGAGGTCTGCCGTATCCTCCTTACGCCACCCCTATAGAGACGGCCACTGCTCGCATGATGGCCAAAACCGCTTCCCAGATGGGCTCTGACTTTGTTCTTGCTGTTGGAGATAACTTTTACTACAAGGGTGTAACTGATGTGAATGACCCTAGATTTCAGGTTTGTCACTCACATTTGTCAGCGTTTATGAATTGACACGTATTTGAGGCTACATAAAATGCTTCAACCCATAGCTTGTGAAAGGACAAGCCAAACCGTTGGGTTAAATCTAGTCAATTCTAGGGTTGGATTTGTCTGTAGTTGACCCAACCATGGGTTGAAATGACCCAGCGTAGTTCATTCCATGGGCCAATGTATACATGTTTTGTACATTCCTCATTCATCTTGAATCTACAATGTCTAAATTCTAGTGTTTGTTTACATCTTTGTAAGCCAAACCAATGTTTAGTTTGTCCATATTTGCCCCAACCATGGTTTAAAATCAACCCAGCATTTTTGTATTGACGCCCTGTTCTCTGTTCTTGAAGGTCACTTTTGAAAACGTGTACACTCAGGCTTCTCTTAACATTCCATGGTACGTCATTGCTGGCAATCACGACCATGCAGGAAACGTTCTTGCTCAAATTGAGTACAGTCAACGATCAAAACGATGGTGAGTTATTTAATGTTGCATCTACACTTCTGGTGGACACAACCAAAATGACTTAAGGTGCACAAGTTTAGCTTGAATTCCCTGGGAATTGAACTCGTGACCTTGCTACCTGTTGGTGTCGTGTCTAATAAGGTCTTCCATTTCAAAGGAACTTCCCTTACTACTATTACGAGATGAACTTTCGCATTCCTAAAACCAGCAGCACAATGACAATCATCATGCTGGACACAGTTTTGCTGTGTGGAAACTCCGATGACTTCCTAGACCAGCAGCCCAAAGCTCCCCGCAGTGGCGTTCAGGCCAACAAACAGCTGATCTGGCTTCAGGAGCGTTTGGCCATGTCTAAGGCGGATTATCTCCTGGTGGCTGGTCATTACCCCGTGTGGTCCATCTCGGAGCACGGACCCACTGACTGCTTGCTGAAGAAACTGAGGCCACTGCTGAGGAAGTACAAGGCCACGGCGTATCTGTGTGGCCATGATCATAACCTACAGGTTGGTGTTTTCCTCTGGTTCACGTTTTATTTGGGTGCTGAAGATTACAAATTTTGGTATCAACTGTCTTTCAGTACCTCAAGGAGTCTGGTATCGGTTATGTGGTTAGTGGAGCTGGTAACTTTATGGATCCTGACGTGCGGCACCGTAACAAGGTTCCCCGAGGTTACCTCAAGTTCTTCAACGGTGACGCCACCACCCTGGGTGGGTTTGCCCATGTGGAGGTCAATAAGAAGCAGATGACCGTTACGTTCATCCAGGCAAGAGGGACGTCTCTCTACCAGGCTGTTCTTAAGAAGCGTGACGAAGAATTCCGAGAAGAAAATGATGATTATGATTGAAGCATTTAAGCAAAACTTTTTAATGTGGCTTTTAGCGTGAATACAAGATATCAGTTGTGCATTAAATATTTATAGATGTTTTAGGGCTTTTAAGGTATAAATGTTTGAACATGTGATTGTTTTAAAAACTATTAAATTACTTGATTATTACTAGCTTCTCATTTTCTTGCCCCAGTCTGTGGTGGTCTGGTCCTATTGCGTTGGCATTACTTGTGTCTTTGACTTCGGTCTATGCTACTCATTACTATGGCCTGATGCACAATGAGCTGAAACGTGTTCTCATTAAGTCATGCGTTAACTTGCGGCGCCTTTCGAACAGACTGGCACTTCGGAGTGAAAACCACCATGGCTGCCATCCTAAAGGTTTGTTCCAAACAGACACACCTTAGTATTTTTAAAGTCTTGTGACATTTGTGGTAAGCAGGGTGTGCGTTGTGTACCCAGATACGCATCTGTAACATTCGTTTTATTTCCCCCAATGCACTTGCACATCGAACCCATAATTGCATGGATTTTTCGCTCCACCTTTTGTCACTAAATGAATAGAATATGACTACATCAGAAACTAGATATGATAGCTTTGCTTGAACTGTCTTGTGCTGATGAACTGAATGGGTTTAGACATGACAATCAAAACGGTCACCAAATTGTGTTCAATGTAAGTCATTTGGCAGAAAAGGTTTTTGCAGAGACCGATTTTATGGAACCTAATTATCAAAGTTGAGAAGCTCAAAGGCCATCTATTGCATGAAACCCAATGATACAGAATCAAAGCTGCATTAAATTTCCGTCCTAATATTGGTAACATTTGGTTTGTTTTACTTCTGTGTTTAATCCCTGTTCTGGTGATGTCTTCAAAGCATTTTGTCACTTGGCTCAACGGTTATTGCGTTCTTTAAGCATTGTGTCAATCCAAGCCTCATGACCTGAGCCGACCAATCTGAGGCATTGTGAAATCTGTGGCATTCTGGACGAGGCTCTAATCTTTTCAGCACATGCTGTGCCCTGGCTTCAATCTGGCCTAATCTGAACTATTCTCTAAATCTACATTCAACAGTTTGCAAATCAAGCATCTTAACTTTGCTTTGGCCTTTTTTGAAGCCTTGAAAGGTCATAAAAGGATAATCAACTAAATTGAAGGAATAATCATTTTAGGCAAGTGTTTTTCGTCTATACACAAGTTATGTGTCCCGAGAGCGCCTATATGTGGGTTTGTGTAACGTAAAGCCTTCTCTACCCACCTGTGTGGTTATTTCTAGCTTGGCATTCACATGTGAACTACTACCGCTATCTAATAGGTTTAGTTGTTCTTTATAGTGCATCATCATCGTATGTTTTGTAATGTACATCCTGCACTAATCATTTTGAACTATAGTTCCTGTAACCGAAGTAATGCTTAAAAAATATATAACAAATAGTTCAAAAAGAGGAATTATATTTTAAAATATAGTCATGTGATTATAACGACACGTTGTATATCATGTTTGATGAAAGAAGTTGTGTAACTAAAAGAGCAAACACGCATTGATCTGGTGAAGAGGTCACAAGCACCCAAATGATTCAAAATGAACAAGTACTGCATGTTTATACAGAAAAGATTCATAAATATGTTTACAACGTTAACATTACTGGAACGTAACCTATATCACAGACGTAAACACAAACTGTACAACACTATTGTAGATGCCAGTCAAGTTTCAATTTGTGCCCCGTCACAGGGAAGAGACGTTAAATCTAACGTCATCCTTACTTAACACTTTAACACCTGCACATGACCGGAGTTAAGCTGATCCTTTAATGCAGACAATATTTAGTATCACATTCAGTGGACCTTAAGCACTACTGAAACGGGGCATCACACGAGGATCAGGGGTATGAGTGCACAGAGCAAAAACATATGCATCTGAGGAAATGGAACACAATAACGTTAGAAAACAAAATCATTTACCGATAAAACGTATATTGAATGCACTGATGGATGACATATCAAATGCATGCAAGTGGAATTTGCATGATCCACACCTGTGCTCTGGCATTTTGTCAGTTGCAGTTTCGATTCCGTATCAATCCAGTTTTATCGGCTTGTGAATGTTCGCAACACACAAGTGTAGTATCACTTCCTATAACTAACCATTTCTGTGCACATCAATGACCTTATTGTTAGTTGTCCTGTGATGAACTGTTCCTGATATTTTGGCTTCAGAAGATGAACTTGAAAGCACAGCTCCAGGTTTGGCACAATCCTACAGACGTGATGGTGTGGCCTCTCGTCCTGTCCCTTTATTACCTGGCAAACACGGGCAGGTAATGAGGCTTATTGAGGTTGTTTGAGGTCAGCAGCGTGTGTTCTGAGGTTATGCCATTTATCGTCACATGATATGAAGGGACGAAACGTTTGTAGTCAAAGAGTAAAATAAAGTATACAACACCCTGTGAAATGTTTCTTGGTTGATTGAATCAATTGGGGAGGCGTTTAAGTTGAATGTCTGAGACGATTGCGTTTCCAGTCACACTTTGTCATCTCTTCTGTCATGGAATGATGCATTTGATGAAGCGCAGCGTTGTCATGTGTTTTTCGGGGAAGGAAAGACGTAAGCCTCTTGTGGCGTCCTGTTGGTTTCCCCAGGCTGCATCTGAGGTGCGGGGCTGTTGATCATGCTGTGTGATGTGGATGACGGGAAGAAATGCGGTATAAAGGGAATGACGGCCAGAATAGGGCTGAGCTGGGGATTGTGCTCCGGAGAGAGGGGGATGACCACGTCGTCCTGATCCCACACGTGGAAGGCGTTGAGATGGGAGTGTGTGCGGCCCGAGGGCGTGTGGGTGCCGGTGTCCTCACCAGCCTCACTGCTGCCCTTTACAATCTCCTCATCCGGACCTAAAGCCCAATCTTCAGAAAATAGAGAAACGATAACACGTATAATGTAATTCTCGCTGCAAAATAAATCATGCGTTGCATTTGCAATATAATAATATGTTTTTTCATTAAAAAATATAGGTGTTTTTAAATGCATACATTGAACGTGAACATAATAATGTGAGGACATTGTATTTTTTTATGGAATTATTTGTTACAGAGTTAAACATTAAAAACTTACCATATGAACAATGATGCAACTTTACTGTAGTAGCTGCATTCTATGAATGTATACGTACTAATAATTCCTTAATATGACAAATCCTAATAAGTCTATTTTCTATAGTAAATATTAAAAACTGTAAAATCTTGGAATATTACTACAATTTACCATACCGAAGTTTACAGTCTTATTTCAGCCTATAGCCAGGTTCGCTTCATATTTTAAAACACAATTACATCTTTCATTTTTTATGACTTGCTCATGGCTTTAATAAGATGTATCCTCAAGAAATGTAGTTCGTGTTTCAACTAATATATAATAAAAACAAATCCCACACTCCCCAAACAGGTGCCTACCTAAGATGTCATGGGCGAGGTCTTTAATTAAATGCCCCACGATGGCATAAGCGACCGCGACCACCACCACAGCGGCCATCAGGAGGTACAGTGCGGTCCTGGGGATCTGGATGACGTCTCGAGCCGGTGGTTTATAATCCTTATACAGCGGAGCCTCGTACACCGCGAACTGATACACCGCGTTCCCGAGGTCGGACGCGTTCATCCTGCTGATGTTAACCGGGTTCATGTCCGAATGTCGCGGACTTCACGTTTCAGATCCTGTCCGATAGGAAACTGCTGTATCCAAAGTAACTCAAAATCTCTAATGTCGCGTCTCTTATTGATAAAATAACGTCTTTCATAGTGTATCTGCTGGGTTAATTACGTGCAAAAAGTAAAGTGTTGTTAATTAATAGAAAAACAGAATATAAGAAGAAAGTTGTCGTTTAAATGAAGTTTAGAATCGATGCTTTAAAAGCGGACGCGGCTCGAGACGCGCGGTGATGTAAGTGACTTCCCCTCATCCAGCGCAGCGGTAATGATCTTTACTCGCTCAGCGCGCTGATTGGTCGATTCCCTCTCATCAGCGTCACGTCAGGTGAAATATAAATCGGGCTGATCTCACGGATCCGCTGTTACACGTGCTGACGTAACATCATTTATTGCTGAAACACCAAACATTATTTGTCGTTCGAATGAAAGCACATTGTCCAGAAATCAGTTTATTGTTTTAAATCCATAAATACGAGAACATTTACAAGAGCTTGGTGATTCTAAACAGCGGGTCCCGACCGACTTCAATGCACACAGGATGTCGAGTACACTTGACCAAACTTTATTTATTTTTAAAGTGCTATAAAGTAGCTTTACTTAATGAAAGTGAGCAAATAACGATCGCTTTGATATCTGAGTGAATTAATGCTTTAACCATTTTGTAATTACGTTTGCCTTTCGGTGAACAAAGAGCAGATGCGACTTTGGACCCATTGACTAAACTTGCAGAAATGACAATGGTATTTTCACACTGTTTGAGAGCTGTGTAGATGTTATGTCATTACTTAAAGTCCATCACAGCCTTATTCAGAGAGAGGTTTATTTCCCAACAGTGAATGACTGGAGTCCAGTGATGGCTCTTCCCAAGATCAGAGCGTGAATGTCATGTGTACCTGTGGGGCAGAAAGACAAAACTGTTATGTCTTAAATAAGGTTTTCACAAACTTAAAACGAGGGTTCAAGCATCAAGTGGCTGAGAGCGTTTCTAATATCCACATTAAAGCATATACTGGCCTCTACTGGGCAAATCTGCACATTTGCATTCACAGTATATGCATTTTTTTGTGTTACGGCCCACATCCTTGTATTCTTACCTTCATATGTATTGACCGCCTCTAGGTTCATGACGTGGCGTATGACGTGATACTCGTCTGATATGCCGTTTCCGCCCAGCATGTCTCTGGCCTGTCTGGCGATGTCCAGGGCTTTACCGCAGGAGTTGCGTTTCAGCATGGAGATCATCTCTGGTGCGTATCTACGTTAGAAAATTCAGAGAGCAGTGTTCCATAAGGACAATGCACTATATTCTTTTAAATGACATGTAGCATGTTTAATCATATCTTATGCAAAGCTGGGAAACCTGCAGGTTAAGCAAGCAATGTTTTCGTACTTCTTTTCGTCGATGAGTCTGCCCAGCTGTAAACAAGACTGGAGTCCAATCGTGATCTCCGTCAGCATGTCCGCCATTTTTTTCTGCATGAGTTGGTTTCTGGCCAGAGGAACTCCAAACTGGATTCTAATGGTAAGAAAAACATTCATTCATACATACTTTGATATCTGTAAGCAGTTCATGTGACTGTATTTACATTTATGCATTTGGCAGATGCTTTCATTCAAAGCGACATTTGCACTCGGGGTTTTCATTTGAAGGTTTCTGTAAATCAAAGCCATATTATGGAATCGCTAAGCTACAGGAAGACAGTAAAAGACATTAGCTCACCTGTCCAAGGTGTACTGACGGGCGGCATGAAAGCAAAATTCTGCAGCACCCAGTGCACCCCATGCGATGCCATATCGTGCATTATTCAGACACCCGAAGGGACCCTACAAAAACACAAGTATACAATCAAATACGCGTTGTCATAAAATTGCTAGGGTGTTCTGGATGGTTGTGCGCTATTAAACCTGTGTTACTGTCCATCAATATACTCACAGCAAGGCCAGACACATGTGGTAGCAAGTTTTCTTCCGGCACTTCGACCTCATCCATGAGGATCATGCCAGTGGCTGATGCCCTGAGGGAGAACTTGCCCTCAATCTTGGGTGTGCTCAGCCCCTTCATTCCCCTCTCGAGAATAAAGCCTCTCACTCGGCCATCGTCGCATTTGGCCCACACCACACAGATATCAGCATATGGGGAACTAGTGATCCTGTTCAAAGGAAAAAATCACACTTAGTCAGGTTTTTATTCGGAGCTGATCTGAGGTCAGTTTTGTTGCCAGTGCTCTGGTGGTCAGTATAGCGAGGCTCAGGTATGATGTATTTTTGTATGCAAAACCCAGAAGCGAGTTAGCATTTTAGAACTTCTGGTAACGTAGCTCCAAAGTCGATGGGTGTTTTGAATGGGTTTTGGGTAAATCGCCCGGAATAAGGTTGGTGTTAAACAAAGTGTCCAAATATTTTAGTTTTATTCTTATTCTATGACATAAAACACACAAATTATAACCCGCTTGTGATTTTTAAAGCCTGATTGTGTGTTAAAAACGGCGGTTGCAAACAAGCTGCTAAAAGCAACTACTAAAGCTCACAAATAATGCAACATGGGCACAAATCTCTTAAAACATGGATGCGGATTCATTCACAGAGCAATTACTTAAAAGGGAACACATTTTTAATCAAGTTTGAAAGAGATTTCGGAGGATTGGTGGTGATGACGTTGATATCGATCGACCTTAAGTGTAGTCTGTTTATAGCATCGTGTTAGCTTTCTACTTCTGCAGATTGTATTTCTGCTTCAAAAGTAACAAAAGTGGTGTTCATTTGTAAGTATTATCTTGATAGACAAAACGTGTAAACATCATACACATATGATAATCACAGAGCATATTTTTTGCGATCTTTCAAAAGTCTATGGGAAAAATGCATCGAGGGAACCAGCATGAGTTAGTCTAGAAAAATACATCATCTCTGGATTACTGGATTATTCATCTAAGGAATGAGATCTCATCAAATTGGGTTTTTTTCCTCAATCACAGGTGCATAGACATTCATCCATTCCACTGACCTGTATAGATTTAAATCTTTACATATTACATAATTCCTCTACTGTGATTTCAGATCAGACTTCATGTTGCATTCATGATTGTTAAGTCAACAGATGGTCAGTGTGCTTCTAAAGCAGTGAGGGACAAATACCCTGTAGAGGTGAAGCTACAAATCTAAATATGGACCATGTCTCTTACATAACAGACAAGACTGATGAAATCACTTTATGTTGTGCAACTTCACTGCACATTTAGGATTAGGACAAAGCCGTTTTCTGAAAGAATGTTGTTATTTTAAGTCAACTTTTCATAAATACATGTATTTACTGTTTATTGCTTAAAAGTGAAATACTTTGCAAAATTTTAGGTCTAAAAAAAATGCAGAGCATATTTTCTGTTATTTTCACCTGTTTCTCCAATTTCTAAAAATAAATCCAAATAGAAACAATCCTTGTGATTAAAATTTGGGAGAAATATGGTTAGAAGTTCACAGACAAAAATGATAATTTTACCCAATAGTAAATTCAGAAAAACTGAAAATAATTTTAAAAAATAATCTACTTTTTACCCGCGGTGACCGATTCAAGAGTGGACGTTAATCCATTTACAAATAAACATAACATTTTCTCATACAAGTTTGTATCCCTCTGAATCCCTCTTTCTTTTTATGACCAATAACCTTTTCTATTCTGATATATAAAAATAAACCCTGCCCTACATTTTATATCAATGAATATACTCTCACCAAAGAAGATCCTGACTAAACCAAAAAATGCGAACTATTCCGTGGCATTTACCATGTTTTCGCTCCACTGATGGAATAGGTACCACTGGAGGGGTTGTATTTGGCCTTGGTCTCCATGCTGCCAGGATCACTTCCATGGTTTGGTTCTGTAAGTCCAAAACAGCCCAGAATCTCTCCACGAGCTGGGCAAAATGAACACGTTGCACTTTTAGCATGGTGCCACATTTCCCACACATTTTGAAATGTACACCGAGATGCAGATTTGACTAACCCAGTTTAGGCAGGTACTTCTGTTTCTGTGCTTCTGATCCATAGGCATTGATGGGATGCATGACCAGTGAGGACTGAACACTCATGACGGAACGGTATCCGCTGTCCACTCTCTCCACTTCCCGAGCGATCAGACCGTATGCTACATAACTGGTGCCGGCACATCCATAACCTACAAGAGAAGAGATCGAAGTCATATTGTGCGTAAACAACATAGAATACAGTCCCAATGGTGGCCAGTGTATTAATGTACCTTGAATGGTGGGTCCAAGGACACCAAGTTCTCCCATTTCGTTCACAATCTCCCGATGAAAAACTGGAACCAAAAGTCAAAGATGAATGCCTGATCTTGGGCAGAATACATACTGGTGTTGCGTTCATCACATTTACTCACCTTCGTTCCTGTTGGCCAGGAGGATCCGGGGCATGAGCTTCTCCAGGCAGTAGGTGCGGAAAGTGTCTCTGATCATGATCTCATCTTCTGTGAGCTGGCCCTCCAGATCCAAAGCATCACGCCAGTTAAACTCGACCGCAGCTAAAAGAAACAAGAAAAGCTTATTTATAGCTAAAATAGACTACAGCGTGTTAAAGTTATGGTTTACCCTAAAATTCTTTCATCCTTTATTCACCTTCATGTCATTCCAAATCTTGGATGACTTTCTTTCTTATGCAGAACACAAAAGATTATATTTTCGAAGAACAACTCTGGACCCTATTGACCTCCATCGTATGAAGATTTCTCAAAATATCTTCTTTTGTGTTCCACTGAAGAAAGAGACTATACAGGCTTTAAACAACTTGAGGGTGAAAAATTGATGTCTTTAAATATATAAAACGTATTTACGTGTCTTGGTTGATTTCTTTGACTCCACTCCCTCTAAGAAAAAAAATGGGATACAGTAATTGGTTCTGAAATCATGAATGTGTGGTAAAAATATTTTCTGCTTTAGTCTACTCTTAAGTAACGGCTAGAGTCACTTGAAGTAGTGATCTTATTCTAACCTTTTTGTAAAAATGCTGCTGTGCCCTGGGTTCGTGACACAGAGACCACAGAACATCTCTGTGAGGTCACCAGCAAGCGTGAGAGAGCTGTTCTTAATGCCATTTTCTCCAAATCTGAAAAAATATATATATATTTATTACATAAACATATACATGAACTCTCACCAATTCAACAAGTAAGAATTATTACAGTATCAGTGTACCACAATACTGTAATTATATAAAACATACATTGTATTTTATTTATATAATACAAATCGTAGTTCACTTTAGTAGATATTTAGGCATGTGTAACTTAAGTCTGACCTGAATTTCTGGTTGGTTCTTTACCTTCCAGATTTTTTTACGTTTAGTAAGGCACGCAAAATTACTTAATGTGTTGTACAAAGTCTGAACTGAACTCGAAGGTTCAACGGCCTATAATGTTTAACTTATAATGTAAGCATTTAATATGTTGTTCTATTGTGCGTGCACGCGTGGTTACACAACGTCACTTACTTAACGTACCGTAGACACGTTTACGTTACATAACTTGCATACAGCATATACTCTCACGCAACTCACATACACTTAAAACTACGTTTAATCGTCCTCAACTTCCTTCTTATCTCAAAGGTGCATGTCATGCAGTCACGCTGAAAGCAAACATAAAGAAACACTGACTGTACCTTCACCTTTTCGATCAAATGATCTCCCTCTAACACGCAACAACAACACTAACGTTACATATATTTAGAGATTCTGCGCGTGGAACAGGAGGCGTCGCGACGTATCCGCCATGTTTTGTGTGGCATTCTGCATACATTCCGTGGCATTTTCTACACAAGCATCATCTTAAAGAATAACGTATACTTCACAATTATATATATGTGTGTGTTCATTTGGCCAAAATACAAGTGGTATCTAAAATATTTTATTTATTTATTTATTTATTTCACCAACATTATAAACTGGCCACACTCGTAATGGCTGAAAAGAACCGCTGTTACATATCGGAACGTCGTAGGCGTTGATAGCGCCCCGCGATCTGATTGGATGATTACAAAGCCTGGTTTATGACGCCTTTAAAGGATGATGGCATTACCCAGACTGCTCAGTGGGTGTCGTGAATGTTATTGTTATAAATATTTACGCTTCATTATTCTATGACAGGGGTTTCAAAACTGTTTTGTCAGATTAACCCCTTTGATTTAAATGATTTACTTGAAGTACTCCGTGTGATTTTAAGTTAATATTTTGATAGCATAAATGGGCGTTTGCACGTTTAATTTCGAAATATTGTTTACATTTTTTATCAGTAGTGTTTTACACTCGGTAGTGTTATTACATACCTATTGTTGAACCTGTGCAATTTATTTGCAATTACAATTTTGTTGTTTAAAATAATGGAAAAAACTTGAATGCACACTGGTACTTATGAATCTAATGGCCTAGGGAAGTTATACAAGGTTTTAGTGGTGTGAGACCAGCACAGTACATTTGTGGTTACAATGGTTTTAGTACATTGCAACCAAACAACTATAGTTTCTAGTAAAACCATAAATGTTAGGAATAGAATAAATAATGAATGGTTGTGTTGGCTTGTGTGTATCCAGGCAGAGGGTGACAAAGAAATGAAACGTAATGCTGTTTATTGCATTATTCATCATGACAATGTGAGAGTATCAGATTAGGTCAGTAGTTTTAACACTTCTCTAATTGATGTTTCTATACTCGGTTGCTATTGAACTGAACGCATTTGACCTGCACTGTTTCTTTCTAGCCAGGCAAACACTAGGAACAAGAATTTTGTATATACCATTTTACACATACTATAAACCCCTTAGGAAAATGAAGGATGGTCTAATTATAATAACCCGTCCTCTTGGGGTAAACAGCCATGTTTAAAAAAAAGAAAGACTCCATAGTTTAATACAAATACCATGGTAAACCTCAGGTTTTTGTGGTGAGACCATAGCACTTTTCTGTTTAGTTTGGCTACAAAGAAAAGAATATGATTGCTAACATGGTTAATATATAATATAATGCAACTTCGGGATTTTAAGGAGTCAAATATTGTTTTAATCTTCTAGCGTCAATAAAATAATAACATGATATCTTAATATATAAAAATGACGCTTTAGTTCATTTAATAAAAAGAAAAATGTTTATTTCTTGTTATTAATCAGTAAATTCCAGCGAAGAGCGTTGACGTTTCATTGGCTGATACGGATGTCTGTCCGTTTTCCAGCTTTTTGATTGGTGGACGCAGCCCACGCTCTCTCTCCCGTTGGAAAAGCGAAATACATCATCATGCGTGTGCTGTTAGTGTACCGCACACTTCCTCCGTATGAGACTGATGAAACATTCCTCACAAGCCTAAGCGATACTGTTGCATTTGAGATCTAAGACATTGACACAAGTGCGCATCCGTCTGTCATGGAGCCGGACGAGAAAACCCCAGAGTCCAAATATGGTAAGAGGTTTTCATTTTTAAAGGGCGGGTCCCCGTGGAAACAATGACTGATGCGGCGGGCGTGGGTCTCGCGGATTTTGATGAAAAATATCAATGCGGAATTGCACGTGATGCGCCGGGACTCGACCCCATAAAGCACACGACCCGCCCGCGATTGAATATTAAAGGGCGGGGGCGAGCAAGAAAACAACAGGCTTGTGTTGTTGAAACACGTGTTTCGGGATGTTTGATTCGATTTATGGGTCCGTGTGTGAAAAGAAATTGATCCGCTCTTATTACTCCGTAACTACAACGTGTGCTTTTTTAAATAAACCTTAACATATATATTTTTATAATATAAAGAATCCGTGAAAAGGTGTGTGTTGTGTTCTGTTTTACTGTAAATTAGTAGTATTTGTAATAAGTCCTTAGTAACCACAGGTAAAACCATGGATGACTTTTCATTACCATGGTAACATCAGTGGGAGTTTGTAATAAAAACAGCAGAAACCTAAACCCATTTAAACACCAACTTGGTCTCAAATGTTTCTCGTTAAATTGCTTTGGAGAAAAAATGTGAAACGGATGAGACAATTGCTGAAACACAAGAAGAGCATGGAGGTGAAATGAATGTATATTGAAAACAATAATCTGGATTTGGGTTTTTGAGTTCATGTTGAGATCTTCGATTTCGATCTTCTTTGACAAATCTGAGCTGTTTTTTGAGACATTGTTGAGATCTCTTCTGAAACGCTAACGGAGACATTTGTCAAGACTCTTTCAGAAATATCTAAAACACATGAGACTTAAAATGGTCTATTTGGTGTTTTCTCACAAACCCAGCTGGCAATGGAACATTTCCACTTGCGGATTAGTGTGGACAGACCGTGTGGACACGCCAGGACGACGTGTTAACCCCTATGCAGTTTTAGTGATTTTCTTGACATCCCGTTGCATTCTTGAAGTAGGATTTTGGAGTTCTGTGTCTGCTCATGTCAGTGCCGATTTGCTATTCATTCAGGACAAGTCGTAACGTGATGTTCGGTATAGAGTGCACACAACTCCAACTCACCTTCCTCTGGATCCAGTCTTTAATGCCGTGTACACTATAAAACCGTCTGTGTCCAGTGTAACTTTATCACAGGGCTGGTTCATGAATGACAATGAAACATTTTTCTCCGGTTGCCTAGCAATCTCACATCGTTGCAAAGGCATCTTGAATATCAGCAAGCCGTATTGTGCCAGGAGATCACGTCATTCTGCGGGTGGAAAAGGTCAGTTTGAGACAAGGGCCAAAGTGTGTGATAAGAATCAAGCTGTAGGTTGCCCTCCGGCCAAATGTTTGATCAAGGCATCAGATCAGGCTGGAATAGGGAAATAGGACAACGTGACGACACAGAAACATTATCACATGAGCACATACAACAGCTGGGTACTACAGATTGCCATATTGGAACAGCAATCTGATCTTTAGAACTGTATTGTTCCTCCAGATCACGGCATTAAACTGCACTATTGAAATTGCCTGATGGAATTTATTTGATGGAAAGTGCATTGAAGAGGTCATTTATTCACCCTCATACAATTGAAATTTGGATTGAAACACTAAAGAAGATATTCTGAGAAATGTCTCAGTCGGTTTGTGTCCATACAATGGAAGTTAACGGGTCTGAAGTTGAGAAAATGATGGAGGAATTTTCATTTTCGAACTTTCACTGTGGCAAAAGCAGTTTGTATGAAAAGTATTAACGCGATCGTACAAATTCATATGGATTCGCCACCTCATTAAAAAAACTTTCAAATGGTGACTGTGTTGCACAAACCCTGGAGTGATTTACAGCACCTAGTTGGAATTGAAATCGATTTATGCAAAACGTAAATAAATAAAATCCAATCGGTCAATGTTTTGTTATAAATGATGTTATGACTGCAATGAATGCTAAAGGCAGAGGGGTTCTTACATTTGCCCCGTCCCAACTTAATGTTTATAACGGAAATTCCTCAACACAGGAAAGAAAACGTCAAGCCAGTTCATGGGTTCTTTAAGGAAGTAGGTTCCTGTAGTCACAACGCTTTATAGAGATTGAAAGAAGTGGCTGGTTTCCTGTGTTGCTCTGATGACGGAAGTGAACTGATGAGTCTTTTACTGTAGCTGACGATAACAAGACTAAAAATACTGTGAAGACTTATCAACTGTGATGGGAAGAACTTTGCATGATGGAAAACAAGGTTTGATATTTGAATTTTCTGTGTTTCAGAGTATTGAGAGTTTGAAGTGGTAATAAATATGTATAATAGATATAGATATGATGACAGTATGTCACTAAAAGAAATTCAAATGTTGATGACCTGTTGTTTTTTATACTAATAGAAGTTTGAATCAAGTGATTTAATACGTGATAAGCTGATATCAGATCAGTATGTATGTGTGATTTTAGCACGGTTAGCTTTGACGGGTCGTTTGGAGAGCTCTCAAAAGCTCTGGTCATTGGGGAGCTGTTTGTGGATGACTAAGTGCATCTGTCTACTTCACGATGACTGCTCTAATGGATGCCAACTCAATAAAATAAACTGTCAATAGGACACTCACGCTGTACATTACTACAAACCGAGATCTATATGTTAGCTGGGGTTGTGTGGTAGTTGAGTGTAGCCGATGATTTTTGGACGTCACCAAGACCCAAACCCACAGAAATCACAGGACGGTACATTCTCTCTCTCTATAGTACAAAAAATAAGAAGATTTTTCTTTATAGGAAAAGATCAAACGCGTTTCTAAACCTTCCTCCAGTCTTTAATAATTCAGATATTCATTTTTGAAATGGATCTAAGAACCCAGAAATCTTACAATGTCATCTCAACAAGACGAAGTTAACTGAGAAATGATATCCGTAAGTCTTTTTGGAAAAAAGCACCTGCCAAATCCATCAATTTAAATGGTCACGCCAACCGAAATGAAAAGTTGTTGTTTATTTGTGTGGATTGTGTTCAACAAATTCATTAGCTAATTTGTGTAAATGAAATGAAATTTAACGTTGGAGTAAAAACAACAGTAGTGATCGTCATGAAAATGCTGGATATCAGGCACAGAGAGCTTCATAACATTTAGTTAAGAGACCACAGGATGCGCTTACCCTGCCCAACCTGCTTCCCTAAATAGACAGCATGTTTTTGCCAAATTCACACTTGGCTGTGTTTTGTGTGAGGCATTGCACAGATGACAACACACACCTTTTCATGTGAATACTCCACAACCTCAAGCTAAAAATGCCTGTTCTGCAACACCAGCCATCAAATATAAATCGAAATATTCTGGTGTTATACATTTTGATTCCCCCCAGACGCCGAATGTACAGTTATGTCATAAAAAAAGAAGATTGTAAAATTGTTCGCAATTTTTTGCACCAGAATTTTGTCACACTTGAATAGGTTTTAACTCAACCCATGTTTCAACGACAGACTCTTTGCTAAATCTGCATTACATTAAAGGTCCAGTACGTAATTATTTTGGCAGGATCTATTGACAGAAATGCAATATAATATACATAACAGAACGCCTTTCATAATGAAGCGTTATGTTATTATTACCTTATAATGAGCTTTTCCTATTTACATACAGCGCGGGTCCCCTTGCATTGAATTCTCCATTTTGTTTCTACAGTAGCCCTAAACAGACAAACTGCTCTATTGAGCGTTTCATAAATATATTATCTCCTTCGGCAAAGAAGTGAAAACATGAAATTTTTGACTTTTTTGAAAACGACGAACTACAGAACATGTAATATCGTCAATATGGTGACATCATATGCATGCATGTGTGCGTAGGCCTACTTCACAACCAAAACAACAATTGCTTACTACAATGCTGCTTTAGATTTCTGTTTTACTACATCATTGTTGTGTGAAAGTACCCTTATTTTTAGTACATTTACATGAATGCATTGGACAGACTCTTTGAAGCGCAACACATACAGTAAATTCCCACAGACTCATTTTGTTATGAAATGAGCTGAAGCAGTTGTATCCAGCCAACATGACACCTTAGGCAGTGTTAAACTGAAAACTGAGTTAAACTTTAATTGATTTGTGAGATCCATCAGGTTTAGCATTTACTTACACAAACATGCCCTATAAAATCTACGGCAGCGTTGGCATGGTGTCACTGCCTCCTCATCACAACACATGGCAGCCTGCACAGTCTTGAAATAAATGTCTTGAATGACAGAGGGGAACTTTTTTGGTTACTTGCCATAGACGTCTATTGTTTTTATACTGAGATGGTACAACCTTCCATCCCTCTATATAACCCAGACTCTCACAGAATAATTTTTTGCATTTCTTTTCAAATAAGCATCATTGTAAATATTTATTCATCAGTTTCCGCACAAGGAGACATTAACCTTTTGTCATTTAGCAGATGCTCTTAACCAAAGCGACTTACAGAGAGTTCAGGGAGCAATAAGCGATATGTCATACAGGAGCAATAATACAATAGGTGCTAATACAAAGTTACTAGTTTAAACAAAAGCTAGAACAATACCTGTTGAGAGAAAGAGAGAGGGCTGTGATGCGAGCTGCTACAGTGGTATCGTCTGGGTGAAATGAGGTTTAAATCTGGGTATCGTCAGCATAACAGCGATAGAAGAAGCTGTGTGCCTATATGATGGGTCCCAGGGATGTCATGTAGATGGAACAAAGCAGCGGTCCAAGCACCGATCCCTGAGGGACCCCAGTGATCATGTTGTGAGCAGTGGACAGCGAGCCCATCCATGACACCCTGAAGGATCTGTCGGAGAGGTAGGATTTGAACCAGTGGAGAGGAGATTCCTAGAGATGACAGGGTTGCTTTATCTGGTGATTGACGGTGTCGAACGCTGCAGATAAGCCTAGCAGAATCAGGACAGAGGATTTAGATTTCCCTTGGCTAGCCGATAGCAGTGCAGTCTCTGTGGAGTGGTTTGTTTTGAAGCTTGTCATCCAGTAGTTTATTCTGGGATAGGTAGGAAGATACCTGTTTGAAAACTGTCAGTAGTAGAGGGGTCCAATGTGTGCTTCTTAAGTAAGGAGAGAGAAACAAGAACAAGAATGCTTACTGAAGTAATAAATAAACATGAAGATATTACATTTGTTGGCTGGATATGTACATAAATTACATTTCTTCTTGCAATAAATAAACATTTTTAATATCTTTACAGGCGAGCAGAGAAAATTTGACCCCACATTTAAAGGCCCAATATATAACAGGTGAGACAACCTTTATAGAATTATATTTACATTAAAAGAATGATATGTATGAGCATTAATGGCTCACATTTTGTTTACAAACTTCATAAACATGTGATCTCATGCGCAAACCTTTTCTTGTTGAGCAGGGGATGCACAGACATTCTGTGTTGTATCTTGTTCATCTTGGCCTTGCTGGGATACTTTGCTGTTGGAATTCTGGGTAAGTTTCAACACTCATATTTGTATGTTTTTAGAACACAATATGCAGTTGGTGAATTTAAATGTGACAAAGTAAACCATTCATAGCTTGGGTTGGTTTGGTGTATAGTAATGTCACATTTTGACTTTTATTGTGAAGCGTGGTCTCAGGGTGACCCACGGAAGGTGATCTACCCAACAGACAGTAGGGGTCAGTTTTGTGGACAGGTTGGAACCCCTCTTGAGTGAGTGAAGTCACACGGCAACTTTGAAAAATGTCTTCCATGTTTTCACTGTGGTTGTCATGTTACGAAATGTTCTTGTATGTGATGTGTGAATGTAAAAGGAAGAAGCCCCTGTTGTTCTACTTCAACATCATGAAGTGTGCCAGTCCTCTGGTTCTGCTGGACTTTCAGTGTCCTACTACACAGGTTTGGTGCACTTCTTTTCACAGCACCGTGTGACTGTACTGTTTGTCTGTTGATGGCATGTCACAGTAGAGTTTTTGTGTTTGTTTTGACAGATCTGTGTGGAAAGTTGTCCAAATAAATTCATGACTTTAGTGAAGGCCCTAAAAAATCAAGATGACAGGGAATACTACAAACAGTTCTGTAAGGAGGGAACCAACATCACTAACATGGTGAGTTACTTCACACTGACTCAATAGAGATATTTTTTATATAAAGCACATTTAGTAATTGGATAATGCAGCATTTAAATATACAGTAGAATGATCAGGTTTTATTGATCATGGACGCTTGAAATGAATAGTGAAGCATTTTAGAGATTTAAGTATTGTCCCATATCATCAGAGAGCGGTTGTACTGATATGATGGATTATAATAAAAGCCTGAGGATGTCGAGAGAGCTGGAATGATATCCGTGTGTCAGACATGACACGTGATATTGAAACATATGCAACTCAAATAATCCTAAATTATTTTTTTCAGAATGCTCCCCGAATCCTGAAGGACGGCTTGTGTCCTTCAATGCTCACACCTAGCAAGGCTTGTAAGCGATTTCATCTTTTGTTGTAGTTCAACAACTCTGATTCGACCATAGTTGTTTATTGTCTTAAGTCAATTTCTGTACACCTGTATTTCAGTCACGCGGAGGTGCTTGCCTGCTTTGGAGACGCTGAAGGGCGGCGTGGTCGTGATTGGCAATAAAACCACATTTACAGATGGTGAAGGAGAAAATATAAATGCGACGGATCTCCTCGATGCATCGAAGTAAGTCATGTCATGTGTCTGTTTATGAACTGTTAATGTCATTAATAGCGGTCAATTCACTCTTTTCGGCTCAAAAACCTCTCGGATGCTAAATGCCTCGAAAGAGTCCTCTTGTTCATTTGTATGGTGGTTTTCAGTATTGAAAAGCTGAAATTTTTGAATGTGCATATTTCTACTTATTCGTAATTTTGTTGTTTATAATTCTCATTCATTTTTACAGGAAATCCAATGTAGTGGTGGAGGCTCGGGCGGTGGCCATGAGAATATTTGAGGATTATACTCAGTCCTGGCACTGGATTCTTCTGTAAGTACAGCGGATGTCTTCCCTACACTTGCTAGCCTGATGTCCTTTCATGATGAATCAGATTATCACTTAGCAAATGTATGTTCTTGTCAGTGGATTGGTGGTCGCCATGTTGGTCAGTCTGATCTTCATCCTCCTGCTGCGGTGTTTAGCTGGAGTCATGGTTTGGGTTATGATCATCTTGGTCATTCTTGTGATTGGATACGGTACGAGATTTCACAACTCGTTCTTCTTAAAGAAAAACAAATCAATTCATTGTTTCGCTAATCATTGTTTTTGCTCTCTGAGTAATAGTTTACATTTGTAGTTTTTTCTTGTTTCCGTGCAGGTATTTTCCATTGTTACATGCAGTACGCGAGTCTGAAAGGACAGGCGGGTTCTGATGTCACTATCAAAGATTTGGGTCTTCAGACAGACTTCTCTGTATACTTACAGATCCAGCAGACCTGGCTTGCATTTAGTGAGTGTCTTTAGGTTAAAGTATATATTTGTTTTCTTGCAAACACGCACTTGTTCACCATATGCATCATGCACATTATTTATGCTGCAATTATTTTGTAAGCAGTCAAGAGAGCCATACAGAATACATAAAAATAGATATGTGTTATAGTATGATAGCATTCCATAAGAGGGGAATCCTTTCATTCATACTGCAAAGTGTTTGTGTTATTTTCTCTCTGTCAGTGATCATCTTGTGTATCGTGGAGGTGGTGATCATTCTGTTACTGATCTTCCTCAGGAAGAGGCTGTTGATCGCTATCGCTCTCATTAAAGAGGCCAGCAGGTCTGCACTTCACACGTTAAACAGCAATGTGTCAGACAGGGGCTATTTTGGGCTTGGTTAACACAGAAAACCGATTGTGTTTTTCAGAGCCATCGGTCATGTGATGTCATCACTGTTTTACCCTCTGCTGACCTTTGTTCTGCTGTCTCTGGTCATCGCGTACTGGGCGATCACCGCCGTGTATCCTACAGAAAACTAAATCACTTACGATGTTGTGACATTAAGTTATGTGATATATATATATATTTATATACACCTTCTACACGAATGTGATCTCCTTAACAGTTATTTAGATTTTTGTCAACTTCCAATGAGCCAGTGTACAAGGTTTTCAATACTACAGAGTGTTCATATTTCAGAGACAGCTGTAACCCTGAGGTCAGTGCTTCATTTTGTCATCCGTCACCGATTTATTGCCTGTCCCAAATATGAGTCAACGTCTATGTCCTGTGTTTTGCATAATTTGCAGAGCGAAACTAAAATATAAATACACTTTGTTCTCGCCTCAGACTTTCAACAGCTCAAACGTCACGGCTGAATGTCCCGATGCCGAGTGTCTGTTCGCCTTTTATGGAGGAGAGACGCTATACCACAAGTATCTGATCGTGTTTCAGTTTTACAATTTATTCCTCTTCTTCTGGTGTGCCAACTTCGTGACAGCGCTGGGACAGGTCACGCTGGCAGGGGCGTTTGCCTCCTATTACTGGGCCTTTAAAAAACCCGATGATATCCCAGCATACCCTGTGTTCAACTCTCTGGGACGCGCCCTCAGGTGTGCATTTAGAGAATTTATTCTTATAATAGATTCATTTTTATAATAGATTGAAGATTTTGATATTTTAGATACATTTTGTAATCTTTTAATGGATTTATTTTAGAAAAGGAATCATTCTTATAAGAGATTTGTTTTATGATAGATTCATTATGTGAAAGATTCATTCTTATAATCGATTCATTTGTAATATATAATCGTTCTTTGGACGTTTTTGTTTTATTAGATAAGGTTTCATAATAGAATCATTCTTTTAAGAGATTTGTTTTATGATAGATTTATTCTTATTAAAGTTTGAATCTTTTAATTGATTCATTTTTGGAGTGGTTTATTATTTGGGATTGAATTTCATTATAGAGCCATATATTTAATAGATTAGTTCTTGTGATAGATTTATTCTTATCATGGATTCATTCTTAGATTGAATATTTTGATAAATGATTTTTGGTGATTCTTTGGATAGATTGATTTTTAAAGAGGATTGTCATTTTTTAATAACATTATAACATAGATTTTATGATTGATTCGTTGTTTAGCATTATTCATCGTTAATATATATTTGATATATAAATATATATATCAAAATATATATACTTATTTGTCATGATAAGTTCATTCTTATAATATATATTTTATACTTCTCGTTATGTAGATTGAATATATTGATGGTCTTGTCTTCCAGGTACCACACCGGTTCTCTGGCGTTTGGTTCACTCATTCTTTCTATCGTTCAGATCATCAGGGTGATATTGGAGTATCTGGATCAGAAGCTGAAAGGTTTCTCTGCTTTTCTCCATCTTCATGTTTCATATGTTCCTCTAGAATCTTTACAGACCCTTCACTTTTCTCACAGTGTTGGTGTCACTCACCCTCTCTGTTCCGTGTGGGATCAAAAACATATCATTTTATTTTCTATGGAGCACCAAAGAGATTGGATGGCTTCAGAAGACGTTTGGCAAACAGCACATGAGTCATATTTGTAAACGCTGACGGAAAGTTCCCTTTGGAAAGAATGACTCAATTTAAACACAATTGGGTTCTGTTATAATGTTAAACATAGATTAAAAGCAAAGCAAAATAAATCCCTTTTCAGACTTTATTTGCTTATGGATGGTCCAATAAATTCATTGCAAGGAAAATGTGAAGTACGGAATACCGAAGACGCAGTGATTTATAAATGTGTATTATATTGTGTTTTATGCTTTGAGTTTTAATTGTGTGATTTAATGTCCACAGGCGCCCAAAACAAGTTTGCCAAATTCCTCCTCAGCTGTTTGAAGTGCTGTTTCTGGTGTCTGGAGAAATTCATCAAGTTCCTGAACAGAAATGCTTATATCATGGTACAGATATTCTTCATAGACTTTTTAACCATTACTTCAAAACTGCATAAACTTCAACCGTCCTTATCTTTTCAGGTGGCAATATATGGAAAGAATTTCTGCACGTCTGCCAAAGATGCGTTCTTCCTTCTGATGAGAAACATTGTCCGGTATGTTTCGGCTGGATCTGAACCTTTTAGTTTTGTAAATTTATCTCAGTATTTCATATCTAAAACCATTCTGTCTATCAGTGTCGCGGTTCTGGACAAGGTGACGGACTTCCTCTTATTTTTGGGCAAACTTCTCATCGTGGGAATTGTGGGTGAGTGATTCGGTCACATGAATCCAGGTTATTTAATGAACCTGACGTCTGACGCCTGTTGTTTCTTTTTTTTTGCAGGGATTTGTTCCTTCTTCTTTTTTACGGGCCAGATTAAGTTTGTGGAGGACGCCGCTCCATCTCTTAACTATTACTGGGTGCCTATATTGGTGAGTAAACTTGATCGGTCAGACAATGCCAGTTTGTTTAAGGATGGATTGTGTTCAAATATTGTTTTCTATCGTTTGCAGACTGTGGTGTTTGGCGCATATCTGATCGCTCACGGCTTCTTCAGTGTTTACGCAATGTGTGTGGACACACTCTTCCTCTGTTTCTGTAAGTGTGAAAGATTCATTTTATACACATGATGAATACTGTATGAACAATTATTAATCAAAATGATGTATGTGCAATGCATGAATGATTTGAATATTTCCAAATGTCATGCATGCTTGTATTCCAATGTCTGTAAGATGACCAGCAATCCGAAATATGTAAGTTATAGAATTTACTGTTTTAAAATATACTTTAATATAGTTCAGATTGATGCGCCAATTTATTACACTACTGTATTTCACTGTATATTGTATATCACATTATTTAGCTAGTTATTTTATTCATGGTGCAGCCCTACAAACTTTTGGATTTGGAACAATTTCAATGGCAATTCAATTTGTTTTATAAAGTGCTTATCATTGTTGTAAAGCAGCTTTACATACATTATAATGAAATAATAACTATATTAATAGACGAATCAATAAAATAAAGGCAATTTATGGTATTCAACTACGAGGTATACATTATTTATTTATATATTATTATTAGTATTTATTTTAATTTACAATGTATGCAAAGCTGCTTAAGAATAGTTTTAATGAATGAGAATGTTTTTCAAAAGGCTTTCGGTATTTGATCTTTTGACTGTTGCCAACAACTTAACATATTTTCTGTGTTAATCTGGCCTGTTTCTGTCTTGAAACATTTTTAACATTTCTTTCTAACACAACAGAGCGCAACAGTTATCAGCCTCTTTTTAAGAAGTCTTGGTCGCAGAAGAATTCTCATTCATTTCACCTATAGATATTTAAACAAATCCTCAATATAAAAGACATAAAATCAACCAGCTCACAGATAAATGTCTTTATTATTTATTATTTATCGTTTAGATAATTTTTCTTGGAATTAGAAAATGAAATTTATATTAGATTCTTATTATGAGTAGTGTCGTTTTTGACACTAGGGGCTTTTGGCTTGCTAACCGTTTTCCTCCTTTCTCTCTCTTTCTCTCGTTTCACCATGATTCCATCCAATCATGTCCTTGCACTGCCTTCTGCTACGTGCCTTCTGCTTCTGCTCTCAAAAACACTAACAATAAAAATCTGCCCATCACGCACAAACGTAAACCCAAGGCGAAGACCTGGAAAGGAATGACGGCTCCTCTGACAAGCCATTTTTCATGTCCCCCGAGCTGCATAAGATCTTATCCATCGAACCGAGCGCAGAAGAGGCGGACCACGCGGAGACGCCCGTCGTCCAGGTACAGGCTGACGAGGAGGTACCTCTGCAGGAGAACGGAGAGGTTCGGCTCAAACAGCAGGACGTGCTCAAACAGGAGCAAGAGGAGGAGACGCCGCTAAATCAGGAGACCCGCGCTGAACAACCTCCTCAGGAAACCCAACCACAGCAGGAACCCCCAGCCGCAGAGGAGAAACCCGAAGAAGTTTCGACGCATGAGCCCGACCCCCCACAGGTCACGGCGCATCAAAACGGGCCGCAGGAGGTGGACGCCGATGACAAGGAGGAACAGGCCGCCCAACCGCAAGCAGAACCACCGCAGCTGGAGAACCAACAAGAAGACGCAGAAGAAGCGAAGCCTCAAGAAAACGGACCTCAGGAGAGTGAGACTCTGCTCACCCCTCAGGAATAGATGTCCATGATGTGTGCTACTGACTTTGGAAGCATACTTTGGAAAGAACCTCCCCTCATTCGAGTCGTATTGTTTACTCAAACTTGTAATGAATAAATCGTAACTCGTCGTAATGGATGGCATGACAATAAATACGCAGAATCAGGTTTGTACTCAAGTGTGGAAGCGATTCGGTAACGTGGACCTTAACCGCATTAGATATGCCTACATAGCACTCGTAGAATGTGTATTTGTGTATTATGTAGAACGTAAGGACGTGTTAACGTGTAGGTGCTCGACTCGTGCCTAAATATTGTTACTAATCGATGTCTTAATCATATTGAAGAATGCAAAAACATTTGGCATTATCGCTATGTTTACAGCAACGACAAAACCAAACGCCCTGTGTTTACAGTGATGCCAGCCAAGACCACACAATGCCATTTTGTACTAACGTATCTGAAAATATGTGATCATTTTAATATGGAGATTCCTGAACAAAACGACTAAAAAACAATCAAGTTTGAAAAGAAAACTCGTATTGCTGTTATATTTTGGTCTGCTGTGACTGGTTAATGTATCGACAAGAATTTTTAATGCCTGATATTTGTCGCTGATGTTTGCGCCTCTGTTGCCTCTTTTCTACCTCTCTCCTTCACTTTTCTCAGTCTTTGCATGTTGTTAATGTGATCTTACACCGTGCTTTAATAAATTTTACTCTCTTCTTCGTGGATCTCATTCCTTCTTTAGCAGTTGCCGGATTCAGTAAATTGAAATAACCACGTGCACTAGAGATGTGTTTTTTGTTGTCTCAATTCCAACAGTGGAGGATCTTGAACGTAATGATGGCACATCAGACAGACCTTACTTCATGCCTCAGACACTGCTGGGCATCCTCAAGAAGTCCAACGAAGGGCCAAAAACAGCAGAGTAAAGAGGAAAAAGAATGAAAACGGGTGGATTAACTTGCACTGACAACCAAGTGTCAACATTACAATACACGCCACATAACTAAAGCCAACAGTTTTACATGATGATTCTTTTATTGTGTATTAAACTGAGATTTTTGTTTCATTTGTGATGTCATTTGTATATGTGAGGCTTTATTTGTTTTTTATAAGTGATGCTTTTGGAAGCGCAATAATGTGTTATTGAGTTATTAATTCACTTTACTTTTGTGTACTGTGATATAACAACAATGTTTTATATTTCACAATGTTAATGTTTGACGTTTTCATAAAGAGAACGGAAGCCATTCATTTTGGTATGACAATAAAAAGTTGAATGTGATCAGTGAATATTAGTTTACATATTATTAGGAACATTTACAGAAATATCGTACATAACAGACAGCTGCGTAACTTTCATGTGTTCACAAATTGTTCACAATTGAAATACAATTCTTACAATACAATACAGTTTATTTTTGCAACGGCACTGTTTTAATGTCAATTAATTGCCTAATTAAATTGGCAATAAATATATCTATTTTAATAACGTGCATGTTTTAATGTTACTACTACGTCACTTGAGTCTGGAGCGCGTGAGCTGACGTCTTCGCTCAGTGCAGCGTGGCTCAGTTGCTAGGCAACGAGCTAAAGAAACAAGTGAACCTGCACCGACCGCGGTGATGTGGAGAGAGAAGAAATCCAACTGTAAACTTTAAAAACGATATATTTCGGTAAAAATGACGACTATGTTTATGACAGAGGGGCTCACGACCCATCTCAATGATCAAATCACTCAGCTACAGCGAAAAAATCAACTTCTGGGTAAGTTTCATGCTAACCTTTCGTCATTCTGACATCCTGCTGTCTGGCGTGCCTTTAATGAAAGCGGTCAAATATTCAATCATTTTATATGTGCATTTCAACAAAGAGCTCTATACGTTTATATCACAAATGTTGTATGACATTTCACCTTTAAATGTTCTGGTAATGGTCGTTTTTTGTACTGTCCGCTAGAGGGAGACAAAAACGCGTATTTTGAAAGCGCTCAAACTGAAATCAAGACGAATAGAGACACCACCATACAGCTCAGACAGGAGAATAAAGATCTGCACAAGAAGCTGGCAAAGTCCCTTGCTGTATGTTATGAACACACACACACACACACACACCTTTAAATCAACCCTTTTGTTAAACGTGTAGCCAAAGCACATCTGCTGCCAAATGCATAAATGTAAACGTTTGGTTTTGATGCACAGGGAGATGAACATGTTGTCAGAAAGGCATTTCAGAGCTATGGGGTGGAGAGAGCAACTTTCTCAAACATGTCTGGGAAGGTGAGAACCGATCTGGTCATTTTCTGTATCTGCATTGTAGTAATGACAAAGAATCAAACCTCCCTTAAGGGATGCAAGAGCACCTTCAAACCGGGGTTCAGTTTTTGCTCACAATTAAAGGGAATTTGCGAAATCTTTGTTGTGCAGGCAGCTCAGACGGCCCTGGATCAGAAGGTTTGTGATAAAATGAAGAAGCTCAACGCTCTGAAACACACCTCTCAGACACACAGACGCCATTTAGACAAACTGAAGGTCCAGTATCAAAAGTTGATGCCAGCGAGCAGCGCCTCTCAGCCTGATGTCCAGAAACCAGAAGAGGACGGGAAGGTATGTCGATCATCCAGTGGAAATAAACAAAAAAATATTGGGACATGAATCTCACCAAGAAATGGCCTCCACAAAACAAAAACTTTGGTAACGTTTTAGATTACGGCCCGCAATGTACCGCATCATTAAACAGGATTAACAGCGTAACTACAAAATATACCTCTACAGTACATATGTGTAGATAAAGAGGAACAATATGTAAACTTCAGGGAATAAAGGGGAAAATATTTATGAGGAAACTGCATGCCATATATTGGATTTGGATTCAATTTATTGTCATTACACACATACAAGTACAGTGCAACGAAATGTATTTTTAGAAGAAGATAAAGCATAACATGGGGAAGGTGAGGAGAAAAACATGTACACAATACACCATAGACAAGACTTGCAACAGGGATAAGTAATCCAGTTCCGACAAGCAGCCATCTGATCCTATATAACATCCAAATCAAACTGCTCTTGAATTTATTATATAGTCTCAAATGATCAACATTGATGTAGCACATTTTACACATTAAAACTCATCAAAATAACTATATAATCCCAATAATCCTAAAATCAATAAAATATATTTTACAGTTGATAGGCAGTCTGCGTGATTCATTCGTGCTGTTTTGCTTGCGCAAAAACTGAACACATCATTTCCCCTTGTTTCATGTTTGCTATAATAATAAAACAAGAACCCCGTACTTAGTTAACATCCACAGTAGCTTAATCATGGGCGCAGTGTGATATAAAACAAATTTTGTATAGTCACGCTAAGATTGTTATGTAGCATACTGCAGGTCATGGATACCACGTTCTATTAAAATAGTTACCCCTATACTTACAGTATAAATATTTTTGGGAATTTCTTGACTTTTTCCCCCTTTACCAACAGATATGTACTTAAGAGGTTAATTATTGTTACAAGATACGCTGTCAATACTGTTTAATAGTGTGGTACATTGCCGGCCGTAATCTAAAGCGTCACCAAAATATTTGAGATTTTATATACATGAACCCCCCCATATTAGGGGTTTAAATATGAATCAGGTATATTCATGCAAGCTTTTTTGTACTCAATTACCTTCGTTAGACTTTAAATAAGTTTAAAACGTGCAATACTGTTCTTAACACACACACTTCAGTAATATATTGTGGAATGATGGTAACTGTCATGTTGCCCTCAGTCACAGAATGAAGGAGACTCTGCTGGTCATCTTCCCCAAAAGGTCATTCTTCCCTGTCCTTTCCTCTTTTCTCTTCTTCTCTGTTGTAAACTGTTTATCTGAAAAGATCATTTAAATGTGTCAACACATCTTGGAAAAATATGAATGATTAAATGCTTGTATACGTGTTAAATGTGTAGACATTACGCATACTGGAAAACCGTTTGGAGAAAGCTCAACTGAAATGCCATGAAGCAGAGCACATCATGCGGGGATATCACAAACTGAAAGAGCACCTGCAGGTAACAGAGCTGACGAATGGATGACTCCAACACACTACCTCTAGTCCATAACACACAGTTCCTAAGTTGTGACTAAGGATGCGTCTGTCCTGTTTTTATAGGAGGAGAGTCTGACATTTCATTCTCAGCTGGACCAGCTGGAGGCAGACATCCAGCAACAAGCACAAGAACTCAAAGAACTAAAGGTCATGAACGGTGACCCTCAGCATTCTAGAGAGTCTGCTAAGGTAAAAAAATCGGAGGAATGTTTTACGACTGTAGGATTAATACCCATAATAATGCAAACAGGTAAAGATGTGTGTGTGTGTGCGTGCAGGCTGAGCTCCAGCTTCAGGAGGAGCAGGTGAACAGAGAGCGCATTGAGAGAGAGAAAATCCTCACCCATTATAAGAGGCAGGCGGAGGAGATGAAGGCTCATGCAGAAAGGATGGAGAGAAGAGTGAGCATCATCCATCACACCTAACAATGCCATAGTAACCGCCCTAGCAACCAGTCTCAAAACATGTAGTGAGAATGTTGGGTTATGATTTCTGTCCCTGTACGTTCAGCCCCAGCGGGCACCGATGCACACTGATGAGATGGGCAGTGAGGCCCAGCGCAGTGCCACTGGATTCAGGGAGGAAGAGGAAATCATGTCTGCGTTCGAGGAAGCTTACCAGCGCATCAAAGATGCCATCGGGGTCACAGACACACAGGTGAGGAGCAAATGATTATGTAAGATTGATATTACACCGTGTCTACCCCGGATTTGACGTGATGCGACAAGATACAATAGAATGCATTAGAACCCATTTTAATTGAAAGTTTTGTCCACACCGGATGCGGCACGGTGCGACGTGACAATCCCATTAGAACAAGCCGTGTTTCGCGTCTTGTGTAGACACGCTGTAAGGACTTTGTAACACCTCTAACCCTAAATATTAAAAACTTATTTCAAGTGTTATTTGTTTTGTATACTTTTTTATGAAGATTAAAGTTGCAGATTATTTCAATATAACCATTTTAATGCTTATAATTTGATTCATCGAGTCATTGCAATCTTTTGAATACCGAATTGTAATTGATGGTCTTTTATATATTGTGTCCTGAGTCAGTTGTCAATACTGAAAACCTAGTTTCATACTGCAGTGATATGTCATTATGATATCATTTAATAAACAGGAAATAGTGGACAGATTTATCTCTCAGGATGAAAGTCAGAAACATCTGGAGAACATGAAGGCAGAAAATGAGAGAACTCTTCTTCAGCTCAAAGAAGAGAAAAATGAGCTGCAAAAACACTTTCAGGATATGAAGTACTCAGGACAATCTAAACTCTCAAGGTGAGAATACTGTAAAAACTGATATTCAAACAGAAAAAGACAACAAATTTACAAGAAGAAACATGTAATTTACGTCAAAACTGTTTTACGGTATTCTTCTGTGCCCCAGCTGCCAGATTTGTATTTTTTTACGTGACAGTGAATCACAGACCAGATCTGTCTGATCTGTATTTTTCCTGAGAAAAGAGTGTTAAATCTCACAAATCTCTCCATTGGCGTTTCAGAAGAGACAATGTCAATCAAAAGTCAATATTATTGAAGATCTCAATATGAACTCAAACAATTTCAATGAAACACAACTGATGTTCATGTGTTGATGTGTTAGTGAGCAGCAGGTGCTGGAGGAATGTGAGCGTCATCTTCAGGACGAGCAGCAGCATCTGGATGAGGCTAAAGATCGTCTGGAGTGGCTCACGCGTACACTCGGCTCCGTCAGGGCTGGAGTTCAGCATCTCGCCGACAAACTGCAGCATATGCTACTGGTACATACTGTACAATATACATGACAAAATCTAAACTTATTCACTCCACGCCTACGCTTCATTCGTCTGTAAATACGTCAGTCATTTCAAGTAATATGAGTTCACATATTACCTACGGTTTCTGGAAAGTGTTTCCTAGAATTTCATGTAAATATTTATAAGATGATTTAAGGGGAATCCACTAGAAGTTATCATAATAATGTCATAGAAAATGAAACGTTGGATGGTAATGTTGTTGTGTAAGTTTTGGCCGGTTGTGTTAGATTGAATGAGAGACTCAATGTATAAGTGAACTGGGATATTTTGTGTTAGTAGTGATGAAAGAAATCCAGTTATATTGACTTACAGTGAAAATGTATATATAAGGTAGTTAAGTGAGCGGATTTGTATTGCTGGCAGATAGAGGACCCGGGACCCCAGCTGACCCCAGACTCAGAAGAATATGTGCTGCAACTGCTGTCTGTCGTCGAACAAAAAATGATGCTGCTAAAGGAGGATCTGAAGGGCAAAGATCTGGCAACCGTCATGAAAGAGATGGAAGATAATGAGGTGAGAATACTCATATCTTAAAGACATGTAAGAAATGTGTGATTTTTTTTTTACGGTAAGACCTTAAAATCACATCATTTACATAGTTTACACGGAACTGTTGACCGAGTTTGTATGTTTCCATCATCTCCTGCAGTTTCAAGCCAGTATGGAAGAGAAACTGCCCCAGCAAAACACACGCATTCAGTTGCCCGAGGCTCAGAAACTGGACCTATTTGATGGTAAGCCACCACACCTGTTCACAGCCAAACGTATCCACGGGTCTGTACCTGAACATTACACATAAACATCATTATATTACTTGCAAATCGAAGGATTGAGGAAATATCTGCACCGGCTTGTGAATTAAGAACTGAAGAAAGTCTTGTTATCTTCTCCAGTACACACACAACACGTACAAACCCTTCATGTTATGAGAACATAACCTGTGATCTCTGATACGCCGCGTTACACTCAAGATTAAAAGGTGTCAGGGGCCAGAACACATGTACGTCTGTAGCGTGTGAGAGTCTGGTCTTACTCTTTAAAGAATGCTGTTTATCCAAATGTACAAAAGAAACTTGACATCTTCTCTGTCAACAGATGAGAAGGAAAGAGGCGGCGACGACGAGGGTGATGTCATCACGCGTGCCACCCTGAAGCACCAGTCGCAGCTGATCATCGACGCAAGGACCAAGAGGAGGACTCGTGTTAAAAAGAGCAAGGGCAAAATCTGATTTAAAAATCTACTTAAGCTGAAAGTTTTATTCTTTAGTTGTGGAAGATTCTGTCTTGTGAGAATAAGCACAGTTTGAGTTCAATAAAGGCATCAGCTGCTTGAAATCATTGTGCTGCACGTGAGTTCATACGTGACAAAAGACACAACATGACGTTAACTCGAGACCTGCTGAATACCTCAAATTTCAGGTGACACCTGAAGATAAGACTCAGCAAACAATCTGAAAAATGTTGTGAGGAAACTCAAGAACCTGTGTGCTCCTAATGCACTGCAGCTCTCAGTACATTCCTGCTGCTGATTTTATTCATGATTTATCAACACAAATGTCTGGCTTCCTTACATTCTCAGATCTTTTGTCATAACGGATCATAATCATCTTTTTTAAGAGCCAATTTCCTTGTTTCATAACAAAACATTTATTAAAGATCGAATGATTACTATCCTTAATGTTTCTTCAGCATATTAAGCGGAACAGCAATTCCATGTACTGATGATATACTTGCCCCTGTCTGACCTTCTTATATAACACTTCAGATGCACTAATGCATGCACACCAGGGCTGCGTTGAATGAGACACATTAGCGCAAAAGTATTACATCTTCGACAAATAAAGTTAAAAAGTGGAGTACCTTTCTGCGCATGCACGTGTTCCATTGTGGTGTTTCTGACTAATCTTTATTTTCTGATAATAGATTATTATACACATTAATGATCTTATATGGATCTCGCAAGGAACGCCAAAATCACATTTCTCTGAAAATGATTCGTTTTTATCATCTTAAAGAAAAAATATTATGCTACACAAGGGCCTAACTAAATCATGTGTCATATAGGATATTGTTGTGTGTTAGGATTCTTCTGGTAAACACACTTTACATCTGTATATGATGTTAGTTTAAAAATACAGAAATAATTTCGTTATTTTATGATTAATAGTGTTTATGACCTGTAATTTCACAACCTCTAAACTTTTACACCTGGCAACCCCGCGCTTCTTGTAAACGCACCCGTGATTTTACGCAGCGTCGTGTCGCGTCGCCTTTTGTTGTGTTTTGTTTCCTCACGACATACAAAAATGAATGTTGTCAATTGGACGCACATGTGTTTAAATAAGGTAAAAACTGACCACATGTCTTATGAAATCTGAGAAGTTCAGTTCGAAATTCATTCATATGTTTAGAAAGAGACTCTTGGGTATGTCAAACGCTGTTCTGTTGTAACAAATATGCCAAATATGAATGCAAAAACAGCAAGATTGTTGTAATTGTTTAAAGTCACGCAAACTATGTATACATGTAAATACCTGTACGTTTGACCTATCTTGAAGTAGTTGCATGTCATTGGTGTCACGTGAAGTGCAGATATATCTGGTGTCACGTGCGCGTTTGAACATTTACTGCTTATTAAAACGAACATGAAAACGGAAAAGCACAGACTGTGGTAATGAAAGGAAGCAACGAGTGAAATAAACCGAACTGACAGCTCATTAGCTTCTGTAGACAATCAGTTTATTGTTGGCATGTGCATGTTAGTCATCACGGGAATGATGGAAAGACGCAGGGTTACTGCGGTTTAAATCACCACCTCATTTCTGCACAAGACATCAGATTCTCTGCATCACATCATGAGATCGAAAGTGCAAACATGACTTATTAGGATCCGGTCCGATCTACTGAGAAAACAAGACTTGCACGATAATTAGTCCCATTCACAGTAAGTCTGTCTATCCCACTGTTTTTTTTTCATAGGACTTAATGCTCCAAGTTTAAACCTTTTATTTCATCATTAAATCTGTTTGATTAATGTTGATCCATTCTGACTCAGAGCAGAATTTCTCTACCTCAAAACCTCTGGAGCCATCCTTCAAGATTGCTTAAATGGTTCAACTAAGAGCATTTCATCCAAAACAGCTAGAAATCAAGATATTTCGTAGCGTTTTGATATTCTATGATTTGTACATGTAAAGTGGTGATCAACCTAAAATAAAAAACGTGTTTTCTAGTCGAATATAGTGCAGAAGTGAGGGATGAGATCCTCTCTGGTGGTGTCTGGAGGAGAGAGAGGTATGCGGGGACGACTGGGCAGGATGCGGCATCGGCTGTGCCAGGCTGGGCATCATGTGGATGTACAGATGGACGAGGAACCTGGCGTTTGGCTGAGGAGCTTCCATCTGTTGGATCTTGAAGAAAACACTGAGGTGAGTGCTGACAAATATGTTTTGTGTTCCAAAGCTAAATGACAGTCCTTCGTTTGAGTCCCATTTGTTCTTTTACTCATAGTTGTTTGACATGCGTGTATGTGTGTGCATGCACAGATGTTTGTGTGTGCACACACCAGCGTGTGACCTCTGTCTCAGATATGAGTGCTATTGTGAATGGTTATGACTAAATTCACGTCAATGACCGTGGTCTCTCAACTTCATCATCACCCATTGTCCCTTTTTGTGTCTGTGTGAGCGTGGGGGTCTCCTCGAATGCCATTGCATGCATCACATCCACGTCAGAGAGAACAGATACTCACTCTATAGCCAGGAACCAACAATCTGCTTTTTGTTCAATTCAGATCACTTTTAATTCAACAGCATCCGATTCATTTGTACTTTTCATGAAAACTGTTCATGGTCTATTTGTGAACATTTAAGTCAATACAGAGAGTTTGTATATATTTTAGTTTAAATTGAATATGCAAATAATGAGTTACGCTGGTTTTTATAAATTAATGTCGCCAGCATAATGGTAATCACATTTCTGATTGATTTATTTTCAGATCAAGACTCTTTATTTAATACTTTGATTTTTCACATACTAACTGCTTTCATAAAAGATCTTGAATAAGAACTAAAGAATTAGATCTAGTAAATAGTCTTTTTTTTATTAACAACAAAAACATTCGTGTATAAAATGAAATACAACATATATATAATAAAGATTTGCACATTAGGGGCTATTGTTATTTTACATGAAGATTCTAGTCAATAGTCACGTAATCTTACGTTTAGGCGTAGTTCATGAATATTCATATATGAACGTATTTAATATTCATGAGCCAACTCGTCATCAAAACCTCACGTAACGTCATTAATATTCATGAAGCAAGACCAACCCACTGGCCGTTTAAAGCTGTTCGAGTCTTGACAGGTGCTTTGTCCGCAAAGACAAGTCCGACGGAACAGACCGTCTCCACAACAAACTCTTTATTTTATAGAATGTAAATAAAGATAAAAACTCCTCAGTGAAGTCCTCGCTTGTTAAGAATCGCTCCCTGTCATGACAATCCAGTTTGACACAAACTGACGAAGGATTTTACTTCACGGAGTTTTTTGACAGCTCGAATGGAAAGTTTTATTTTTTACGGCTGAATTGAAAGCGGCAAACATGGGAAAATGGCAGATCACAATGGTAAGTCACTTTCTGAAGTAAGTTAACGCAAGGCTCCCTCGGTCACACACATTATTATAATTACAGCTCATATTTAATACGTATAATGTCTTGAATCCTTGTGTTATGAGATGTGAAACGCGGAATGTCCTGTTCTCCGCACTGTACGGGGGTCTCTCTGCACGAGCTCGTGGGGTCCACTAAACATGAATGGTTTCACACTTAGATGTGTTTGTGTTTGATGATCTGTTGGCCTGAGGGTTCAACCGAAATAAGCTCTTACGGGAGACCGAGGGTGTGGACCTGTTCCCTCACACAATAGAGCTGACTCTGTATTTGTTCTCTCATAAACCCACCTTGAGCCATCTTACAGCCTTCAGTGTCCCGTCTCACACCTGTCCTGTCATGTTTTATCATTATCATAGTTTTACAGCAGACACAAGGTTTTGCAAAGACTCTTGTTTTGCTTGACTGGAGTTTCTGAGAAACGTGCGCATGTGTTTTTCTCAGCAGTTTTTGCTCTCTTGTGTTTTCCATCAAATGTGGTTTACACATTGTTTACTGTGATTATAAGTTGTGTTACTGCTGCAGGCGACACGGGACTAAACAAACCGGCTACAGAAGTATATGTATTAATGTATTAATATTCTTTTTCTTATGGTTAATATTATGACTGTCAGATATATGCAAATGAATGTAATATTGTAAATGTGCACTTCACAGTAGGATTGCAGTAAGTGATTGATTTTAATACCTAAATTATTTCGTATAGTATTACGTTTTAGATCAGATCAAGATGGCACAAGACGGAGAAAGTCATGCTCTCTTTTCCAAGTAAGATTTTGAAACAAAGTTATAATTTTGATTGATCATACGAACTAAGCATTAACATATCACGTATCGCATAATGGATTTAAAGCGATTAGTTTTATTTTATATATTGAGGACAGTTTCAGATTAGGTAGTCGGGTACGAAATGTAAAAGTGTGAAAACTAAAACTTATTTTTGTGTTTTTAAAGGACTGAAATGGTCAAATTGTTTGGCTTGTTTTGTCCCAGTGGTGAGAGGTGACACCATTGTGCCAGTTTGTTCTCGGGCCAGTTGTTGTGAGGTCATGTAATACTGATCACAGTCAACAACAGCCCTGTTTGCTCAGTAGGGGAAAACACTGGACCTAATTTACTCCAATGTGTCACAGTCTGTCTTTGTTTAAACTCATCAATTCTTAGCCCACAGCTGGCTTTCATTGAGGATGGTGTTCTTTTTTCTATACACATCATTCAGGTTTCATTTTTAACACATAGCAAAGAGAGATTTTTGAAAAGAAGTGGCAGCGTATTTTATGTATTTTAGCCCATATGATGCAAAAATAAATATAGTGTCTTTTTCTTAAAATAACAACTCCTGTCATGTGTGTTTATTTGAGAAATTATGTTATTGGTTTTATTTTCAAAATAAAAGCTCTATTTGGCCATTGCATCATTTGTACACTTAAGCACATTGCACATTGGGTCCGAAATGTCAGCACGTTAAAAAATAAATACGACTTTACGTTGTGTCAATCACATTTACACACTGCCTTCAATATTTTCGTCCGTCATAAAAAAAAAAAATTGGGTTCGATGTCCCACAGTTTTCTCATCTGAAGCAAGCATTTTGAGAGGCTTTTTTTAACAATTCAGAGACACCGTACAAACGAGCGCCAAATATGAAAAAACACATGTAATAATTTCGGATTGTATGTGTAAAGACGTTTAGTCACTCTTTTGTAAGAATGTAAACTTCATGTTTTGTCTTCTGGAGCCAGTGAAAAGCATGCTCACTGAATTGTAATTTGGTTAACCATTTGCCTGTATTTACCAAAGGCCCTGTTTTGTATATGACAGGTGACGTGTTTGGTCAGTCAGGGCCTTGCATTCAGTCAATTTTTGAATCAACTGCAATTTTGTTGTTTTTGTCTTTGAAGATCATGAATTGCATGATGACCACTTGGCTTTATGTATGTTTTCAGGACCCGGTGCAGGAGTGGGGAGAGGAGGTAGAGGATGGGGCCATTTACGGGATCACCCTTCACAGAGAGCCCATCCAGCCCCTGCCGGACGCGGCCGGAAGCGAATGTGTCAATGGTTTCATGCAGTACCGTACGCTGAAGGTCCGCAGGCTAAAAGCGGCCTCTCTGGAACGTCTCGTGACAGAACTGGGGAACCCAGAGTGCCCTGACCCAGACTACATGCAAATCTTTCTCTCCACTTACAGAGCCTTTACAGACACAAATACTCTCGTCGAGCTCCTGTTTCAAAGGTGAGCAGTAGAACAAAAGCACGAGATTAAAGATTTCAATTTGCAATCTCACAGGACAGAGGCTGAGATCATTATCTGATTTTTTCATTGTTTTTGACCTATGTAACCTTAATGAATAATATAACACGCGTTTCAGATATAGTTAAAGACAAGTAATCAATAATAGTCAGTCATCAAATACACTGTAAGTAAATATTCAAGTTACAAGCAATAGCACGAATAAATACAGCAGAAAAACATTCAAATGAAACCCACCCAAAGCGAATATCCAAGTTTCACGGTTGCATTATATCAATTTAAACAATAAGGATTTTATAAGGAGTTACAGGGAAATCACATGTATATGTACAGTAGTTGCAGTAAGAGGAATGCTGTTATACCCGTTTTTCACATATTGAAATATGATGAATTCTATACACACAGAGGAATTTTAAAAACAAAGACAATGTGCCGAAATGTAGTCAGAGGAAGTCCATATTTACTTTTTCAAGATTCTGAGTGTTTCCCAGACACCTTTAATGCCGGTGACAGTTCAGATCAGTGACACGATGCAAAGGAACAGAGCAGGTTACACTCGACTAGTCCAATGTTGTCGCTGCTTTTGTTGCACCTGAAGAGCACTTTCCTTTGTGCTCTGTTTAAGCATAAATACAGATCATAGGCCTTGAAAGGGTTTAAGGTCTTATGACGCATTTCTGTGTTGGTTTCCAAGTGCTCAAACATTAACTGAAAAATGTCTTAATCTTCATTCTTTAAATAACACCAATCCATGTCTGAAGTATTTTTGCAAGGTTTTAGGACATTTGTAAAATGTTTAATTTTAACTTTGTTAAAAATGTGTGTTTATCTATAGAAAAGACGTGGACACCAATCTGAATAAAAGTGTCTGTGTCAGAAGGTAACCTTTATACGTCTCTCTGAAATACTTGCTTTTGATTGGTCAGAGGTGATCAAACCGTCTTGTAAAACTAAACTGTAAAAATGATTGGTTATTATTATTGTAAATTATTTGTTGACTGTACCAAAATTATACACTTTTTTGACACAGTTGCCTGATCTCTCTGTCCAGTCTGTACTTTATCTCTTACTTACATAAGCATGTTTTTGAACCGGTTATTCATGTTATTCATTCTAATCCTAAATGTTTTTTACTGTCACTTTGGCACAATGAAATTCTAAGTAGAAGTGTGTCTGTTTAGCACTTTGCCCCGTCTGATCCGGCTGTGGTTAGACGAGTATCACGAAGATCTCCGCGACCCTCCGGATCACCAGGCTCTGCGAGTGCTCTGCGTTCATCTGCGTCATCGCTTGTGCTTCAGGCGTCTGGCTCATCAAGCAGAAGCTCTTCTCAAAGCGTTTCAGACAGAAGGCTAGTCTTGATTTACCACTCATGTCACCCACATACACAAAAATAAGTGTTCTTTCTGGAGCTAAATAAATATTTGTGCAAAAACAGATACGCAGACGGGTGATTGCGCATCATCATCAGCTTGTTCTGCCTCCGAAGTTAAGCCCACAAGAGAGGAAACTGTGGAAACACAGGACACAGAGGAGATGGGAAATGGTCTGGAGTTCCCTGCACAAGACATTGCAGAGCAGCTCACGCAGTTGGATGCTGTAGGTGTCAATCATGCATCTTCACGAGTGTTTTTTGTGTTGAAATGCTGTTTTTGAAATGGGTAGTTCTGAAAGTTACATTATGCTTTTTTAGTGTACAAAGTTCTGCAAAAGGAAAGTCGTCATGATATGACCCCCACTTAAGTTTTCTCGTTCCATTTATTTTTCAGGAGCTCTTTGTTAAAGTGGTTCCGTTTCACTGCCTTGGCTGCATTTGGTCTCAGAGAGACAAGAAAGAGAATCGTGATCTAGCGCCCACGGTCCGTGCCACCATTTCTCAGTTTAACGCCGTCACAAACTGTGTGATCACCTCACTGTTGTGCCCACCTGCCACCTCCCCACCCGTTTCCCAATCCTCCCCTCAAAGCAGCCCAACACAGAGGGCAAAGATCATTGAGAAGTGGATCTCTGTGGCTCAGGTGTGTATAAAGCTTGCAATCTTGATCAAATGATTACAAATAAAAGTTTTCCTAGTGAAAGTGTCCAAAAGATTATGCATTTAAAGAATGCTGTTGTCACACCCATAAATAGGGTTGGGAACCGAGAACCGTTTTTTATCCAGAACCGGGTCTGTTTTTTAATTTAAGAACCGGAACCGTAAGCAGTTTATACATTTCGGTTCCAAAAACGGTTCTGGTTCAACGCGTGACCATGCGCTGTGAGCAGCCTTGCGCCACTGTTTCCCATAAATGATGTCACAAACCAAACATTATTTCCATGACTGTGTGTGCACCCAAAGACACGTCACGCCTCGTCTTTGACGAACCCATCGAACACATGTATGTTATTGATAGTGTAAAAACATCAACTTTAAAGTGATGTGATTGATGGATTAGCAATATTTAATTTAAATGGCATCGGATACCAGGAATCATTTGGCAGAAATGGAACCAGAATCGGAACCGGACAATTTCTTAGGATGCCCAACCTACCCATAAATAAGCAAATGTTGTGTGTACAGCACAGGACTATGCAATCACTAGAGGAGTGACACTCATATTAAGCTGCAATGTGTTTGTGTCCTATTGGCTTTAACACTTGTTATTTAATTCCAGGAGTGCCGTCAGCTCAAAAACTTTTCCTCTTTAAGAGCCATCTTATCTGCTCTTCAGTCCAACGCTGTCTACCGGCTAAAGAAAACATGGGCAGCAATCAGCAGGTAGATTATAAACCTGCATTTTCATGTTAAGCACACTATCGTTCTTGCTCAATACACTTTTTAAGTTCTCAAAAATTCTGATTTCAGGGAGAGCGTGGTTACATTTGATAACCTCTGCGAAACCTTTCCCGATGAGAACTGTGTGCTGACAAACAGAGAAATCTTCGTAGAGGTATGGATCTCTGATTTAGCCATTTACTTATCTGACCTTCAGAACCTTCTAAGGACTTTCACGTGTACACAGAGTGAGAATTAAGTTATAACCTAACCTCCAGTGCGCAAACAGGCGCCTCTATTGCTTTAGCATTATGCTTTCAATACAGGAGCTGATAGCAGTGTTTGAAAACTGATAAGATTCAGTTGTGTTCTCGTCCGCTGGCTGCTCTTAAAATCGCTATCTGGCAATATTTCAGATTTTCCCGACCATATTTCATTCTGCAGCTTGCGTGTGAGGAGTAAATCAATAGTGGGATGGACCAGGTGACGAGATGAGGTTAAAAATGTACAGTCATCTTGTTTGTGAGAAAATCGTTGTGGTTCTCTGTCAAGTCCTGTTAAATCCAAATACTTTATCTAGTAAGATTTTGCCTTTCAACGTCCACCAAAGTGATTCATTTAAGCCTTTTTAATGGAACAATTGTACAAAGACGTTCATACTCTTATCTTAAATGTTTTGTGTATATAGATGGTTGTGTTTGGTTTTATACGGTCTATATCCAGCATAGTGTTAGTCAGCACACATTATCAAAACATTATGTGTGTTGGAGCAAATCACGCTGGGAGCTCAACCAGACATCATTTAACAAATAAAAAAAATAATCATAGCACTTTTGCGATGATACACTGCCCGTCCCCCAAAAAAGTCAAACACTCTCTTTGGACCATCTTAAGCTTTGATAAAGGCACGCATACGTCAATGTCCAGAATTTGTTCCCATCCAGAATTCATAAATCTTTCGCCAAGATCTTGTATTGATGATGGGAAAGTGGCAGTGGGCAGTGCATATCGTATACATACATATATATCATATCTATACATTTAAAATTGTGTGTGTTTGACAGGAAGGAAACGAGGTAGCAGAGGTGGACACTGTGCCTCCAAAGCCAAGTCCCGAATCTAAACACGTGGTAAGATTGACCAATATTATTTAAAAAAATTGGTAATTCTGGTCCTTAATGCTGTTTGGTCAATATCTGTGGTTTATTCACAATAATTCAAAGCCACTTGGACATATAAAACTGCATCCTACACATGTAAAGCTGTCCTTTATGATGAAAGACTATGCTGTTACGAAAGTCAAGGAGATATGCTTTTGTCTGTCGCAGCTGACTTTGCTTTCTGGTTTTGACTCAAGAAACATCACTTTACATGAATCTGCCGACACATCAATAAAAAAACCCACAGCGTCTAATTATAATGCTATTTTTCGGATCCCGTCACATGTATCGCCAGTCAACAGTGTGTTCCTCTTCCTGAGATATTTATACTCCCGGAAACCACAAAAACGCTTTTAAAGTGGAAGCTAAATGAGGAAGCTTTTCTTTTTGTATATGCATATGGATGAGCATTCGTGGATTCCAATTCATTGTCCTGATGTTTATGTTTTGACAGACATCGACTAGTGGTGAGGTGCCGTACCTGGGCACTTACCTGACCGTGCTCACCATGCTGGACACGGCACTAAGTGATAACGTGGAGGTGGGAAGCACTTCAATCAGACATAAATTCATGTTTGTGTGTGTGGTTTAGAATAACATTTTGGTTGTTTTTCTCTTTTCTTTCACAGGGGGGTCTCATTAACTTTGAGAAGCGTAGAAAAGTAAGTCAAATGTTCTATATTCATATAATTCTTGATATTTTTTGATCCAAGTTTTTTTTCTTTCTCTCTGGCATCTCAGATTATTTTATCACTGAGCACACTGCAATGCATTCTGGGATAGTGTTACTTGTAGAGGAGACATGCAATGCTCGCTTAGAATGTTGCCTAGCTAGCCAGCTTTTTAGGTTTAGAACAGGGCTGATATTTCATAGTACTGACGTGCAGCTTTCTTTTTTCCTCTCTGCGTTCAGGAGTTTGAGATTCTGTCTCAGATCAGACAGCTGCAGGCATCGTGTGCTCACTACACTCTCCAAACACATCCTCACATCGGTGCTTGGATCAACAGCGGCATGGCCCTCTCCGACCAGAAGAGGTGAGATGCCTTTCATAACAGGAATGAAAATTTCATTTCATGATAAGAATGGTGGTTTTTAAGTTGCGATATTGTTTTTTTTCCCATTAGCTATGAATTGTCAAGAGAGTTGGAGCCTCCTGTTGACCCCAGTCCCAGCTCTCCAAACCCCTGGAGCCACCGACTCTTCTCCAAAAAACTCACCTCGTGAGTGGGATTGTTTTTATAAGATGCGGGATGTTTCGCTTCGTTTATTTAGATCTTAATATTTTGCTGTACATTTCTTCATGGTATCTGACATGCTTCCATTTGGCTCTCTTTAGATTGCTGTCAGGTGGTGAGAATCTCTCTAAGAAGACTCTGGGTGATCAGATCAGTGTATCGTCTTCTGGATCCAGTGGTTCAGAGATGGAAGATCTCAGCAGCCCCAACATGCCACCCCTTACATACAAAGCACAGGTAAGAAAACCTACAGAGCAGCTCAACAGACATTTTAATCATGTTAAATTGTCTACTCCCTCGTACCTTGAGATTCCAATCCAGAAGGAGCACATGGGCAGTTGTTTACGTGGCTCTTTCTTATTTACTTACCCTCAGATTGTTCCAAACCTGTGTACATTTCTTTGTTCTGCTGAAGATATCTGTAAGATTGTCAAATCTCACCCCCCATTGACTCCCATAGTATTTATTTTCCCAACTATGGCAGCAAATGTTAGGTGAGATCTGACACTCTTGCAATTTTTTTACTGTGTGTTCAGCAAAACAAAGAAGTTTGTGAGTAAATAATAAAAGTTTCCCTTTAAGCGTCTTTACTATGTATGTTTTTAAGAAGTTATCAAGATTAGACTCAAGTACTGTATATACCTGTTTTTAAAGCCAATAGGTTTACCACCATGACGTTTTACACTCCACAAAAATAGAAATTTTAAGAAGTATACAGTATAAAAGTGAATGAATAGGTCCAGACAGAAAAATAAGCATGATATGACTTACACTTAAACATATTCTTAATTTTTCTCACGAACAAGACCAAGTTTCGTTAACCCTGCCATCATAAAGTAGTTCATGTTTACACTATCAACAAAAGGTATGATGCTTAATGAGGTTGACAGAACACGGTGTATCAGATAAGACCGCCAGCCTGTGACGTTTACATAAGACTCTAATTTATCTTTCACGCTTTTACAGCTTTGAAAAGAAAAACAGTTTTGTTAAACACACAGACCTGAACATCAAAACGTGTACGTTACTAAATAAATACGCTTTATATTGTTAAGACTTTATTCTGCCTTCCGTAGTCGCCATCTGTATCCTGTCAGGAGATCTCAGAGGACACGCCCCCACCGTCTCGAACTCCGCCCGCCTCCTTCAGAAGATCCTTACATGGAGATCTGTCGGAAATGAACTGTGAAAGCCCCTCTCCTACATCATCTGCATCATCGTCGTCATCGATATCATCCTCTTCATCATCTTCATCGTCTCCCCTCCAACAACACACAATCCCGCATCCGCTGTACAACAAGCAGGTTGCCGATTCATGTATCGTCAGGGTCAGTGTGGAATGTGGCAACAACGGCAACATGTATAAAAGTATTTTGGTAAGTTGGACTCAATGTTTGGGGGTACTTATTTATATATAGGGGATTTATAGCTGAACCCAATTGTTAAAACTGTGCTATTATTTTATGTGTAGATAACAAGTCAGGACAAGACGGCTCAGGTGATTCAGAGAGCCTTGGAGAAGCACAACCTTGAGGACATGAACTGCAAGGATTTCACTCTCACTCAAGTGCTTTCTAACGACAAAGGTGAACTTCAATTACATTCGAACATGATTACAGTTCAGCATATCTTAATTTACCCAACCCAAGAACCATGTTGAAGGAGTTCCCATGTGTTTTCCCTTCAGTATCTTTAAGCATTCTTCAGCCGTCACTGAATAAAAAAATGTCATTATCTTTTGTAGAGCTGCTGATCCCAGAGAAAGCTAATGTGTTCTATGCCATGTGCACCACTGCCAATTATGACTTTGTGCTTCGCCAGCGTTACAAAAACCACCGCAGAACACAAAGCTTGACCTGGAGTCTACGTGGACGCAAGTAACAGCGCCTGTATGGACTGCCATTGACTAAGATTATAGACTTCATGTTTCAGTGGCTATCACACACGCTTTGGAGGACTCGCTTGGATGACTTTGTTTTAAGATGAGTCAACAAAACGAAATAAAAGAGGGTGCAAGTCGACATGGAAAACCGCTGGATTTCAAACTTGGACAGATAAAAAAGACCCTGTGGATTAATGGTTTGACCAGTGTGCTGGGATCAGATCCAAGAAATCTGTGCCACTTTATGTCTGCTGCAGAAAAGATTTCCATTTATGTAGAAATTCCCTGATTCACCATCTGAAGGAGCGGAAACTGAAGGAAAAATCGGAGAAGCATACACAAGAACTGAAAATGGAAACTGTAATATACAGCCACATCTACTGCCAGCAGGTCACATGGGTGATGTAGGTTCATACAGAGATTTATGTAGCTAATATTTAGTGAACAGAAAATATTTAATATACATTTAACCGAATATATAGAAAAGATAACTCGGTACTTTTCTATGTGAAAATATATAATAATGTGGAGATAATATATTAAGTTTTTAACAATAAAGGTCAGATTATTTTAATCACAATATTTTGGGGTTTGCTGCATTTCAGTTTTACAGTTTTTAATGTATTCATTTTATATGTGCACTTGTTTGTTTGTTGGTTTTCTTCTGTATAAGTTTTCCTCCTGCTTTCGGTTTTAGCTAATTTTATGTGCAATAATCTGAAACATATAAGATGTTTCCCCACTAAAGTCTAGTTTTCACAGCTTGTGATGCTGGAGGTGAACGATGGAAGATGTTCTTTGAATTGAAGTCGTAGTCTTTATCGGCATCATAGAGGCTTTACATAAAAGTTGTGTAAGTTCTGATGTTTTTTCTAACAGCGACAAATGAACAAGCTACTTATCCATATTGGATATCCTCAAACTCTCTGAGCAAATGTGATCTGAACGGCGCTGAGCACTGGATGTATCTCATTGAGATGAATTCGTGTGTGTTTTGTGAAAGTAAAAGTAAGTTGGTTTATAAAAAGTAAGTGCTTGGTCTGGGTGAAGTGGTTTGCGGCTAAATACCTGGACAAGCTTAATGCTGAAAGGTTTTGCCAAATAGGACTGTCTGGAGATTGAATAAAAGCACACTTTTAATGCACAGAAAGCCACAGCTTTTGACTGAAACATTGAATGTGTTTGTCTGTTTTTGTGTCCTCTGTGTTTAATTAAAAATAATTTAACATTTTGTGTTCTTTCCTTTTTTTGCCTTCCTGTATTTAAGTGGCTTAATAATAATTTGGTTTAATGTAATTATGCATAACTTATTTCACTAGTAATCGTAAACACAACTTTAGAGCAAACACGATAAAGTAGAACCTTAAGTTTTATGACTTAATTAAAAAAGAGAAGATGTGTTTGACTACAGAGGGAGGTTTAGTTTAGATGCATTTCATCAGAATGTAAAATGCTTTTTAGGAATAAAGCAGAAATAACTAATCTCCGTAGCCCACTACAAGAGTCATCTATATATTTTAAAGAAATTATTTCACGTTTTTAAATATACATTTAATAAATGGTAAACGCGTGTCGCGTGATGCATGCAACTTTTTGCAGCGTTGACCCGGATGGACCAATCACAGTAAATTACTAGACGAGGTTGATGACTTTGCAAATAATTATTTAATTTGTCTTTATCAGTTTAAATTAACATTTTATTAATTCGATCCAAATATATATAGTAGTATAAAAAATGTATCTAATGACAAACGACGCTCATGCGTCGCCGCGTAGCGTAGACCGATCGGCGTATGACATCATCGCGCTCCTGAAGTTTAGCCAGCAGAGAGCAGCAGAGTTTCATTCGTTGCATATCGCGTCACAAACGAGAACCGCTGTAAGTCACTGAATTACTTCCCTTATTAACTCACCTACTGAGATTTAGACTTCGGTGAACGCTTTACTTTAGTTGGGTTCGTGAAAAACGGAAAGACATCTTTTACCTCAGGTGACCGCGTCAACGCTTTTGAAAGCTGAGCTCGCGCTTTAGCTTGACCTTGTACTTCGACAGAAATCGGTCACTGCGATCTTTGGACTTCAGCCAGACTCGGAATGAAATCTACTGACCTTTCTGCTGTTCAATATGAACTCAGCATCTCCTTTGTGTCTCAGTTTTTACACCTGTCGCCGCTGTAGGTGTGAGGAAATCGACCAAACGCTAATAGACTCCGTGTCAGTCACTCACCAAAACCGATTGATCATTAAGACTGTGTTTTGTTCAGCATTTGTTTTCAAGGTTCACTATAGACTACACTTTAGCAATGGTGGCACCTTACTTATATTTGCCATGGTTACAACAAGAAGCATAATTGTGCTTTTTCTAGTGCAACCATAGTGGCCACAAATGTTCAATTGTCTTACTATAGTGACCATGGTCACCTTTCCTTCGTAATATGAAGAATAATTCTTTCTAAGGGTTTGTTTTACAGCTTTTTTCAAGCATTTGCTCATGTCTTTCACTTTAGGGTTAAGTGCCACCCAACTTTGCCCTTACGGAAATGTACCATAGTTTTACCACGGTAGCCATAGTTTAACAACGAAATGTGCGTTAGAACAATAGTAATAGGAAAGGTAATACATTTTTACTACAGTTTTACATAATAAAAGTGTGGTTACTTTAACCAAGGGTGGTATTACTTTCATACTTCTCTCAAAGATATTATGAATTAACTACAGTCAGAGCTGGAAGCAGTATCACAGGTGTGTGTAGATTTGGCTTTATTTGTGAGGTCTATAATATCCTCTGTATTCAAAAATGGCGTCACTAACAAGTGAAACCTGTTGAATATGGACTAGTGACCTGACTAGTTAAAAATGGCCTGTAAACGTTATAGACATTGACTGTGAATGTAATGGCGTGCACATGTTTTAGAGGGTCAGGTTTGGGGCAGGGATTGAATCAAGACGTATAATTAGCCTGACATTAAAAACAATAGATCTCTATGAGATTATCCTTATTAAAGGGATCGTTCACCCAAAAATGAACATTCTGTCATTATTTACTCACCCTCAGTTCCAAAGTAAACCTGTACAAAACGTTTTTTCTGCTAAACACAAAGGAAGATATTTGGAAGAATGTCAGTAACAAACAGATCTCATACCCTATTGACTCCCATGGTATTTATTTTCCATACTAATGGGGGATGAGCTCTGTTTGTTACTGACATTCTTCCAAATATCTTCCTTTAGTGTTCATCATAACAAATACATTTATACAGGTTTGGAACAACCCGAGGGTGAGTAAATGACGACCGAACTGTCATTTTTTTGTGAACTATCCCTTAAATGTCGTGCAATAGGCATGAGTGCGTTGGCAAATGATGCCAAAGCAATGTGATTTTCCACATAGTTATCTCTACAATATTTCCTTATTATATATTATACTATACTTTAACCTATGTACCCTTCCGTACTTCACGTGATGCTAACCGATCTCCCTCCTGACCCAGTAACCCAAACTGAGAGAATCATACTCTGTTACTGCCCATGTTCCGGGTGTTGTTGATTAACCCACTTAAATGATTCCATCTCTCCCGCGTCCTGTCTGGACTCGACACAGCAGCTAATGGGAAACACACTGCTTTGATACTTCCTAGAACAGTTCTATTTTAAATCCACGCCAGAAGGTATTTTCAAATGCATAAATATGTCTTCCACGAGATTCAAAAGCATGTCTTGGCATGGTTGCATTTAAATCAGCATGACTTTTTTACACCCCATGAGTGTACTGTATATGCATGAATACATTGGAATAAGCAAAACTGGTTGAGGATATTTTACAGTCAATCTATAGCCTGATGTGGAATGCCTCATCGGAGTAAGCGACCATGTAATTGTATGTTGACCTCAGTTACCTTTACATTTTCAGGCGTGTCCTCACACTGGCCGACTGGCCTCATGTGAGCCCTCGGCGTCAACAGCGGAGGTGTTGGAAAAAGCGTTCGGGTTGTGGGTGGGAAACACTGATCATCTCCAGCGGGCACCGGTGAGCGACTGCCTCTGTAAACAGATTTATATTGTTGTTCCTGTGAGTCAGAGAGTTTCCTCCCTACAGCTGCCGGTCACTTCGGGCTCTGCGATGTGTTCGGCACGGTTTTTTGGCTGTAGGTGTGAAGCTCTGTAACTCATTATGATGATTCCTTGAGTCACACTCGCTTACAAGAGAGGAGTTCAAGACAGCATGACCGCCCTTAAGAAATGCCTTATTTGGCATGATGCGAGTGTGTCTGAGTGAGCAAAGGAGAGAGAGATTGTTAGGGAGTTTCTGAGAACCTAGTTTATGAAATAAAGGCCAACAACGTGTGATAGTCTAGAGTTTACAAATTTTGCACATGTGCATAATTCATTTAGGAAGTTTACACTTAAAGTATAAGTGATGTTTCTTTTATTGTAGTCTCGTCCAATACTTAATTCATACTTTATTCATTTGGATGCATGTGATTTTGTCTACTTTTAATGGTAAAATATCATAGACACTTTATAAGTTAAGTTGACTTGTGTTGTGTTGTAATTTTATGTTATGTTGTTGTCATTTTATGTTATGTTATTTGCATTCTAGCAGTATTTAACCGGACGTTGGGGAAAGAAAGAAAACATATTCATTCATTTTGCTCTGGTGGTTGTCATGGCATTGCTAAAAAGGGAGTTCTTTGCAGGTTGCTAGGGTGTTTCGATTCAGGCCAAAAGATATTCTGGTCCCTCATTACTAACATTTCCAGACTACTTTTACAAATCAGCATCATGTCTGTAAGATTAACATTTGTCCGTCTGCTGCGAATGTAGGTCAGGACTGAGCTATATCAGGGAGTGTTGTGCTGGGCCATAAACGTGGGGGGAACGGACAGGTTGTCGGCTACAGGTAACTGAACAGAAGGTGAACGCAGATGCTTATCTAATGGATAATCGGGTTAACTAAACTTCAGCTAATGTGTAGCTAACGCTGTGTGCACACACTGGGTTTCAAGGATAAACTTCATGACAGCACTGTTTTTTACCGAATAAATAAATCCACCTATGAAAAGTGATACTGTTAATCCATAACAGTAACTCTGATCATAGGGTTAAGGGTATAGTGGTCGGGGCATCATAAAGCTAAAGTGCTCTATTAAGGTTAAGTGTCCTTGTTGGTGGAAGAATGATGCAGAAACGGTGACGGCACAATGCCCACACCCTAGGATATCTTGATTTACGATTGCAGATTAATGCCTGTTTTGTGAAGTGGTTTCATTACAGAGGTCAGCACGCATTTAGTTGCCTCTCACATTTAAACAATCGTATGCAAAATAAGTAACACAATCTGCCTACAAACCGTATGGTCCCCTGCCTCTCATTGAAGACAGCTGTTCCATCCACACGCATTTACTTACAACATATGTCAGTCATATTCACACATATGCAGATGCCTGAAAAACAACCTCTCTCTCTCTGTTACGCCATACCCCCACTTACCCTCATGCACACAGACACTTTACACATGCGCAGAATATGTCAATACCCCCGGTGCTTTCGTTGCATAACTCTGGGCTGAATCACTGCTCTAGTGGCCTATTTTATCTTTCACATTTAATGGGGGAGCTGAAATCTAGTCCCCGCTTTTGGCGCACTTTCTTTGACTTTTCAAACCTACCAGTTCATCTTACACCTTTTTTAGGATTACAACATCCTTTTGTAACTATTTTAAAGCTGATGGCATTCTTCATTCATGCTTTCCTGTAGTTTATAGGGCATGGTGCTGGCCATGACAAGATCAAGGGTTAGATTCCCAGGGATCACAATAAGCGATAAAAAATGCATACCTTGCATGCTGCCTATGGCGGTTAAAAGCCTCTGCCAAATGCATCAGTGTAAATTATGTGTGCAATCTCTTTCCTGTGCTCATGTAATGGAATGGTCGGTCGGTTTATTTACAGTTGTTGACTGTATGGCATAATACTGGAGCTTTCATTTGTGGTGCTGATTATGTATTCTATTGAAAACAGCTTGTATGGCATGAGAGGGCACTTATACATAAGCGGTTTCTCAGGGTTGGGTGTAGTGCTGTTAGAACCTTTCATTCCAACAAAGCAAAGACACTTTTTTGCAAAGATTTACTTAGATAATCGAATCATTGTCTAATATGAGGGATGGAACCTGCTCGCTTTACATCGAGGTTATTTTAGTTTACTAAAATTAAAACTTTGAAAACTTCTTTGATCATGGAAATCTAATCAAATAATAACCTAAACATTATGGGAAAAACATTACTACATTAAAAATGTTATGTTGCCTCAAAAATAAATTTAAATGAGTTTAACGCGCTAAAATTATAATAATAAACTAAAACTAATTTAGAAATAAATTAAGATTATATAGTATAAGTTATAAAATGACAAAAAAATACCAAAAATTGCTAAAACTTGAACTAGAATTAACATAAAAACTAAAGATCTAAAAATAAAAGCTAATTTAAAATATTATTAAAACTAAAATCAAAACGATTGTTTACGTAACAATAAAACCGAATAAAAATCCTAAGTGGTTGCTGTTTAAACTAGGGATGCATAATCAATGATTGATGATTAAAGGAATGATTCATCGCATTCAGTCGCATCCAGAATAAAAGTTTGTTTGCATATAAAATTTGTATTTATAAACAAACACGCACACGTTCATGTATACATACTTTATTTAGGAAATGTTTAGATGCATTTATTTATATTTAGCAAGAATAAAAATTATATTGAAACATTTTTTAGTTTCTGTATTTTATATTTATATATGCATGTATGTGTATGTGTTAATATATAAAAAATATATTTATGAACAGTACACACACATATAATGTAATCACAAGCATTTATTCTGGATGCGATAATCGTGATTCATAATTTGACATCCCTAGTTTCCCTAGATCATTTTGTAAGATGCTTTGCTTTATTATTTGGCTGGCCTACTCAAAAATCTCTGTACAACTTGTTCCACTTGACTGATGTTTGCTTTAACCATGGTTATGTTTCCAATATTATGCACAAATTTGTCTTATTTCTAGATCACAGCTTCTACAAATCCCATTAAAAAATAAATGCATTGTTCTCCTTTTTGAGCAAATGTTGAGAAACAAATGACACAACAAAACAATATTTACTTTTCTCTCCCAGTAATCTCAGGTTGGAAAAAGTGCACTATAATACACGTGCATCTTCGTAAAGTTCTCGATTACAAGCACTAATTTTGTACCTACCCAATATACAAAAAACATAGTTACTTTTAAGATCTAAATGTACTCAAGTGTCAAGCTATTTTAAGACACTATGAAGAGAGGAACAAAAATATTTTTAGGTAGAATGTTAATGAGTGACTTTGGGCAATGGACTTTTTTAATCTGGGACCTTATATGTGTCTTTTCTTCAAACGAAACTTTAACAATCTCACAAACTGTACTCAGATTTGTCAGAATTCGCCATCCAACATTTTAATATGACGATTATTTAGACTGGACTTTTACATGGTGTTAAAATCCCAACATCTTTCAATGAATTGAATGAAATGGTGTTTTTTTGTTGGCCTGTCAGTCTCATGAGCAAACACCTTCCATAAGGGTACTCTTAATATCAAGTAGTTAAATATAGGGGTCAACCTAATGGTTAGAGCGTTGGGCTTGTGATCAGAAGGTTGCTGGTTCTAATCTCAGTGCCAGCAGGTCATGACTGAAGGGCCCTTGAGCAAGACACCTTACCCCTGATTGCTCTGCAGTAATGTGTCACTGTAGAAAACTACTTGTAAGTCGCTTTGGATAAAGCGTCTGCCAAATGAATAAATGTAAATATAGCAGGAATGCAGCATGCAGCCAGACCTCAGTCCATTAGCTCATTGCTGCATACAGTCTGCGCTTGAATTCAATGGGAGATGGAGGAATACTTCACAATATGACATCCCTCCTCCTCTTATTTTCCCTTTGTTTAGGAAGCTTTGGGTTTGATTAGAAGAAGTGATTACAAAAGAGTGTATAATGACAGGAAATGTCGATTAAACTCAAGCTGAAGGTAATGGTGGCTAATTAATGACTGCCAGATGCTGTGGAGGAGGTAGATTGATAGACTTGAGAAAGAGAGTAAGGAATGATCAAATAAAGGGAGTAGAATATTGCTGTGTACTTACTTCAGTATGCAAATCTTCTGAAAGACTAGGTGACATGCCACATTTGCAATTATGTACAGTAGGTCTATGTAAGAGAAGTAGAACGCATACTACTGTTTAGAATTTATGGTAACACTTCAGTATATGGGGCAGTTTTAACTGTAAAAATTACAGGTTTTCCCTGTTTTTCTTGTAAATCTGTGGTATTTCAAAAATACATACAAATCTATGAAAAAACTGTAAAACGTAGTTTTTGGTTTAAAAAAAAAATTATACGTTTAAAATCACAAGTCATTATTTGGGGGGGCACAAAGTGATGCACCCTACACAAAGGGGGGCCTTACGAAGAAAAAGATTGAGAACCACTCGTGTGAGTATGCCTTTCAATGCAAAAGTCATTGCATGGTGCAAGAGGTAGGTGGTTGCCAAAGCATGATCTGAGCAATTTTTTAAATAGTTATTTAAAATATTTACATCCAAAGCGACTTATATTGTATTATCCTATTCATTTCTACACAGGTATGTGCAATCCCCAGGGATCAAACCCACAACGCAATGCTCTTACCACTGAGCTACAGGACAGTGCAGGTATGGGATGTTTTGACTAGTTTTATTATTCACAAGTTGAGAAACATAAGTCTGATTACTTTCCTCAACAAGACAAACAATCTAAGCTATCATAGCACAGATTTGTTTTGTGGACACAGTGTGACACAATAGAACCCTGTAACCAAAATATTAATATATATTATTGTAAGTATCACTAATACAGAATGTTGAATAACCCTATGACATAAGCGTGTCAAACCCTGCAGGATTGAGAGAATCAGGTGCGGGGTGGGTGAGGCTGACTGACCTACATTCGGTGTTGCCCTTTCAATAATCTGTGTGAATCACGCCGCCTTTTATAAAACTTCTGATTTACTCGAGTAGTGTGTATTATACACTCACACGCACACCATACTGAAACTGATTTTATATAACATAGACCTACATACAAGCTTGGACGTACACACAAATGCCCCCACTGATTTGTCGTTTTTAATACTCTTTCACATGACACTCATTGAGACACTTCCTCCCTTGTTTGCACTCTCTAGTTTTTGACCTACATCTCAGGCAGCTGGGTTACGTAACCAAAGTTATGCTGTGCTCTGGAATCCCAGCGCTTCTGCAGATGTTCAGAGACAAAACAACATCACTTCCCACTTCATTTTTTTACTTTTCTTCTTGTTCTTACTCTTTGTTGTGTCTTTTACGATTGTGTAGAGCACTTATAAGTACATGAAATGTGCTACATAACTTGATAGACCACGCCAAGATAATAGGTTTGAACAGTCACTTAATGTTAATGTTATCTTAAATCATTTTAGGGAAGAAGACATAAAGATTTTGTATACGTACATTGTCTAGGAGTACACTTGAAGATGAGGTTAAAGGTAATAAAAGGGGCAGACTAAAAAGCCTTTTAGACATCGTGCAGCGTACATTCCTGAAGACCATTAAGAGATTTACTGTTAATTTGTGGGTTTATTGTTTTATCATTGAACTTTACCGTGTTCAACCATTAAAATCTGCGTAGTATACAGACATAAATGGGATCACATTGCAGCCCACTGCATACTCCCTTTTAAGCTCTCTGCAGGCTGAATGACGTGTCTGCACATCCTCTCTCTCGCCCCACCCTCGCTCTCTGAATTCCCCTTTTCTCATTCCTCTCCTCCCATCCACACTGACCTACTTTTCTATTGACCTGCTTTCGTAAGGTTCTGCATGTTCAATTCTTATTCTTAAAAAATCAGGAAAAAGGGGAAACAAAGAATGAAAGACACCCTGGAGGAGAACATAGCACTGCAGCTCTGGCTAAAAGTCACCCTGCTTTTGTTCTTGCGTTTCGCTCTTGCTGCCGTAGCAACCGGTCGGCCAACGTCAATTCAGTGCGTCATGTAGCATCATCAACACTAATTACGAGATCTGATACATGTAAACGAAATATTTGTGTGAGAAACTGTGGATTCATATACATTTTTTCTATTTATGTGTGAATCAGAGCTGAACAGGTAACACGCGTTGAAATTTGAGCAGGTTGCGTAAGTGCTGCGTGTTGTTACATAATGCTTAATGGAAAGGGTAAGTCACATAACAAACTGGCACTCTATCAAATCCAGTAGATTAATAAACCGTGAATGATAAAAAATCCACATTTTGGGGAGTGGAAAGTTTAAGATAATGTAGCATTCTTTTAATTGCATAATTTGATATGTGATATGTTTTCTGCATATCTTTTTTTAAGTTGTGCACCGAGTATATTTTTAAAAGCAGCGGACATTGTGACCTGTTTCAAGAAGCACATCACGATTCTTTTCCAAGTATCTTGTGGGCTTTCATACTTTGTATCATTTGCTATTACCTGGTAATGTAATCCATTAGTGCGGTTTTGGAAGAGAGAAGTGTGTGTGTGTGTGTGTGTGTACACTTGTTTTTGGGCTGAGTATCCATGGTGTTCGTGTCTTTGAGCAGTGTCGTGACTTGGCCAGTGTTACATCATACCGAATGACTCTTTCTCCCTGTAGGAGTACAAAGTGTTTCTATGCATGTTCATTGTCATACCTTAGTATGAATAATATACTATGTCTTGTTTTTTTTTGAGTGATGGGAAATGTTGTATTATGCACACATGACAACATTAGACAGCTTAAATTTGACATACAACATGTTTTATTTTTCTTGCCACTTTAGTGTCATTGTGAGCACCTTGACAGGTGGGCTCTTTTTTTACAAACAGAATCTTTTTTTCGTAAAACTTCAGTAAATACCACACAATACACCAAGGTACAGAGGCGAAACAGATGAACAGTACATGAAAATACATACATACTGTATCACATTGAGGTGAACAGACAACGGACACCAGAAAAGAATAATAGCATTGGAATACAAAATCAAATACAATATTAATAATAATAATTATAGAATGCCAAAATAAACTCGTTACAAACTTAAAATACTCAAAAGAGAATTTGTCTGTACACTTTTTACATAATGGCCAGTGCCAGGCACCTGTTTGGGAAAAATAAACACAGTTTGTATAAAATCGGATGAAAAAAATTCAGTGCAGAAGCAGCTTACAGCTGTGGTAAAATCTACAAAGACGACTAGTGGGACTCGATTTGTGTCTACGTTTACTACTGAGTTTGTAACACTTGTGTGCTGCAGCATTTTACTGTGTGGTAACTTTTTTTATACGCAACAACCGATGGGTATGATGATGCAATGGGCTACACACATCAAAGTCTCGTTCCCCTTTAAGAAGAAGATAACTTTTCAGTTCTGCGTAACCTCAACAATTTATTCTCATGAGGTAGCATGTGAGGCATCTCTGAAACCTGACCACAAAGGACGAGACCATCTTTAGACGGCAATGATATATCTTACACTTTGTACAGTCTGCGTTCGCTCAGATTGACATTTCTCAAAGGGATTCGACTCTAATTTGGCTGTATGTCAGGCAGATTGCAATGTTTAAAATAAAAACATTGGTCACAGTGACCTTCAAAGCGGGTCAACCCATCAGGCTCCTTTACAGTGATGTAATAAAGTAAGGTGATGGACAAGAGGTGAAAGGTCATTTTCACTGGTTAGCGTTGACCTACGACTGACTGAAACACTACGAGGAGACATTCATGTATCATTCAATCAATGTGATACATAAAAGGAACTCGATGAACTAAAAGCATACTGGAAGCATCAAACAGAAACATTCGGACAGAACTATACAAGAATCCAAATGCTAAAAAGTAGACGTGTTCTCCCACTTTTCTACTCATAAAGACCGACATTTTTCTTTTTCACAAATATGATATGTTTAGTTATGTCACAGTATTTTATAATCCAAGTGCTTAAATAATGTTTAAGGTCAGAAGGCAGAGTAGGAGAGTGAGACAGGCATACATCTCTTGAGTTTTCCTTCTGAAATCAGTAGGGAGAAACCATGAACTTGTCTAGTACTGGGTTCAGAAATTACCTATTAACTAGGCTAAGCTACAAAACATGGCAGAGATATGTTAATATTCAAAGGTGGAGACAAGAAGTCCAAAGTTGCTATACAGAGTCATGGTATACGTTTGATGTGAAAGAGGACAAAAAGCCCCTTTTCCATCTTATTAACTCATTTGACATACAAGTAAGTGCTTATGAAAGAAAGTGAGAACAGAGCTGCATTAAAATGTCACATCATCACTTTTGACAAGCGAACTGACCAGGAACCCAAGTTACACTTTCTGGTTGTAGTTGTTGTTTAGAATAAGCAATTGACTTTCATGCAATTAATTGGTACCTTTTTCTTTCTATTGGATGGTAAAGATGACATCGATCAAGTCCTGTCTTAGCCGACAGTCTCAGTCAAGTTTATCGTTTCTGTTACCTCGCCCTCCTGATACTCTCTTTCCACTGTCTTTCCTTCCCTCTTCCTTCTCTCTGGAGGGAGATTGTTGTGTGCAAAGTTCCTCTGACATCTCACTCTCTCCATCCTTGCTTCCAGATCCGCTGCCATGCTGCTGGTTAACCTGTGCTAACGCCAGGTACGGGTGCTGAGGCAGAGCGAAATCAGGCGATGTCGCTATTGTAGCTGACCCGGGGACATCTTGGCAGCCACCATTGGACAGTGCCCTGTATTTAAGCCTTAGCTTGTGTGGTAAAGCCATGGCTTTCATTTCACCTTGGTTGTCCCCATATTGGCAAACGTCACCGTTGGCCATGGTGGGCGAGGACACTGATTGGTGGATGGCGTGGTAGCCACCGGTATCAGAACAAGAGGATGAGGGAGATTCATCGTCTGTAGAGGCTTCCTTGTCTGAACTGCGGGGGTCACCGTCACTAGAGGAGGTGTCCTTGGTTGAGGAGGAGTGCTCTTGATAGAAGCCATCTGTTCTTGGGCAACCTTCAAATGTTAGCACCGGGGGCTCCTCGTTTAGAGTGGAGAGGTAGGGATTCGTCCGCTGGTATACTTGGGCTTTCCCGGCTTCGCTGAGCAGGTCTGGAGCAAAAGAATTTTGGGTGGTGTCTTGCACATGGATTCTGCATTGTCCTTGAGCACTCTGGTCTTTGTGCTGTATGACAAACCGTCTGTTTTCCCCAGCATCAGCCTTGCCATTGGCGAACTCAAAATTTGGGGAATCCAAAGACCTCCTGGCCAGCTGCTGTGCCACCTCTGAAAGAGTCTCTAAACCATCAGGTCTTAAAGGCAGGCGGCACCCTGTTTGAGAAAACTGAGCAATTTGTCCATTTTGCTGTGGTTGGGACACCACCTGCTCAATGTCCTCAACCCTTTGGCTCTCGACGGGATAAGAGTTGCTCCCAGAGCGGAAGAGGATGACACTTCTTTGGGGTGTTGTGGATGGAGGGGCTGGGGCATTGATGCTCTCTTGCTGCTCCATTTCTTCTGGCTGGTGAGTCTCTAAACGTGCATGATGACCGTTGAAGATGCCATTAAGAACGCTTGCCTCGAGCCTGTTAATGTCCATTGCAGAGCTCTCATGCTTAATGTCATAGTTTATAGGTTCAGGGCTGTCCCTTGAAGAGCCATCGGACATGTCCGACAGTGATCCACAGGGAGAGTACTTGGATAATGCTGAGTGCCGTTCATCTCTAGTTGGCTGCTCAGCCTCTGAGGAATCAGAGTTCATCATGACCTGAGACGCACTCGAGTATCCACTGCTTGAGTAATATGGATTTCCAGACATTGCGCCGGTACCATTAGCACCATTAGTCATTGCTTCAGTGCTACTGCTGATCTGCTGTGTTTTTTCCATGTAGGAGGCAGAACTTATGAGTCCGAATCTTAATTTCAGCTGCAGGAGTTCCGTCTTCAGTCGCACGTTCTCCTCATTCAGTGCTATGACTCTGTTCTCCAGCACCATGTCGTTGAGCCGCCGCTTCTCTCTTGACCTTTTGGCAGCCTCGTTATTCTTGCGCCGCTTTTCCCAGTAGGACGCATCTTTCTTCTCATCCGAGATGAATTCGCGCTTCCGCCGACAGGATGAGTTGGGTTTGGGTTTTGATGCTCTGCCTTGACGACCCGGGTTGGAGGTTTGAGGTGATGGTAAACTCTCGCTGTAGTTTGAGAACGTTTCTAGAGTGTCCAAGCTGGCACTGTTGTTTTGGGCTGGAAGATTTAGGCTTTCCATTGTGGTCCAATTGAGGCCGGTCTGTATACCTGACACTCCGTGAACATTGAAAATAAGAGTTTTATTGACCTGTGAAGCAGTTTAAATCAGAAACTGTGTTGAATTTTTGAAGTACTTTTCTTTGACTTCAACCAGTCTTAAAACGTTCAAGTGTCCAGACTGGTCAAAAAGATGAGAAAAAGATGGAACGCTACAAAAACAACCGTCATTGGTTACTTGTGTTCTGTGTTTTTTTCCTCTAAAAAAAGGGTAAGGTCCCTTTTTATGATTGATCTGCTTTTGTTTGATTGAAGACAATACAAGTTGTTGACTCAGGCTTTTCCAGAAACTGCTGATGCCCAGTTGTGTCCTATTGGCGATATAGAATAATCTTGGTCTTAGGTCGGTGTTGGCACACTGTTTTGTCCCAGTCTCGGTTGAGCAGATCTGCAGAGACAATGAAATGGAATTAGATTACTGAAAATGTGTCTAAAGGAACTCTTAAACAAATACGTGATACAGTTGAGGTAAAAATAGAACAGTAAGAAAAACTGAACAAAATCTTTGTATTTCGTTGTAATGGTGATGTAGCTGTATGTACATACTTTCGTCAAAATAGAACATTTATTTCAAACACTTCAGCTTTGACTAAATGTGAAATCATGCTTTCTTTTTTAAACGGTGCATATAACCCAGCAGTACATTTCTAATCCCGGCATCAACTAAAAAGTTCCATTCCACCAGTGTCCTTGGAGCACTAGAAAAATGTAGGTCAGTAGAGTAATGAAACATGTACGTAGAGATCATGCCGCGTGTTATGTAAAACCAGCACAGTCACATAATATCACACCAGACTTCATGGAAAGTTTGGGGGGAAAAAAGGGTCGACAGAGATATAAGGAGACATCACAGAAAGGAACTAAAGCTGTGCTGTTTAATAATTTCCATTTGAACGTTTATTTGAGATCCAAACATCATTTATTTATATCATAACTAAAAATAATTGGTTCACTGAGAATGAGTACGTAATGTGATTAACTGTTTACTAATGTTGTGCAAAATCAAGGGTTACTGAAAGCACTTCTTAATAGCGAATTCCACGCACAATGAGAGGCCAAACTTTCTCAGATGAATTTGTTCAATTTGATTTATTTTAGTTAATTTTGCAGCGCAAGATTTGTGTTTCATTATTCTGTATTTGAGAATAATGACTTGTCTTTGTTATTGGCTCCAGTCATTATTTACAACGTCTTGATTTGTTATCTCATATATTTACAGCTAATCGTGAGAATCTCATGTTACATAACGCCCAGAACTATTGCGCCATCTCTAGCACAAACAGTCCCATACTAAGAAGAGTAATATTTCTTAGAAATGGAAACAAATATTTCCTTATCCAAAGCAGAACTTTCTAAGTGCCCTGTTTTGAGTCGGATTTTATAAAACAAAGGAACACTTCTACATCTTCATGGGTCACTTTTTGCACTCCGGTCCTCCTCACATCATCATGAGGATTACGTAACATCTTGTAAACATGGCATGACAAAGTATTTAGTTCACGTATGACCCCCGCCAGTAGGAACACAACGCAAGGGTAGTGGAAGTTGTGCGCATGTGTCCCACTGACCTAGAAACCGCCTGCTCCGTAAACACGTATGGTACGTGCGTGCGCACGCTGGCCCAATCCAATGGCGCGCAGTAAAATAGGTCAGTGGAGCGGCAACAGTGTGTGCGTGTCTGAGAGAGAGACAGTGTGCGCGCATGAGCAAGCGGTGAGGAATTATAGCGCCGACCAAAAATAGTGTGCTCGGGTGAGGGAGGGGTTGAGGATTCCAATTGGGGGACGAGAGAGGAATTTACCAGCACTGCGGAGGTACGAAAAAGGAGAGAATACGTCAGCAGCAGAATATTAGATTAAAGTGGGCCATGAATCACAGCAGCGATGCACCGATGTGCGTTTTCTGCTGAAGTATGTTTCTGAAATGTGATCAGTTAGTTGGAATGATTACAAAATTATGGCTTTTGTCTTTGCGTCAGGATGCTTGCAAATGTCAAACACAGTCGTGCTTTCGTAATGCCTCTGGGACCAGCCGAGAAAACAGTATTGCGCAGTTCAGACCGCAGGTTGTGGCTCGGTGCCAGACTGTTACCATAGTTGAGGAATCATTTCAGGACGTGCTGAGCTATGGTGTCTGTAGGACGTTTATTGAATGTCTAACAAGCGATTGCTATCTAATTTCTTTACTATTAAGATTTGATACTGTATATTTTTGACCACATTCAATGTGCAACTTTCTTTTCAAAGAAGCAGAGACCGCAATTCAGGAGGTTGAGGTCAAAGCAAACACACTGTTATGCGCCGTCCCACATGGATAGTGTTTACAACTGGAAGCCTCTCTGCATGTGTCTGCCTAGTCACATGCATGCAGAACTGTTACGCCTCCAGTTTTTCTTCCGACCTAAAGGCCAAGTAGGCCAATATGACTGTGAGATATATTGTGCTGGCTAGACTCTTAATGACAGGGGTTAGTACCGGAGACACAAAAGCTGTCTGTGTCATGCATTTGGAAACTCCTCAAATGCGATTATGTGTAGGAATACACTTTTTTCTACCTGAATTAGTGCAAATCCGTTCTGAGGTTGGAGCCATTATTAAAAAAAGTTTGGGGTTTTCTAGGGGATGCTTGGCATTACAAGATGTTTGGGTGCAATGTGAGGCGGTTTTAGATTCCTGGCATTGCTGAGCAGGGAGTGGTGGAACTGTTAACTTTAGAAGTCAGTCTTTATGAAGAGCTTGAGGATTTCACAATTCAATACGTCACACGAAGAAAAATGTGTCCTCGCATTTTACACAAGCAAACTGCAAAACATTTAGTACATTTTCAAGTATGCTATTTACAAAATCTGAATGTAGTCTAGTGCTCGTCAATAAACCTGCCACTCATCTCCCCAAAAGTTTTGAAGCAGTTTATCTATTGCACAACAAACCGAGCAGAAGTGGCGAAATAATAAAAAAATATCAGAATTTGTTAAGCGTCACAATTGAGTAATTCAACTTAAAAAAATCCCTTTGAGATGATCTAGGTTATTAGATAAAAGTCTTCGCGTCACGCTGGGTGGCCGCTAAACACAATCTAATGCATGGCATCGCATTGTCCTGATGGGCGCCACGCATTATTATTTTACAACCGTACGCTTTCAAAGAAACGCCGATGTGCAATTTCGTTATCCCCGTGTGTTACGCGTTCGCGAATTACGCGGAATTTGTGCCGCCGCCACGCTTACACAATAACTGACCCCACGACCACTCGTGCGTTCGGATTTCGTAACGATCACCTCCCCCACGCCACGACCGTATCGACTTGACATTGAATGTGAATATGCATGCGATGCACAATGGAAAGATGAACTGACGCGACCGAATGGTCCCCAAAATCTCACGGAGACACGTTTGAGATGAAGGACAAAGAAACCCGTTTAAAAACCTCAAATGATTTCACAACGAAGCGTTTGAGAGTCACGCCGACCCAGAGTCGGTTTCCATGCGAACAATAACATACCCTGACCACGTTGCAAGGTAAAGCCTAGCCTACAACTGCCTAGCCTGTTACAGAAAAATGTATATTCAATACAACAGACATAACGCAAGATATACATAATAACATTTGACATATTCACGTAAACTCACCGATGTGAAATATCACGTTCCCGTTGATCAACGCAACACTCCGCTTTTATTCTTCAGTGGATGCGTGTTCCGCGCCTCTCAATACTGTTCCTTGTCCCGATTCTCTGTTTTCTCTCTTTATCTTTCGCTTACAACTTCGAATCTGGATGAAAATGTCCCGCGTGGGTTGTGATCCACTCACCGGCTTTGTGTCGACTCCCTGAATGTGCTGCTATTCGCCGTATCTCCCTCCCTCTTCGTCCTTATGTTATGTCGGAGGCTTTTCTCCAGTTTTCCTCTACACACACACGAGCGCGCGCGCACTCCCTCTCTCTCCTTGTCGTCCTCGAATGTGTGTTAGTAGGTCAGCGGTTGCGTAACACGGAGCTTTGGGTGCCTAGTCACGTTTTTGTTCATCGTGGCTATAGATGCACAAGCCTCGACTCCTGGTGAAATGATCGCGGAGGAGACGGAGGTGGTCAGAGAAGCTCTATTGCGGTTTACAGTAACGACACGCGGTCGGTTACCGATCACAGACACGGCAGTTGCGGTGAATGGCCAGTGTGCTGTAACTCGCCTCTCTCTCTCTGTGTGCTCAACACTTCAGCTTCTCGCAGAGAAAGAGGTTACGAGACTTTGAAACTGTTGCGTAAATATTCACTATTGCGTAAAGACACTGGCTCAGAGAATAAGCTTTCTTTCTTTCTTTCTTTCTTTCTTTCTTTCTTTCTTTCTTTCTTTCTTTCTTTCTTCAATATTCTATTTGTCTGCAAATATTCTATTTTTTGTACATCTGTCTTGACAAGTGTTTCTGTCAATATTCTGTCCGTCTGTCAGTGCATCTTTCCTTGTCTGTCTAAAAATACTGTCTGTATATCAGTATTTTCCGTCTGTCTATCTATTCATCTGTCTGTCTGTCTAAAAAAAATACTACATGTGTGTCTGTCAATTTTCTGTCTGTCTGTTAGTATTCTATTTCTGTCTGTCTGTCAGTCAGTATTTTATCCGTCTGTCTATCTATTTATCTGTCTGTCTCAAAAAATACTACATGTGTGCCTGTCGATTTTCTGTCTGTCTTTCAGTATTCCATTAATCTGTGTGTCTGACCAACTGACAGTATAATATATCTGTCTGTCAATTTTCTGTCTATCTCTCCCTCTGTATCTGTCAATAGATTTGTCTGATTGTCTGTCTTAAACTACAAACTGTGTGTCTGTCTGTCAACTTTCTATCCGCCTGTGACTATTCAATCTATTTATCTGTCTTTCTGACCATCGACAGGTTTCTCCGTCTGTCAATATTCTGTCTATCTTTCTGTATATATCTGTCTAGTCCCTCTGTCTTAAAATTCTGTCTCTGTCAGTCAATATTCTATCTGTTCTTCCGTCTATAATCTCTATGTCTGTCTAAGAATACTGTCTGTCTGTCAGTATTCTATCTATGTGTGTGTCTATATATCTGTCTGTCCTGAGTTTATCCATATTAATTATTTTCCAAAAATGTGGTTCACTGTTTGGTGAAAGCCTGTCCTGTACTCACTGTGCCAGTTTCAAAACACGATACAGTCCAAGAACAGGAAGGCAAGTTCAAGTAACATTCTCAGCATTATTTGTTTATACATTCATGCATAGTTTTGGTGTGTGTGCATGCTTTTGTGTGTGTGTGTTTGCGCAAATATTACACAACATCAATGATGGTAAAGTTTCTTCCTCTTGAACTCTCTGCAAGTTCCCTGACCTGAAAATTGATATGGGCGCCAGTACGATTCTCAGAAGAGGCTATTTATGCATAAACAAACTGTTGTACGTGTTTAACTGTTTGGTTATTCTTATATATCTGCTTGTGTAATCATCACATGTATATGCACTTTACCCTTGTTTTAAGGAAAGAAAATGTCAACAAGGATAAAAGGTCATGATGATGACATTTGTACCATCTTACCTATAGAATCAAATGATACCTGGCACAAAGCAATTCCACATATTAATTCCAACCACCGCCATCGTTGGATCGTGTTAGAGACCATGCAGCAGTAATGCAACCGGCCGGGATCAAGAGATTTGCCTACATAAGGCCTGCGCCACCATCACCTAATGTACTCTCCATTCATCTGTTGAGGTGATGACGGACAATATACAGATGGGGGTGTTGGCCTTGAACTTGCCTATCCCTCCCCCTTCGCATTCTCCCGATTCACTCACAGCTGCGTCTGCTACAGTTCCCTAGGCAACCGTTATGCTGCCTGCCTAGCAACTGGTTTTCCCTTCCTACCCCCCTCACACCCCTCCTTGCGAGCGGGGTTGATCAGGGGTGCCGGTAGAGACAAAGAACCCAATGTGTGTTTATCTGGATCAGTAAGTAGTGACATCCTCTGGAGCTTTATTGTTTAGGCAACCTCTCTCGCCAGTCCAGCAATAGATCGGAGATCCAAGAAAAGCAATTATGTGTGGGGTCAATATTTTAAAATCCCACCCAAATCTTTATTTAGAAATGCAGAATGTCTAATACATGTAGGACATTGGCTTTTAAAGATCAAGATGTCAAATGTAGTTTTTAATTTTAAAGAAGTGAATCACTTTTTCAACGTGTTTAAATTTTAAAGGCATTATCCACTTAAAAAGAAAAGGAATTGACTCACCCTCATGTCATTCCAAACCTGTATGACTTCATTCTGCTGCAGAACACAAAAGAAGATATTTTGAAGAATGTTGATAAACAAACAAAATTTTACCCCATTGACTTCCATTTGTATGATCACAAAACCACAAACAAACATTTCTCAAAAAGAAATTCAGTTGTGTTTCACAAAAGAAACTCAGTCATACAGGTTTGGAAGGGTGAAAAAAGTATGCAATGATGTTTGTTTTTGTTTTAAGTGAAGAATAGGCAATACTTTATTTTATCACAGTTGTTGCGTCCACAAAAACAGTATACACTACAAACAAAGCTTGGCAGTTCCCCCCCGAAGGTACAATTTATAACCTTTTCGATTTTTATTCTTCAGTTGTTTGACGCTTAAAGGAACAGTTCACCCCAAAATAAAAAATAAATCATCAATTACACCGTGTTTTACAAATCTGTATACATTTCTTTGTTCCGATGAACACCCAGAACAATATTTGGAAGAATGCTTGTAAGCAAACTTGAGGGCGAGAAAATGAAGACAGAATTTTCATTTTCGGGTGAACTGTTTATTTAATGTCCTCCAAAGTGACCGCATTGCATCTTAAGAAATTAAAGCATTGCTATTAAAGTGTTTGTCTTATTAAACTATACAATATTATTTAAAACTAGTCCAAGACTTTCTCAATCCATATAGGGTAAATTATTCTACTCAACATGATGTCAAAATGCAACGAATTTGGGCCCATGAGCTTGTAAACGGTTCCTTCTGCTTATCTGTCCTTTCTTTTTGCATCGCTTGCATGTTTAACGGCGAACACAAATGCATTTGCGAATCGATACCTTTGTCTCTCACAGCCTAAAATAGCCACAGAAGTGCTGATGTTGACATTGAACATAAACTGTCTCACAGAAACAAGGATTGTGGGAACCTCTAGAGGAAATACATTCGGCAACATTCTTTCTGTCTTTTGTACCTTGCATGCATTTGTCCCGCACCTAATATCACGTAACTAGCGATAATCCATCAAATTCATGACTGTCGTGTGAATGAATAAAAAGCTGAAATTAGTTATTGAGTCATTGATATCTGACATTTTATACTCTGTTCAACTTTGGAGGTTATTATTATGGCAAGCGTGTAGGCGCATGAGGACCTTGGGTTGTAAAGGATATGGTTTGGTAAAGAATGTTTGATTTTATCATTGTTGTGTTGTTGATGTTTTTTTTTTTTTGCTTCGACAGCTTTATCTGTCTTAATCTGGTTAGAGGTGTTAAGCTCATGGGAAAACATGTTTATATTTGGCTTAGATCACGGTGATACTGTTTATCACAGTTTCAACACCTTTTAACACACAGCTATAAACAGACATCATTGAATAAAACCGAGAAAAGGTTTAAGAAGTAACTATATTGCCTTCAAAGGAATTCTGAAGCGTCTCGCAGTTTACACAAACTTCGATTAAATTTTATTTATATTGCGCTTTTCACAATGTGCATTGCTCCAAAGCAACTTTACAGGAGAAAAACAGAAAAGGTAAAACACAGTACAGTGCATGGTGATTATAGAACAAGTAAGATAATTCTAATAAAGCAATGTTAACGGAATTTACTGAACCTTTAAGATTATCTAATATAGCAGTGTCCAGGTGAGCAAGCCAAGTGCCAGGTGGCCTTGTGGCGAGGAACCCGGACTCCAATGATAAATAAATGGAGAAAAAACCTCGGGGGAAACCAGACTCAACCGGGAGGGCCAGGTCTCCTCTGACGTGTCACAGCTGCACTCAGTGACTTTGTTTACAACCTAAATGTTTACAAATAACAATTAAGACAACATAGAAATGTTATAAACTTAAATAAAAATGCTCACTGATCTGCATTCACTTTTGAGAGAAGCTTTTGTAAAAGCAACTTTTTAAGCTCAGCCACTTCTTCACTCAGAGAACTAAGTTGAGATCGAATAGCACTGTTCTGCTTTTGGATTGTATGATTATTTTGAGGTGATATTGAATTGGTTGGTGCCATTGTGAGACCTTCTGTCCACCTGCACCCTGACTGCAAGGAGGGGCGAGACATTTTTGAACTCTTTTCCATCTCCATTGGAAGATGAACTCCCACACCTTCAAATCCACTTGACGTCTTAAAGCGCAGTTTATGTGGAAGTTCTTTCAGGTTCTCCTGCCACCATGACCCTCTCCGCATCTTATTTAATGAATTTGTATATGCAGCAGGGATGTATGGAGTGAGTACAGATCCTGGCTGTTCTTCACATCTGTAAGGCGATGATCTCATATGTTCACCTACAGCATCATCAGAAATGGAGAACGCACCATCCTCTGACGCATTGGATGTGTCTTGCGTGCCTTGCAGCCCATCCGGACAACCATACTGTGCGATCGATGGTGGGTGTTGATGGGTGCAGTGTGGGGTCGCGTTGGGACAATAGTTGTGTATTGCAGGAATATATGCTTGGGTCAAAGAGAAACAGGGTGGCGCAGGCGAATCTGTGGGATCTTTAATGAGACCGAATTGGAATTTAAGCGCCAGTAGCTCTGCCTTCAGACGTGTGTTGTTTTCAAGAAGAGCCCAAACTTTGTTCTCCACCACCATATCGCTCATACGCCGTTTCTCACGCGAACGCCTGGCGGCCTCGTTGTTCTTTTTGCGTCTGTCCCAGTAACTGTCGTCTTTTTTCTCAGTAGGGTTAAAATCACGCTTGAGACTGTTGCTCCTTCCGTCAGTGTCAGATGAATCTTTGTCCGTCAGACCTCTGGGATGGATGAGAAAAGAGTGTGCCAACATGCTGCTGGTTGTCAGGATGGACACTGCTTCTTCTGTGAAAGATGTCGCTTCATCCTGACCGACCGGATCTGTTGTGTTTTCCGGGTACATCACACCCGGCTCTGCCAACGTGATGCTTTGGTCCCTCATCCTTTGACTAGTCACTCTGTCTGTTGAATGACTCTTGGTCCTCTTTGCTTTTTGGAGCTTGAGAATCTTTAGCTCCCCCTGGTGGTTGAAAGCGGAAATGTAAGGCATTTATGAAGGCTCGTATTACATAACTGTAAAGCATGAACGCAAAATGGCAACATGTTTACATGTAAACAGATTTAAGTATGCAAAAGTGCAATTTATAAATCGGAAAAACAAGAATCTTTTGTGATGTTGAATGAACAATTTATTTATGCAAATGTTTATGGCTTGTATTTGATCTCTAAATAAATAAGTAGGAAAATCTCGAATAAAGTAAATTCAAACAGCTCTTAAAGTAAATAAACTATAACACCTGTAGGACATGAGCCTTCATTTCTTGCTTTTATAACGTAACGTCCGACATTACGCACACGTCTGCGCGCGCGATGAAAAACGCGCTCCCACTTAAAAACATTAATTGTATTCGTCAGATGTATAAATAGCCTGTCGTTATTTCCTGTATATATGAAGGTTTTTAAGAATAAAAATACATTATATCCGCTGCTTACCTTCCAGTTAAACGCTTCACTCTTCACTTCAACCAGCAGCTGAATACAATATAAAATATTAATAATATGTATTATTATATCATTTGAAAGCACCGCAATCGTCCTCGTCCGTGTTATCAGTGTCTGTCCTCATCAATAAACCGCCGCTCATATTCTTCTCTGAGTTTATCTCGGGTCCTGAGCTCACCCGGATTGAACCGTGCGTAACAACGCCCGAACCAACCGCAGGATTGCACATCACAGACGCCATTGCAAAACAAAATGTTCTTCCAGCATCTTACAACAATTTCAAATGATTTAACATTGTGCAAATGCTCATATAGTGGTTTGTCCTTCGTAATCTCCTCTCACATTAGTTCACAATTCAAAACGTATTAGATTAATACGACAAAAAAATGTACTTTTACATACACAATAGGCTACTTTACAGTACATTGTATGCAATGATGCATATAACAATACATGCAGATTTATTAACGCTTATTAATGCTGAATGAGACATGAAGCTTGTGAGCTGTGATATGGCTGAACCGTAATCCATGAGCTTCTTAACAAACCTCAGAGCATGTTGTACTATCTGCATCTTATTATTGATTATTCTTGGGAAAAACTGCTCGGTGGATAACACACAAATGACTTTACTGAGTCATAATTGCATTGGATTCTAATTGACCTTGGCACATACTTTCAATCCCTTTAATGCTCAGACCGTTTTTTTTTGTCATTTTAACAATGAGAAATACAATACCAATGCAAAAATAGCACAAACAGCACATGCTTTTCTTGTGCCGTACGGATTGTGTTTTATAAAGGAGAGAAAGCCTTTTAGAAACAATATAAAGACTCTTTGTAAAGCAGGCCTGTTTTGGGTTACCACAGTAACAAAGCAGCATGGAATAAAATCCCATTTCTCTGTATTTCAGTGTGATACACAAACATTAGTGTCTTTCTTACCTCGAATAACCTTCACCTTTCAGTGTGCATGTGCGACAAAGCGTGCAAATTTGATCACATACTTAAATGATTGCATTAATGCTTTCTAATTCCAGAGCGCTCCGGTTAATTCCTGGAAAAAGGGTTGGAGTTCTTTGAACAAATACAGTATGAGCGATATTAGGCTGCCGTTGTATATCTTCCATAGAAATTTCACTTTAATTATTTAATTAGTTTAATTAGTTTATTTGTCAAGGACATCGTACAAAATACATAAATCTTACGAAAAGATGTTTTGTACCAGAGTTACAAAAACGATTTTCCATCTGCCGTCCCCGACTTTTAAACATCACATTTGTTAGACATCATATTTAAACAGAATATTCAGAATTTTTTCACATGAGGTGGAACAGAGATGCGAGGCATTCCTTTATGAATTTAAATATTGAGTCCCCAAATAATGCTTTCTTCACACATATGCAGGACATTTCATTTAAACTGCTTGAAGGACCACCGGGTCCTCCGGTACTAATTATTTTGTGATGAAAAAGAGCAACGGCCGAGTTCCAGAATGAAATCCCATTCATTTATTCTATGTAGAGAAAGCGAATTCATAATCCTTTAAAGACAGACCTAGGGTGAGCTCAGACATTGTTTTGTGTGATAGATTTTTTTATGTGTCATAGACAAATCTCAGATGAAGGACTTCATCACAGAATTCTGAGGTGTCTGACAATTTCTGTTACCATGGAAACCATAGAAAGTCCGCCACAAAGGACTTATATTTGTGTATATATATATATATATATATAGGTCCGTCAAGCAGAGTTTGGTGTGTTGGGGTCATGGCTTGGAATTCCTAATTGAATATTTATTTAATAGGTCAATCTGAGCCAAACACTGTGGCTCTCTGTGAAGTGGATAAGAAAACTTTGGCATGTCGTTACTTTAAAGAAAGTGAATCTTTCCACAATAATTCGGGTTTAATCATTCTGATCACAAGGGTATGATTTTAGTTTCCACTGTTTTAAAATGATTCTTAAATGTAATGCTATGTCCTAAAGAACGTCCTGCATTCCCCTGTTATTTCCATATCTCTCATTCTCTTTCAGTACGGTTCGCTTATCCTCATTTCCCCACATTACTTAATTCACATTTATTTGAGATTACGCCGGCAACGTGTTGTTGTTGGCTACCCATAATTGGATATTTTAAGAATGTGATGTATGGACGCAGAACTGCAATTGGAAGTTGAGATATCCGATACATTTCATCCAAAAATAGACAAAAAATCTACATAAAAACGTTGACATAAGGCCAAATTTTCATACAATTTCCTCCTGATTTGTTTCTTAAACAGGCGTAATATATGTAAAGCAAACGCATGATGCTTTGTGTCCTCACGTGCTCTCTCAACGAACACATGAGTGTGTGATGTAACCATTACGCTCGGGGAATAACCAGGACTAATCCCAGGATACTAACCTTAGTTGTATTGGTCAAGTGTCAGAAACAAAACAGCCTCGGTTGTAAACCACTGCTTGTGATTTATGCATGATGCTTTTGTAGAGCATTTTAAGTTTTTTTGGCAGTTGTACATGCATGAAATGTACAAAAATGACCATGAAAATGGCAAATTAACTTTATATCATGTAATGTCATATAATTTCTATATGAAATGGAAGAGAAGAAATTTCTACTTGATACTGCTGCTTTTTTTCTGTAAACCCTTATGTCCACAGAGCTTTTTTGTTTGTTTGTCATCGGTTGATTGGAAATGAGACTTACAGATAAATGAGTTTCTTTATTGCTGAGATAATATAAATTAATCATAAATGCTTCGTAAAACACACGAAAAGTAGTTTAGCGCAGACAAACAGAATATATTCGTTTTTCTTTTGGTGTTTTTTTTTTTTGGGGGGGGGTGATTATTAACAGCGAAATATCCATTACACAAAGGCTTTTCCTTACATCACTTTCACACAATAACATGCATAATAAATAGAAAATAACAGACTAAAAATAGAAAATCATAAAATTACATGAACTGTGAAATAAACATGATTTTTTGTTCTAAAAGTTTCAAAATATTTAAGTAAATGATGTCATTCAAATTCAACAGAACTTTCTTGAAGGTAATTTTACAGCAACAGACAGATTTTCTTTTCGATGGAAAGAATTTGATACAATTGCTTTACAGTTTCTCAAATCAAACAGCTTCTTATTTTCGACTAAACCATGTTTATTTTTCTTATTAAAAACTTTTTGATTCAGTACACGAAAGACATTTCATAATTCACCATAATGTACAGTATGTACATGTCAGTTGTATATTAGTATAATAGTGCTTTAAAGGACGTTTTATGGATAACACTGTCAGCACCTCATCTGCTGAACCTCAGGTCCTCTCAAAGACATTCAAATGCCATCACAGGCATGGAGTAACCAGATAAGCGTGCATGTATCTGCGTGTATCTATAAGTCTTCCTGATCTCATGCGTGTCTCTTCATGTGTAATGCCAGGTGGTCAGATCGGCTGAAGGCCCGGTGGCACAGCAAACACTCATACGGCTTCTGACCCGTGTGCTTTCTGAAGTGTCTCGTCAGCTCGTCGGAACGTGCGAACTTCCACCCGCAGCCGTCCCAAGTGCAGTGATACGGCTTTTCACCTGAAGTCAACAGAAATCGAAGGTCAAATAATCTGGATTTGGTTAAATGCGATGAGAAATTGTATTCATTTGTGTGCTTCTGTTTTTGCCGTTACCTGTGTGTGTGCGAAGGTGTGCTTTGAGGTGGGAGCTCTTAGTGTAAGTCTTGCGACAGCCTGGGTATTCACAACTGTGCACCGTCACCCTCCTCTTCACCGCCCCTCGCCGGTTGCTTTTCCCCTCCGGACCTGCAGGTGGCACTGTTGAGTCAGGCATCATGCACTGTGTGCCTGGGTAGTGGATGGTTGGCTGGCTGTGGACGTAGCTCACCTGCTGCTGCTGGTAGTGTCTGGGATGAGAGTAGTTTTGGATGAAGTTATAGTGATGATGTTGAGGAAACACCAGCGTGTCCGTGGTGATCCCCGATGTCGGGACATATTTGGAATCGGCCAAGGGTATCAGAGGTACAGACTGAGGGTAGTGTACAAAATCCCACGATTTCAGTTTTCCCACGTTGCTTATCTCATTTGTTCTGTCCATGTCGTTTAGAAGAGAGACACTTTCTGGTTGTGAGAATGGTTTTCCCATCACCTGCTGCTCTAAATATCCTCCGTTAAAAAGGTCCGGCAATGAGGAATTTAAAGACGCTTCGTGAGGAAGCAGTTCGGCCAGAGAGCTTGTAATGGAAACTTGATGTTTGTTAAGCCTTGCTTGGCCTCTTTCTTCGTTCAGATCCTGAGTGTAGTAAAGCTCAGGACTGTGAACTTGGTCATGTACGGGTGGTCTTTGAGAAGTGTTGGACCGTTCGGGCGATGTGCTGCCCCAATTTGACAGCAGGAACTCCATATCCCAGCATCCTTCACTTTCACTGTTGTGTACTGTTAGGGAATGTGAAGGTTCATTACAGCCATTGCTTTGACTCAGATCCAAAAGTCCTTTTTCCAACTTCCAAGCCTTCAGAGTTAATCATGAAAAAAAAATGATTTTACTGGTTCCGAATCAAACCGTTTGGATTAATACATAGTAAACAAAAATATAAATGTTCAATTATTTTACTGGTTTAATATGATGCTTTGGTAATGTGAACATTTTTGCATTTACAGACAAACTCAGAATTCGTATCATACTGAAACCTTTAAATATATAATTTATACAAATGATTAAGTGATCAATGATTTGTTCCCTTTAACCAGGAGCAGAAACTTATGCATACAATGTTTGATAAAATCATACCTTCATGTTTTCAGATGCGTTGGATAAGTTTGAAAACGAACTAAACGACGGCAGCGCGGCTTCAGTCACGGCCATTCGCTCGGTGCATGAATGCTGAAACTACCTTAATGTCTCCAGAAGAGGCAAATAAACACGTCGTCTTTATTATTTTCCAAAGATATTTCTATATGAGCAATAGCCAGAGGACCAAAATCCAACAATTAGTGTTTAAATGATATCTACAAAGAGAAACATTGAGATCACATATTCATAAAACTGCTGGTCGTCTATTTCTCCCTCTCTTTTTCTCTCTATCAGTGATCAACTGAAGTTTAAGACCCCTGGCATTTGTGATTGTGGGTGGGGCTGAAATGTCAGTCCAGAATTTTGAAAAAGTAGCTTTTACTCTGTAATTCGGTATCTCAACCAAATGAGTACTAGAATGAAGCCATCAAACACATTCTACTGAATCTAATTGTTATTTTGTAATCGAGCATGTGCCCAAACCTAATCTTTGTTGTAGAAGTCCTTTTCAAATTAAAATCAGCTAATTATTCTTATAATAATACTGTATATGCTGTTGTTAATATTGGATTTCATATACAGTAATAAAGATCAATACATTGGCCAAGTTGGACAGTCACATCATCCATCTTCGTTTCATTTTCTCTTGCAAACTTGTATTATGTATCATACTGTATCATACATCTTTATATTGACCCTTGGCCATGAAAAAATAAAAGTTAATTTTATATGAACTGATAACTTTGTTGTCATGTATTCTGACAACAGTATGTGTATTGGCAAAACAAACAGAAAATGAAAATTCGACATAACACAACATAGACTATTACTCACAAGTTAACTGTGACTTTTATCAATATTTTTTCACATATTAGAGTAATCGTAAACTATGAAAAACAACTAAATAACACCAATGTAACATATGAAATTAAAACAAACGAAAATCTTACATGTGTTCATCTTCGGTGTGCAACGTCTTTGTATAGAGTTTGCAAAAATGTTGTCCCCGAGACGTTATTTAAACCTTATTTCCATTTATTCTAGGTTCGTTTTTAGAAAATATCAAAAAGGTTTTGGGTTTGTAATGTTTGCAAAATGATATTTCTGTCTGAAAAACACCTTTCAGCCATTTAAGCCTTCACCTTCCGATCGAAAGGTTTTTGTCAGGTCAAGAGAACATTTCTCTCAAGTGACCCCAAACGTGGTCAATTACAACATCACAAAATGAATTGAATGAATGCTTTGTGTAAAGGTTTGATAGCAACAGTATCTCAACATTTGTGGCACAATATGAACCCTTTTCAGACAGTATCAAGAGTGTCAAGTGAGCTAAAGTGATGTGTACAAACTCTCCATTGACTCCCAAAACCCACATGACACTCAAACGGGCTTCAGTGTCCCTGTTAGCATGTGATTCTCAGAAGACCTGTGTTCAGTAGGTGATTATGTTCTTCAGAGCTGTTATCAGAGCTCTTACGCCGATGAGAGACCTCCTGACCTGTTTCAGATAATAGAGTCGTGGCTTATATCTCTGTCTCTGATGCCTCACTCCACACAGATAACAGCAAACTACACACACTTAAACCAGGAAACCGAGCTCTAGTGTTGCCTTTGTTGGAAGCCACAGCATTGACTTATTTGAATGGGAAAATGTCATTTTCATGTATTACGTGCTGTGTTTCCTGTCCCGTGAGAACAAAACACACACTCAAATAAGGTTAGGGCACTCAAATGAGTTGCTGAATAAACATGGGCCGCTCGGTAGGGTCAGCATCCTTTAAAAATGACACGGGCAACTGCTCGAATGTAAGCTCACCGCTCTCACGAAACAAAGAATACTCTCACGGTTATACAGATTTTTAACGTCTGATGCGGGATTGTGTCTATTTTTATCAACCATGTGCCCTAACCGGACAATATTTTCCACATTTACCTAAAATAACACACAGCTGAGGTTGTAAGTTTACATACACCTTGCACTGTAAAAAATGCTGCTTGTTTCGAGTCATGGATGGGTCAAACTGGACAAACCCAACCATTGCTTTAAAAATAACCAACTGTGCACCCAGCCGCGGGCTAAGAGGTTCTTTTCAATAGTATAGCCCTAAACAAGAAGCCAAAATGCAGAAAACAGAATACTATTTCTTAATGCTATGGATGAACGTTGTCTGTTTTTATGTTTTGTGGTAGTGGTTAATGGGTTTCTTGTGTGAAAAAGAGGTCCTTCCCCTTCAGCATATTTGAGCCCATGCCAACACTGTCAGATTCATCTTTTCACTCTGAGACTCACACAACTATTTACAAAAGATGCAAAGTCATCCACCAACAATGTGAAAGACATTGTTGAAACTGTCCGAATACAATCCAGATGATCACATTGAAAAGAAAATGTTTGAACATGTAGAAATATTACTGTTGTATCGCTTTATAGTGAATATGAACTTGTTTTTAGCATTTTAGGTCCTAAAAAATAGAGAGGTTCTGTTCACCTGTTTCTCCAGTGTTCATTTTCTGCAAAGAAATACAAATATAAATAATATTTGCATTTAAAATTGGGAAGAAACATTGGAAGTAGTTTACAGAATGAATCAAAAGTGATCGTATTACCTTATTCAATTCAGAAAGCCTGAAAATAATTTTGAAATGGTTTCTTTATTTTTTACGTGTCTGTACATCCGCACCCATTTTATCCATATACTATATGCATTGGGTATATATACTTGGGTAAAAACACAGATGAAGGCATATCAGGGCATATAGCTTTGATCACTGAATCATCTCATTGGATAGTTGACAAGTTTAACACTGAATCTGGAATATATGTAGCAGTGACTTCCTTCTTGAAGAATAATGCAGTCGGAGTTATAATACCACGTATCTTTTTTCTTCCAAGCGGTAGACTGGGAGTGAACGGGGGGCAATTTTTTGAAGCTCCAAAAAGTGCATTCATCGATCAAACTGCTCGACGCGGCTCTGTGCTCTTAACAGAGGTCTTTTGAAGCGAATCGATGCGTTTGTTTAATAAATGCATAATTTCCTGGTATTTGTTGTTTTGATACATGAGCTATTTTGGTCTGTGTAGTGAGGTAGGCGGGACGAGAGCCGGGATTCGAGGCTGTGCGGCACCGGTCTCGCATCTCTCACGGAGGAGCTCAGGAAGTATAGGAGAGGAGCGACACGAGTGTATGACGAGAGAGGACCGGGCCCGGACATGTGTTAAGTTTTGTTTATGTTTTATGGCCGGCATTTCTACCGTGAGGTGGCTGCCGGTCTTTTACTTCAGTGTTTGTTTGTTGTAAGTTTGATGAAATGTTCGCCGGTTCTCCTCCTTCCTTCCCTTTTATGGAACTGTGTTACAGTCTGCTATGATATTTACATCAGCAAGATACTACAGAAATCGGATGGGGCATTTTCAGTCTTTTAGTTCCTTAAGTGTAGTTTCATACTGAATATGAATAAGTTTTTTATAGAATATGAATACGAATAAGTAGTTTCATAGTCAGTCATCAACATTAATAAAACAGAATGTTGACACTTCTCTTTGCACGGGGATCTGTCCATTAGGTCATTGAACCACAAACCACAAGATCACTCAGGTAGGAGGTAAACATAGAACAATAAGACCAGCATTGCATGTCATTATAACAAAATAATAATTCAAGTACGAAAATAAAACTTTTCAAGAATCATTTCATTCACGATACACAGTACATACCGTATGTATACAAAAGTCTTTTTTCAGGTGGTCACAAGATCTGTCTTTATCGTCTATGTGTGTAATAACTCACAAAAAGCTTATTGAGAAAGACGAAACAACAAAGTGACTCAATAATATACAACGTTTGTCTTTTCCTACAACTACTGACCGAACAATCAAATGACCAGAGTTCCTCTCAGCTGCAAACAACACATGATGGCGTGTTTAATTCCAAACAAACATATGCAACACCACGTGTTATGAATCCCAAATATCAAACACTTGAGGCTATTAATAGTTTTTGGTCCACTGGTGAGGATGAGACCCCCTCATGGTGCGCGTGGTAAACAGCTCAGCTGACCTCTGACCTGTATCACAGAACACATTTCAGGTTGTTTGGATGGAGATGGAGGTGAAGTGTGTATCTGTGCTTCCTGTCATTGTTTGATACTCTCGAGCGGGGCGTGCTTTAAAAATGTCATGAAAGGATGTGGCTTTCTTAAACACATAAAACATACGTTGGTGCTCTTCTGCGGGGTTAAGGAAGTTTGCGCAAGTGTACGGGAGGAAAGCCACAACCAGTGCTAGTTTTATATAGAGACCCATTTACACAGATATACACACACAACTGTGAGCGTTTGGATTATCTGAGGTCAGCAGAAGAATGTCATTTTGCAGGTTTCTCCTCACAGTCTTCATCATTCTTGGGCAGGAGGTTTGTGGTAAGTACCACAATTATGTTTGACTGTCACATTTGATATTAATTCTTCTTTTGACTGCAAATATACATGTAAACATGAAATCTAGTGAGCATATACATATTTATTCTCATGGATACATTTTCTTTCAAAGTAAAATTTGAAAAGTAATGTGTCTGAATCACCGCACTCTTTTAATGAGACATTTCTGAGAGTTTTTCTCACCTGATGCCTCGCTCGGGCCTTGCCTTTATTTAGATATTTAGTTTTAAGTGTAGTGTTTAAGTGTTTTTTTTATCGGTCAATCTGCTGTTGCAATAATCTGTTTCCAACATGCAACAACATGTCACTGTTCCAATATGACAGACAATATACAACAGTCCACACATAACAGGCGCTTATGAGGCATCTATATAAATATCGCTATGATATACCCAACTGAATTGTATTTAATATTGACTGTAGAGTTTATAACATAAATGATGTACACCGTAGTAATATATGCTGTTCTACCAATCCTGCAGACGCTAAAGAGCCATCCGTCCCAGAAGCCCCGACCCTGACATCATCAGTGAGGGGTTCATCAGTGGAGCTGTTGTGTAAGGCTCCTCTGGGCTCTGGAGGTGTTCAATTTAAACTCTTCAGAGTACACCAGGAGATTGATAAGAAAACATACTCCAGAAAACAGCAAGAGGCGCCTTTTGTGCTGAAGGGAGAAGAGTCAAAGAAACCGAATCTGTACTGTTGTCAGTATGATAACAGCATGTACAGTTCTTATATCAGTCCAGAGGTGAAATGTAAGTTAAACTCTTTGTGTTTATTTATTTGTATTATTTGTGAAACAGCTTTCTTGAACAGGATTCTGATTGGTCAAGTTTGCTGTAAAATATTCAGAAAACAAAGTGGATGTAAAATAGTGTCAGTGCAACACTGTGCAATTGAACTCATGTTTCCCACATAAAACACATAATCGAACTCCGGAGAGCTTTGGAATAGTGAAGTATCACACTCATAGCGTTGTAGTGAACGATGTGTGCTTGTTAGACAGAAGGATATAATATATTTAAGAGTAAGCAGCTGTGTTGTGACGGGAAATGTTTTGAGGTCATTGAGGTGTGACGGTTAAAGAATCAGGGTAAATGATGAAACCGTCTTAAACACCCAAACCAAACTCAACTCCACCCTGCAGCGCTTCTTTCCTCAGCTTAAATCTGTCTGTATCTCAGTTTTAAAACACGAGGCCTATAAACAAACAGTCTTAAAAATAAAGGTGCTTAAACGGTTCTTCACAGCAATGCCATGAAAGAACCAGATTTGATTCCACCAAGAAGCATTCATTGGAAGGTTCCTAAAAGAACCATCTCTTTCATACCTTTTTGTGAAACAGAAAGCTTCTTCAGATGTTAAAGGATCTTATATGGCATCGAAGAACCATGTATCTCTACTAGTCTTATGTTTATATATTTATCTTGTATATTATATCACATTTTGTGGGCGCATTATAAATTGGAATGGATTTTAATTGTCTGTCAATGTCATTCATCAGGTGGAAAAATATCAATGTTGTTCGTCTCTAAACTTCAGCATTTAATGTTCTTTTACATGCATACAAATACACATACTGTGTATATTTTAGAGATGCGCCGATATATCTGCCAATAATCGGTGTAGGTTGATTAAAGTTTTTTTTTCACTATCGGCATATCCCAATATATCCTGTCAATCAAAAGGAGGACGGGAAAATGCAATGAATCTTTGCTCTGTACATTTAAAAAAAAAAATGTAATATTCATTATGTGAATGAATAATATTGAAAGTTAAGACAAATTATTTTAATCTTCAAAATCAGCAACGGCAGATATCACTCGGACTAACTGCCAACTATATTTAAATTTTGTATCGGTGCATCCCTAATGTACTTATATGTGCACTAAAAGTGAAGACATTTACATTAAGTCATTTAGCAGACGCTTTTATCCAAAGCGACTTATAAAGAGATCAGGGAGCAGTAAGCGATATGTCATAAAAGAACAATAATACAATAGGTGCTAATACAAGAAAGAGAGAGGGTTAGTGTACATTTTCTTTTCATATGCATCATCAATATGACTTCTGAATAATAATTATCAAGCGCAATATTCACTTGAAAGTGTTCAGTTAGTATACTATATAGGGCGTGCCGGCTAAAACTCGCCAAATATAACTTTTCCTGCAAAATGTAAATGTAACGATTTATACCAACATGTGTGCAATCGGCGTAATCTACATGCAAACATTAATCCAGTAATTTTTTTACAGCCATAGTCTCCGTAAACCCCCCGTCACCCCCTGAGCTGAAGGTGCACCCCTCCAACGACTACATTGTGACTGGGCAGACACTTGCGTTCAACTGTCAGACCCCACCTTCTTCTCTAAATCAGCGCCCTGACGCTTTCTTATTGATCCGGAAATCTAGAGGAACCCCGAGCTCCATGCTCGCTTCACCCAAACTGGTGTCTCGCTCTCAACAGCCTTCGTTCAGTGTGGAAGCAATGGGACGGGAAGACAGCGGAGAGTACGCCTGCCTATACCAGCTCACATTGCCAAAGACGGGACGGGTGAACTCTACAGCCAGTCGGCCCGTCCACATTACTGTCATAGGTAAGATCAGATCAGACCTAAAGGATTTGATATTTAAAAAGATTGGAGCTTTCACCTAAAAATAGTGGTGCTATTGATCCATTGAGGGTTAGAGATGACCTTTTTTGACATTGGCCTGCAAACAACCCCACATTTTGGGAACGTCCAAATCAGCAAATGCATAGAGACACCATAGCAACCACTCACAACACCCCAACATCATACCAGCGTAAATAAACCTAATTTACATTTATTCAAAAGAACTCCTCAGGGTTCCTGAGTCAGCGAAACACTCAAGACTATCTGTTGCTAACTATTTTTTTAAACGTTTACTGCTTTTATAAGTGTGTTGAAATTATTGTTACGCGGTTCTAATGTTTCGACATCACTGTGCTTTTCTCCAAAAGATCTTCCCGTTCCCACTCTGTCTTTATCCCATCACGTCCTGAAGTGTGTGGGTTCACCCTCATATCCACAAGCTTCATTCGCTTTATTCCGTGTGGGTTCCTCATCACCCGAGGCCACCCGGCAGTTTTCCTTGACCCAACACCATGCACAATTTCCCATAACCAACCGCTATGATCACGACACACCGTATCAGTGTCAGTACAACGTACAGATGGGTAACTCTCACCTGCACTCCAAAAAGAGCAACACAGTAAATCTCCCATGCAATAAAGGTGTGTACTCATATTGAATGCATTTTGATATCACATAAATAAAAAAAAAGTAGATTCAGACACATTGCTTTATTTTTCAGGACGCTGCGCATCGCCCTCTGCAGGTAACGTTGGGATTTAAGTTTTGTGATCTTGTGATTTTGTTTGCCACCACATTAATGAAAGAAGTGAACTATGCAATAATGATGTAGAAGGGCATGTTCACAGATAATGTTTGCTCATATCTGTTGGTCTAAAGGAAACCCAGGAAGTTCTGATCTGGCTCTGATCATCGGCTCTGTTTCTGCTGGTGTGCTCTTCCTTATGGTGGTGTCGCTCTTGAGTTTTGCCATACACACACGCCGTGAGGATTTCATTTCTTAGTTGCCTTCAAATTTTCTAGATTAAAATTAAAAGCCTGTTCACATCAAGAACCATAACAAACTAAATCAATGGATGATAACTTGTTTATTCAAAGCTCACGCGCTGCAGTTTCACATTTTTTATTAAATACTGTATTATCTGTATTTTGTCTTGTTTTGTTATAGGTTGTTTGCAATCACGTGGTTTTGAAGACACGCAAAGTGCACGGAGTGATTTTCTCCATTGCAAAAAGACAAACTATGTTTAGAGACCTAAACAACGACCAGCAAAGCCAACATTTCTGTTAACTCTTACTTGTAATAAACACTAGCTTCTGTTGAAAGGATTAGTCCATAATAAACGGATAAAATTAATAATCTTGCGTTAAGCGTTTCTTCCCCATAGAAGTCCATTAGCTAACAGCTTATCGTACCAAAACAACTATTTAGTTTATCACTAACATCAAACATAAACATGATAACAGAAAGTTTTATGTTCTCAGTTTGTTGCTGCCTTGAGCCATGTTATGTGGCTTCTTTATAATGAACTTTAATGAGTAAAAAGCTTAATGAATAATTAGCGCACCTGGTGGTTGTTTGGGTACATTAAACCTTGTTATGAGTTTTAAAAAGTTATCCAGCTCGGCTCCTCCCGACCGCAGATTCAGGTTTACAACCACTTTTATCAGTCAATACTCACATGTTCCCCTTCATGAACATCAGCTTTTGCTACACAGTAAAAACACCTTGTTGTCAAGGCATTATGAGTTTGTGATAGTGAATTCCTATGGAGAAAATCACTTGCTGCCCTCCATTTGCACTTCGCGCAGTGCTGTGACGTCATGTGCAAACAACCTATCGTCTAAAGTTAAATGAGTAGTGATTATAGTGTGAACAGGTCTTATGTTGGTGTCTGATTAACAAAATAACATTAAAAACATCTGTAGTTTCTCAATTTTCAGTGTAATCTCCATTAACATCAATTGTGTTCATCTCTTCCTGTTTTTTTGTAGTCAAGACACTGGCGTTGAAAAGAAGAAAAAGGTAATAATGGCGACAGTAAAAACTCATCTCACCGGTATTCGTAACTATTGTACGAGTTGGCCAATTGGTATAAATTCGTAATGTTTGCTAAGTTATTAAAAAATAAATAAATGGAAATTTTTCAAGACACAATATATGATAAAACTAATTCTGTCCGCAGAGAGCAAGATCATTTTTGGCAGCAGCTTCACTCCGGAAATCATGTTGTTGGTGAGTCACTGTCATCACTTTCTCATTGTGTATACGTCTGTATTGTATCTTTAACATATATCCCTACGTCACCTTATTTTCTGATGTTTTTTTATGTTTTCTTCATCAGATCTGCCACTGCAGCGTGTTGACTGCGAATTTGAAGTATGATACATCATTTCTAACTTTCAATTGTGATATATTTACTGCTTAAATTCAGCACACATCCACAGAGCATTTGAACAAGTTAACAGTAATACTGACTTCCTTTTCCAAAAGAACTCAAACAGAAATCCATCATTTGAAAACTGGTAACTGAAGTAGGCATGTTTGAGGAAGTTTAAAGACTTGCGTGCTAGTCTTGTTAAACTAAACAGATACATCTCTTCACACAATACAGCGTTTGGCAACATCCTCCTGTTGCATTATATCCACTGTGTTGTTATTTTCACATCTTAACATTTTATTTTTGTTTGTGTAACCCGCTACAGGACTTCAGAAGAAAACCCTCGTTGTCAGAGCCCATCTACGACATCCCCATGTCAACCTTTACTAAACCCCCACTTTACTGAGAATCTGTGGAATTACATGTTCCCTGTTTATTTAAAAGTTGTGCTTTGTATATTTATAAAAGAATGAATGAGAACATGTCTGCTGGGGTTTTGGAATATGAATTTGTGTGGAGCGTCAGCAGGTGTGTTTCAGGAAAGCGCCGGTTGTCAAATCTTTTGTAAATCCTTAGAATCGCCTGAAAGGCAAAAAAGAAAGTGTGCGTGTACCAGCTAAAGACTCAAACCTTTTTCAGTTCCTCTGAACTCCGAATCCAACCCTCTTACAGTAAGAATATCAAACGAATTAATCTTTTTAAGACTCCTTTATACGTTGTTTTGGTTCACAAACATCTCCATCTTACAGCCTTTCATTTCATTTCTTTTGAAAATTGATTATCAAACCATAAACCATTTACAGCTCTCTGACTTCTTAGCTTTATTGCACCTTAAAGGGACGGTTCACCCTAAAATAAAAATTCCTCATCTCTTATTCAACCTCATGTTGTTCAAAACTCTTTTTTTCTATGTAACCCAAAAGAAGATATTTTGAGAAATGTCCCTGCGGTTTAATGTCCGTACAATGAATGGCTGCCGGTGTTTCTTCAGAGGAACACAACCACGGGTTGAACCAACACACCATTTTTGTTCGCACATCACTAAAAATAGTTTTGCCTTCCTAAGCAACTCACCCACCATGACTTTTTTTTATTTATTGGGTTCAAAGGGCAACGTCTCTCCATTGGTTTCAATGAACGTCTATGTTTGCAAATGAGCATCGGCATGAATGAAGACCTGAATGAATTATTCACAGGTGACTCTTGGCTCAGTTAAGCACGGTGTGACCTCACTCGTGACTAATCTCGCTCGGGCACGTTTTCTTTGTACCTTTCAAACAGTACTATCATCACCATGGCACCTCATTTGAATGCCCACCGGCGTGAGCACGGTAGCCGTGCATTCACAGACACGAGAATGCTGTGATGTCACTAAACAAGCAAAATAATTTTCACGTGGAAACTGAACTGTACCCTCTTTATTTGTTAAACCTTGAATTCAATGCCATGCACATGTCTTAAATAAACATTACAACCTATTGTGGATGCAGTTTCAGAAGCCTCACACAATGGCTTTGAGTAAATGAGCGAGCAGGTAGTGGGTTGGTTTCTTCTCAGCAACATTCAATCGGTCAAAGAAAGTTTCACAAATGCGTTTAAAACAATCGGAAATAACAAATAAATGATTTGAGACATTATACTGTATGTATATATTTGCCACTGCTGCCTTGGCTTTTCTAAAGAGTAATAAACTATCTACCTGATGTTCTTTACACTGTTCTTTTATCATTATTTGACACCCGTTTTCAGTCTCTATGAGATGAGTGGTTATGGTTATTAGAAATAAATGTTTATAATCATGATGCATCGTAAGCTTTTCTTCCCCGCGCCAAACCAACCAGCAGCAACACTACGTGTACGATGATTATTGAAGTGTTTCAGGTGATTTCACAGACATTTCGGGAGTCTTGGGTTGTATACTGTATTTCACTTTTCCCCTTTGTCTTTTTGAGGCGCTTTGAATCCACGGCTGCCTTTCCTCCTTCTAAAGTTTAGAAGATCAATGAGATTTCTGTGATAGTTGATCGTGTGTTCACTGGTAGAATGAATATGTTGTGATGCTCGTCGTCTCAGTTGCTCTCCTCCACGTGTCCGTTCACTATCCCTGACTCCCAGCGGTCCAGTAACGGGTTTCGCTGTCGTGGGGTCCTTGATACTTTCTGTGACACGAAATGAAACACAAAGATGGGTTTGAGAATGTGTTGTTGGAGACATAAACAGACATACAAGTGCATGTGCATGTTTGGGAAAATCCTGCAGTAGTGGGTTCTTTTGTCATAATACATTCTGCGAAAATATAACCCTGATATTTTATCAGATAAGCAAAATAATCAAATGTAGGGTTTATAAAATCATTCATTTGAGTATTCCTAAATCTCTCTTAAGTACTCTTTCTCAAAATCATAAAGCACTAAACACACATGGACTATTTTCATCATTTCATATCTTTATGATTTCTTTGAAGCTCTTAATCTCACAAACCCACTGGAGTTGTTTGAATGTGTTATTTGTAGCTTTAACATTTTAATATCATGAGGGCATTTTAATATCATGAGGGCATTTTAATAGAAAATCTTTTGTTTGTGTTCAACTGAAGAAAGGACACATCATTCGTATACATCAGAGATGTCATCATCTTACTCCAATTAAATGAGATGAGGTGAAATAAAAGGCCACTATCTTAAGATAAAGCCATTTTGGTTTGGATTGTGTTGTTGTGTTTCCGTCACGCTTGATTCTAACAGACTGAATCAGGGGTTATAATGATAATCCAGTCGTCATGTTATATTCTTGTACATTATCTTGCTTCTCTCTGATCATTTCATGGGTGCAGATGTCGCTTGTTAAATGTCTCTGGTTGTTTGCACAGGGAGGGTTCTTGAAACATTGATACTCTTTCAATACCCATTAAAAGTGTGACATTCTGTATCCAAAGCGATTGTCAGTAATCTCTCTTCTACTGTGGTTTCCCTGGAGAGGTGCGTTTTGCTCATTGTGTGATTCAAGCCAATGATACCAACGGATCTTATAGAGAGAGCTTAATATCTCCCCAGTTAAGTCTTTTAATGTCAGGCTTGTAGAAATCTTCAACACCAGTTTAGTAAAGAGATATGACACATTTGGTGTTAAGGTAAGCACATGTCAAAAACAGACAGGAGAAGTATGAAGTCCTCTACCTCTGACTGTTGCTTGTCTTCATCAGTTTGGGGTGGTGGCCACATTAACTCCAGTTTTCCAGCGGACTGTCGTACTAAAGAGAAAGAGAGTGGTGCATTTATTAACGTTATTTTAGCCATTTAAGAACAACAATATAAGTAAACATGATTTATCCTTTATGACAAACACTGTACGCATAAAGTACCATAAAAACTATTATTATAACTTCTGTTAAACAACAGTTATGTAAAAAATGACATGGAAATAGACAATATACAACAGCTATATATAGTATATATATTTACACACGCACATCGAAATTATACACAATATCTTTTTTCTGAATTTACTATTTCCAGGTATGCGTTTAGGTAAAAGGATCATTTTTGTTTCATTCTGTGAACTGCTAACAATATTTCTCCTTTATTAAAAATAAACCATATTTTTCTATTTGCATTAATTTGCAGCAAATGAAAACCGGAGAATCAGGTCAAAATAAGAGAAACGATGCTCAGTATTTCTTTAAAACAACCTGCAAAGAAAACAAGTTCACCATTTGTCTTATCATGCTGTCGGTCTTTCACATTGCTGTAGGATGATTCTTTTTCACTCCTGAGGTTTGATTTTGTTGCAATTAAAAAGATGATGGTAAAAGTCTAATACATCTTTAATTTTCGTTTATCTTATTGTGGTCAATTGTGGTCACAAAAATACAAATATAGGGAGGTTTGTGACCAACGTGCCTCTTCATGCCAAATGAACAGTTGATGATATTCCAATATGTGTAGAATTAACATAATATTAATTGTGGTTTTTAAATATCATTATTATTGTACATTGGAGTAATTTCCACGTTACTATATTACAGCTTTACAGTTTTAAAAGTATCTTTAGAAAATGTAATATTAACATTTGATTAAGTATTCAAGAAAACCTCTCTGTAACCTTTTCCATTCAAGTCATTGGGCCACTTCTGAGAAAATAGAGATGGAAGTACTAATGAATTTGAGTGAAAAAGTGAATTTCTCTATCACTTCCCCTCTCAGTTTAGTTCTCTATCTCTATGTCCATAATTGGATGTCAGTGTGGATCCCTGGACCATTTCCCTATATGAAAACTAGCAATAGACAGAGCTGTTGAGCAAGACTTGATGACTCACAGAGAAAAAGATCAATACAGCAAGTCACCATTTGACTGTTTGACATATTGACATATATTTCAAAAGACATTCAAATAAAATGCAGAACACAGCACTCAGCTGCCCTATCAGACTCCATCGCGCCACATAAGCATGTCAGAACGAAGAAACATGTCTGTTTGTTCATTAGCTGCCATGGAAACGCACAAATCCTGCATTCAAATAAGTTCATTACACAACTGGCCATTGCAGAACAGGACAGAGCAACATCACACGTGTCATGTCAAACGTGTATGAGAAGATATTTTGAAGCATGTCGGCGATCAAAAGGTACAATTTGTTTGGCCTGATGATTTTAATGGGAAAGGATACAGAAAGATTTCATGAATACTAAATCAAATGAGTCCACCCTATGGATGTGCAGTAATGGAGTTTTCATTTAAAGAAACGTCAGATTTGAGTTGTGTTATGGCATTTTTAATTTGGTCTTGGCTGTTTTGCTACGTTTAAGTACTTTGGTCAGCCTAGTGGCTGTTGTAAATGTTCTACATACATACAATCGAAATTGAAAACAACACTGACTTCCATTGTATGAACCCAAAACCACAGAGACATTTCTCAAACTATCGTTCCACTGAGGAAAGAGTCTCATACAGGTTATAAACAACATGGTTTGGGTGAACTTTCCTCCATCTTGCTGTCATCCATCATAAACCAGATTTGTATACACAACATTAAAGGCGTGACTCTTGATTCTTTTATCACACGTGGGTTCTCCAGTGACTCACCTGATGCCGGGGTGATGGACGCCTCTGACTGACAGGCTGTTAGATGCAGATTTGTCTCTTTAGCTGAGGTGCTATGAATGTCATCGCTGGGGGATGTTGTTTCCTCTTCAGCTCTACTTTCAGTTTTTTCTCCTTCTCTCATCCCTGGATCTACGTCCATTCCTTTCCTCTCTGCTTCTGGTTCCACGGCTGTTTCTCCATAAAGACTGTTCCTCTGCATCTGGAGCTCTCGTTCCCTCTCCTTCGCCTCTTTGATGTCCTGTTCCACCTGAGGAAGCATAGCCAAGGATCGAAGCTTGAAGAAAGGATTCTCTTTCACCAAACTTAAGTCATCTTTTTCCTCGAAACTTTGGCGTGGGGACGTCCCTAGAGAGGAAGACGCCTTCTCGTCCGTCTTGGATCCTCCGTCTGTCTTTGAGGTTGTTTCATGAGCTCTTTTTGAGTCCGGTAAGGGTGCGAAAATCGAGGTTGTCTCGATGATTATTACCTGAGCCGTGGTTGCCTCGGTTAGACCCGGTCCTACAGGTGGGTCACTCTTCGACCCTTCAGGTTCGACCGCTGCTGGTGGGTTGGGAGGATTCTGAGAGAACTGCATCAGACGTTGTTTGATATCTACAGAACATTCGAAATCTTGTATTGCGGCAGCTTGTTCTCCAATGGTGGAGTTTGATCTTCCATTCGGATCTTGAAGGGATTCAAAGAGAAGCTTTTTCTCTTGAACCTGTACCTCCGTGCCCCTGTCGTAAAATCCCGGTAGCCGACCCAACTCCACCAGAACCTTCTCCCTCTCCGCCTCGGCGCTAATCTCCATCTGCATCTTCTTTCCCGCAAACTGCCTGTCTTTGTCCAAGCTTGCACTCGGTTTGGAATCCTGGGAGAGGATGGGTTTCCTCGCGGGAATTTCCACAAACTCCATCGCCCTGTCCGGCGTGTCGTCCAGTCCTCGAGCACGCCGCAGGTTCTGTTCTCTCATCATGGCCAAACGGATTTCCCTCTCGATGGGAGTTTCATTCGGAGGAGATTGGGAGAGCAGGGAGTTCGCGGGGCAATCGGACGCATCTGCTGTACTGTTGGGGGAGAAATCTGCGGATACGCCGCTGTCACTCTGGCTCTCATCGACATCCATTTTACCGTCTTTCCTTTCTGTCTTTGTGTCTGAATGGGTCTCTGTTGCTCCCGGCACAACCTCCACTTCTGCTCCACCTGTTTGCTTTCGCTCCTCACCTGTTTCACCACGTTCTCTCCCCTCCTCCCTTTCACTGCCTCTCCTCGCCTCTGTCATTGTCAATGGCTTTTGATCCTCAGTAGAGCTCCCGGCACAGCTCTCACGCACTGGATTGGCTGGCTCACCTGTAACTGTATCTAGGGGCGGAGCATCGTCACACACCTGTTGCTCCACCTCATTCTCATTCAGACTCCACGTCTGGCTTGGCTCAAGCGCCTCCTGCTGGATGTTCTGAGCATCATCACTAAACTCAGCTATAGGATCGCAGTCTACAATTTGCTCTTCGCTGTTGTCTGACACAAACACAGCAGCGTCCTCATGTGAGTCGAGCGGATGCTCAACAGAACGACTTTCTTGTAGTACACCCTCAGCATCCTGCACATGGATTAAAACATCATCACTGGTTTCGGTGTCTGTATTTACCCCCTCCCGACACTCATCACACTCTTTTTGGGTAGCAAGTTCAAGTTCAGGCACTGGAGGCCATTCTTGAGTCTGGTCCTTATTCGACTCATTGTTGACGTCGTCTATATATAGATCAACGGCTCCATCTGCTGGTAAGGAGGAGTGAGCACCGTCGGGTTGAGGAGGTGATTCTACTCCTTCAATCACATTAGTAGGGTCTTGCTTTTCTGGCTCTCCCGGGGTTTCCGTATTTTCTGTAAACTGGAAATCTCTATCATTACTAGTACATTTATCTTGAGATTCAGTACTTTGAGGGGACACGAGGTCTGTTTCCATTTTGCACTTGATTTGTCTGAAAAAAATGACAAAATGTGTTACATGCAATCATCAGATGAAAGAACATTATAAAATCATTTTCTGTACACATATTTCGTACATTCACGGCTGTACTGTATTATTGCATTTGTATTGTTGCGTGTTCCTGAGCTTGTTGTCTTGCACGCACCAATACAATTTTAATTTGCCGTATAAAGGTGAGGGCCCTGGAGGCTTTTCTTTTGTATTTTTATGCTGATTTAGGGCAAACTATAATCAGCTTATGTGTCAATCCCAGAAAAGCTCCTGCAAAATTAAGTCTGTAAATGCCCGCAAACATTTCTCATTTGGGTTTGAAAGCTGACTATTAGTCTCTTTCAGTCACCTTCACAAATTTTTGACCTCTCTGGTGGTCTTAATGGACTTCATCAGGTCATTTATTCTTTAACGCACATGCCTTCAAGTCAAATCGGTGTCTCAAACTCACCTTAAAACTTTTCACCTGGAACAATTGCGAATTGAACTTTATTTGTTTCTTTGCATCGCGCTGCAGGTCGGTTCTCTTTTTAAATGCCATGCAGTATCACTGTCCATAGCTATTCAAAATATACACACCTGCTCATTGATCCATACATTGTTTCCATGTCGGCATGAGATGATTAACGATTTTATTAAACTTAGAAGAACATTAAACAGCACAGAGATGGGAGTAGAGATTTCGTTCACCTTCACAGAAGTCGAGTACATATGTAGAAAGTAACATTTTAACCAGGTCTATTTACTTTCATATTAAAGCACTTTGCTGGGGATTGGATTGGAAATGTTCAGGCTCCGCATTGCATTTGTCGAACCAAACGCAAGGACTTAAAGGTTTGTCATAACCTATAATGCTAATTACATAAGAGATTAATACTGTATAATCAGATAACACTGTGGCCTTGAGTGTGACGTGGACATTCTGATACATATCATAAAATAAATATGATGTTTGTAGAGCTGAAAGTCTCCTAAAAATAAAAATACACTCATTTTATCATTAAAAGTTAAGAAAGGAGATCAAAGACCTGGAAGATACCGTAACATTAATGTCATGGGAGCTTAAGATGAAAAGTAAATATTCAGGATGAATGTGTGTAGAAAACAATAAATCTGGCTTTTCACAGGCAGGGTCACATATTATATATTTGAGCACATATTCATTATTAAAATATATAAATCCAGCAAAACGTTAACATATAATCGGTATAAAATATTACACCTTGTGACTTGGACTCTAGTTTTATGTCTTTTAACATAGCCAATTAAATTCAGAAATGTTTGAGGAAAATGGACTTACCAACTGATGGGATGAAGCAGGTTCTGTATCTGATTTTAAGACGCTTGTGCGGTTCTGCCCTCTCTACCTTTATGTCCTTCCTTCTCTCCTCTAACGCAATGTTATTATATTCTCTCTCTCGCTCGCTCTCTCTCTCTCTCTGTACACACCCCCTGTTCTGCATTCGAGGTTAAAATCTGTGCTCATTTCGGTTCAGCTTTTACCCGTGAATCTCTAAGCTGTTGAATAACCACAGGCCCTGCATCACTAATCCAAACAGCCGTGTCATACGCCATTGACCATATCCAGACAAAACAAACACTGAAACCTTGTCTTTATATTATTTACAAACGTAACTCACAATACTGTCATATAAGTAGAGATACTAAATGCTTAAAGGAACTGTCGTAAAATACAATTAATCATAAAGTGTTGTTGAGTATAAATATTCATAACATAACAACCTTAAATAGCACCTGTTACCATAGTGCCGGCCACAAAAACAGCAGACAGGAAGTGACTTCATAAACTTGAGGTGTGAGTTCAAATCTTTGTTTACCATCAGCATCTAGTTCTGTTTTAGTGTTTTATTTTATATTGAGTGTAAAACAGTCTAAGTGACTGACTAGATGAAGCTTCAGATGACACGCAGCTCATATCTCTGCGAGTAAATTATAAAAGAATCCACATCGGCCTATGTAAATGTGCTGTATGACGTACACGACAAAATAGTTGTCCAGTACCTGTGTCTGTTCACACAAATTTGTTGAAATGCAGTTGTGAGAGTCAATTGTTTGTTCGGTTGTCGTCACACACACAGACGCCGCTTGGATTGTTACTGCGATACGTCAACGAGTCCGCCATATTGGACAGGGCAAGACTGCACTATAAAACACATTAAAGTGAACGCAGCAGTTGTAAAAGCAGTTTACGTTTGAAGAGTTTATTTCATTTATTTGTTATCGCGTTCTTGTAATCTTTGAATTGTTTTATTGTGAATTATTATTACTTATTTTAAACAACCAAACTGTATTTTGATCGATATCACTTGGAATGCACAAAAACGCGTTTTGCGATAAACTCTTAATTTATATTTTGTTCAGCCACTAAGTTCTTCATTGCTCTAAGTTATTGTAAAGCCATGTTTTGGCTAATCTTTCTCGGTTATTTATTGTGAAAACGTAATAACCATTTTTATTTATGGAAAGCCATTAGATGGCGTTATTTTAAATGAAACGTTATGCTATGCAAATGTAAAAAAACAAAACTGAAAAGAATAAACACAAACATAAAAATGTTTTTTTTCAGTATTTCAGGGTGTCCCACAGTTGCTTTAATTTCTTGCAGAATAAGATTATTTTAAATAAAAGGATGGTTTGCTTTTTACCCTCATGTCATTCACTCAAAGTGTATGATTTTCTTGTTTTCTTCTGTAGAACATAAAAGATATTTTGACAAATGTCTACGGTTCTCTTCAAAACATCTGCCAATCCCTTCAATATTTTATCTGTGTGTATACATTTGGTAGGCAAACAATAAGCAGGGTGAGAAATAGATCACCTGTTCACTTTGTTGGGAGTTTATTTAGTCTTTCCGCCTCAAAAGAACATCCCAGATAACATTTTATCACGTTTATTCATTTCTCTTGCAACTTTTCCAAAGTAAACTTTCTTTACAAAATCCATAACCCCTCTGCATTCAACTCATATACAGCATACTGTACAAACAAGGCACTCAGTAAAGTCACTGAGAATTTGCATCAGACTTAAAATTTCCATGTTCAAGAATACGATGGTCCCGGAGTCGACTGAAACCTTGCATAATAGTGATTACATATGTATGAAGCGAATAGCTAAAAAGCATCCACAAAAACAAAGCTAATCTCAAAGTCCTGTTGATAAAACAGAAGTATATTAATTCTTTCATAGAGTCACAGCAGTTGCACAATGTCACTTTCGGCCTCAAAACACTTCTGTCGGGCAGTTATGGGCACCGTAACAATAAAATCACATTGAAACAGCAACAGCAATAAAAATTCTAAAGACGATCATAATAATGCGCATAAAAAATCAAAGTTGACCGTTTCTCTCTGCAAAATATAAGTTCACGTTTTTGATTCATATTCAAGGCACACGAGTGGGTTGTGATACAGTATTACGCTATTGTAGGTAGGTAGGTAATTGTTAGTCACTGTCACGAGTTGGATTCCATGTTGTGAATAAAAACAAAAACGCTTTTAAATAGTAGTGTTAAAACCACCGAGGGCCAACAGCCAACGCATTAGAGTCATTCGCCTTAAAAACACCAGAGGTTTGATCTCGTCTTTTCCTCCAAGTCTATGCGTGGACTGTGTCATTTACACAGGTGAGAATGGTGGGATTCCAATTCTTAGAGAGAATCGCAAGGAAGTCTTTAGATTTTGCACTTTCCTTCGTTTTCTTTGTAACAATTCATAAGAAACAGCGAACTTTAATGAAGAGAAAAGATTTCTACTGCTGCGAGTGTTTGTATAACGTACAGATGAACTTATAGCGACCTCTTCGACCCTCTCTTCTCTGAGTAACCGGTATGAAGGAATAAGAGAGCAGGATGAAAAGAATTGAAGATAAAGTTCACATGACCGAACAGCATTGGCAGGTTTTGCGTTTGGGGGCACCCGCGTCCTCTGCCCGATTCGGGTTTGTGGTGTCCATCTGGGCAGCCGTTTTGGAGGTTAGCAGAGGATCCTGTTCAGCAGGCTGTCTCTCACCTCCCGTCTTCATGGCGGACTCCAGCGTTTCTCCTCCATGCAGTGGAACCTCCTGAAATTCGCCGAGGGAGATGCGTGTGTTTGCCACGGCCTTCACTTCTTTTGGGGGTTGTGATTCTGTGGACTCGGTCTTTGACCGGGTTGAAGGAGATGGTTGTGTTGTGGAACACACAGGAGCCTGGGAAACCTCCGCAGGGGTGTCTAGTGTCTCGGTTTGGTTCTGCGTCTGGAAATCTGGACGCTTTTGACTTTCTCTCTGTTCTTCTACGACTATGATATCGGTAACCACCACCTTATCAGAACTGTCTTCATTTCGGTGGGGTTCAGGTGTTTCGTCTTGCTTCATTTGGACAGCAGCTTCGGGATGGATCTCAGTCTCCTCCCACACACCAATTGGATCCGATTCTTCTTCATTCACGTCAGCCGTTACAGATTCCTGCGTCTCGCCATCATCTTCCTCTACAATTTCCTCCCCTTCATCTGTAATGATCACTCTTTCTGCTCGGATAAGTGCTACAGGATCATAATCCTCATTCATTCCCTGGCCAGGCTCCGCCTCCTCGAAGCCCAAGAAAGTCATAGTGACGCCACCCGCACCAGCACCTTCAGCCGGGTGCAAGCCATTAGTGTGAGGTGCTGCTTCTTCTTCTTCTTCTGAAGTTTTGTGTGACGTTTCTTCTTCCACACATCCGTTAATAACAGCAGCAGTTGTCGATGTCTCTGCTGCTTTAACATCAACATCAATGACCACTTCTGCTTCTGAATAGTGATTCTCAGCGTGCACAGATTCAGCTGCAACCAAAAGAACCTAAAATCAGTTTTAGACATTGAACAGCCACATCTAAAGCTGAAGGCGTCATTCATGCCTCTGTATCATTTATTTGTTTATTTTAAGCACATTAAGGCTCTATAATAAATTCACATTTCGATTCAAACTTTTCACAGCAAATACGCATTAGCACAGTCAGTAGAGACTGTTTAGAAATAAGGAAAAAATAAATAAGAGAATTATTATTGAACTTATGAACAAGTATGGAATACAAGGTTTTCTTGCAATATTTTAAGAACTGCATCGGTGATAATTACCATAAAGTAGAATTGTTTGTAGAATTGTCAGAAGAACAAAAGACTGAAGATATCTATGTTCTCTTTTCTACCCTTTCTAAAAAAGTTTAGGGACTAAAACCTTTTAGTTTGGTTTTAGTTTATTGGCATATGTTGGTTGTTACTAGGATGTGTGAGTTGTTTCTAAGGTGTAACCGTGATGTGGTTGCCAAGGTATCGTGACCCTGCTGAAATCACTAAATTTATATGAATTGTTATTTGGTCTCGGGGACCATGATGGTTTGCACTGGTTTGATCTAGCCTAGCTGGTCTCCCAATCTGCCCAGTTGAATAGCAAGCACTACTGTATAAGGGCCGATTCACATTTTCACGTTTTTCTTTGAGTTTTGCTAAGTAATCATCTCATATATTTGTTCTATAATTTTGTCTTTCTTAAATTTCCTGAAAATCGCATACCATCGATATACCTTTTATTTCTAAATACCAAAGACGTAAGTAAGCGTACCGTATTTCAGCCAGAAAATTATATATATTTTTTATTTAATACAATTATAGATTTGATTGATTGCACCACATAAGCGGTGTTTATACGCCATTGACCATAAATAAAGTGACCAAGAAGAGAGAACAGACGAGCAGAAGAAAGAAACAACTGATATTTTGTACCTTTCTTTTCGTCTTTTCCGTTCTCCAAGATGGGTCCATTAGGGACAGTCTCAGTAACTACTGTGAATGATAAACATTGAAATAAAGTTAATATCAGACGGCTTTATCTCTTGGTTTATAGCTTTGTTGTTTTTACTCTGTTTTCATTACAAATGATTATAGCTCATTTAGATCAAACAATCTTAGCAACTTGACTTCCTGCACACAAATTAAGCCTCAATAGGAAATGAACACAAACACAACAGTCATCAACGATTCTCTTGTGTAAAAAACATTGTAAACCAAGCTAAAGTGAGAGTGCACAGGTGGATTGCTCTGACAAACAGAGTGGACAGGTGGCTCACGCTCACCTGTTTCAGCCGGCTCCGCCTCTTCCTGTTCCTGCTGGATGAACAAAAGAGAAAAAAAATCAACATGGATCCCTGGAGAGAACATGTTATTTGGTTTAGCAGCTCGTATCATCCGCTGGTTAATGTTTTATCAAGGCGTTATGAAGCACGTATTGGCATAATAGCCCAGCTCTGATCTTTTTCTTTGATAAAAAACAGGTTTGTTAACATGCACACTAACTTGATTCTGGTTTGTGTGAAGGTCATAAACAAATGAAAAAAGTACAAATATGAATTTGCGATGTAAAACATTTTGATGTGAAGTACAGTCGCTTTAGATAAATGTGAATGTTGATTTTGCTCCGCGTTTGAGGTCCGGATATAGATCAGCAATTATCTAGTTAGTACTTCGCAGACGCCTTGACTTGTTTCCTGGTCTCACAATGGGAGATTTGTCTAAAGCTTTCATTGCCTATTCAACATTGAGAAAAACATGGGAGCAATGCCAGATTCACATGCACATACGAACCGCCACAAGAGGGAGTAAGAATGACATTACAGTTCTATAGGCAACCTTTAGAAAAATGCACGACACAGTATTTATTTAATCCACAGGAATGAAGGTGTAAAGACAGTTGTGTCAACCTTTATGGGACATGAGGGTTAATTTAATAAATCTGTAATAATTCCGGTCTGTGGGGTTCAGTTGGTCTGACTTCATTTTCATTTCATTTGTCTTAAGGAGGCGGTCACATAAGACCAATATCCAGTTTAAGTGATCGCTAACTACATTTTGTGAAAGAACCTGTTGTTCTACTCATGCCAAAAGAACTCAAATTCTTATTAAAAACTCTCCTATATTTGGTCCGGCCCTGTTAAGGGTCTTTAAGACTTTGTCAGAGCTATGCTTAAACATGATAGATGGACACCACGAATCAAAATCAAGTTTGTGGAAACAAATTATAAAGCGTTTCATCCATCTTAAAAACGTAAACAATCAAAAACAGTCAGGAAGTGACAAATCATATATGAAGCTCTTGTTGCTGGTATAAGTATGGCATATATTGTTGGTTTTAAAATGACATTTTAAATACTTTTTATTGTGAAATGCCCAACACAGAAAGGCACATTGATTTATTATAATGAATAAATCAATATTTTATGTAAATGACTCAAGTGTAAAGTATCCGTATACATCTAGGAAAGAACACAAGGTAGGCTCAACGTCTTTTCTCCTTTAAAAAAAAGTGTTGAACCTAGCCTAGGGTCAATATATAAACTTCTTAATCGAAAACGAATAAAGAATATTTAAGCTCACATTTTACGGAGCCTTAATTGAAAACAATGAAACGCTGTGTCTTTAAGTGCAAAACATATTCATTTGTGTAACTGTAACTCTCCAAAATCGATGCAATATAGAAGTTATTAAACAAATGAATGAAACGTCTTCGCTTTAAATAGAGTCGAAGTGTCGATTCCATCGACTCCAAAAGTGGGAGTCGAGACCCGGAGTCGACTCCAAAAAACCTGGAATCGAACACCCCATACTATATCTAAAATTGGGTATATATTTCCAAATCTTGCCGATACTCAATTTATATCTCAATATATATTTTCTTTGACCCGGTTTAAAAAGTGCTTGATTTAGATCAGCAGAAGTGAACTGAGATTGATCGTCGCTGCCAGATGTGTCGCTCACCTGATGGTGGGGTTGAGCATCTGAGTTTGTTAGATTGAAGCCGTCTTCAATTTGTTCCTTCAGTTTGACTTCTTCCTCTGCCAACCGTTCGGACGTCTCCTGTAATCTAACACACATACAAATGGATATATCATTGTGGAAAGCTCCTATTGACTTTTATTATTTATAAAGCCGAAAACCACAGTGTTTAACTTTATACTATAGATACTTATTGGCATTTTTAACAAGTGAAACAAGACATTGAAGTGGGATGTGTTTCGGGAGCAGGTGTCAATCACCAATTTCTCATCTCTTCAGACAAAATGTACCGTAGTTGCTTTTAATTACACGGCTGTCTGGAATACTCGATTCTGATTGGTCAATGGTACCGTCCAATTGGAACTACTTCACGTCAGTATTATTTGATATCGGTCAGATTATCTGAGTTACATTACCAGTGCTAAATAAATGTTTCATAAAATAAAACGATAACCATCTAAATATATTGTGAATCGCATTATGCGTATTATAATGGTTTAAGATAACTTTGTCAGATCTGTACTTATGTTCTCCAACTGTAAATTGTGTCTATTCACTTTAGGACATTGTAGGTATGCTTTATTTTCCCAAAAAGAATATGAAACATGAATGCTGGCTGCATCATTTTCAGTTTTTTACAATTTTATATCATTCAAAAAGCATTGTCCTATCACAATATTTGGCAAGTTGACATTTCTCTTGAATACGAAGCAGTCCTAAATGATAACTTATTCAATATTTCAATATATTTATGATATATAAACCAATATTTTATGTTCAATTACTTTACGTGTCAAGTATCCATATAATACGGGGGATAATGTACAGTTATCACAGTATAATCCCCTTCACTGAGATCCACGACCACCCTGCCTGCATTTATTATTTTTTATAAACACCAAGTGACTAAACTTTATGTCATCCCTTACATAATGATGTGGGGAGAACAAAGCCGGCCCTCGTGATGTAGATTCACAGGTATAACATCAAACAAACAAGACCACACACACAAACAGCACACATTTTCCCAGGAAATCAAAGCGTGCTTTATTTGCATATAAAACTACACTGTAACAAACACACACGGTGAAAGTCTGTTCCCTGTAGGACTGTAAGCAGCTTATTATGGCCAAACTTCGCTCTGTCTAATTAAAGCCTGCTTCAGAATCTCACAGGCCAACTTATTACAATAATTACCGTCAAATAAAAGCCGATGTGCAGAAGAGGAACATCAAAGGCGCACAGAAATAGAAAGATATTTTGGGGGGATGCGGACCCGTCACCTGCTCGGAGATGCTCTCGCTCAGCCAGAGATTATTGTTATTATCATCGCCAAGTACGGTTTGGATTCAAACTGTGAGCATGTGAGTATAAAGAGAATGAGAAATGAGAAGATGTATTACTTGTTAATGCGTGTCTCAATCTCCTGAGCTTTAGAGCCCCAAAGAGGCGATCGAGGGCTTGTGCTGTCAGGAGATGTGGGGGGTCCTTCCATCAGCCATTGGTCTCGGAGAGATTTCCTCTGTGATGGAAACATGAAGAATAATGAAATAGTTCAAACTAATAAATGTTCCTTCATGACCAACAGGATTTCAAATCCGTGCTTTTATATTTGATCTCATTCAGAAGAGGTTGAGACATCTGCCGAATTAGATATTACAATATTTGTGTCGCGTCATTTCGCAGCAGAAAATCACAGTTTTTCTGTATTGTGTTGTTAGTCACCTACTGCAACGGCCCATGTTAAATTACAAACATTTGCTTTAACTGTATGCAGTTGATCTGAGCCTGCTCTGTGTACAGTCGGGTTTGATATTTTGGTAAGAAGCCAGGATGACATTTATTCAGGACGTCTCTGTCTCTGAGGAAAGGGAAGGGTTTAGTATTCAGGATGCTGCCGAGGATTTTACCTAGAATGATGTTTACACACATTCCACTGGAGATATTAGGGTCAAACTTGGAGTAATTCAAAATCGTTCGACGTTGAGTTGTTTGATAAGCACTACTTGGAGGCATTATAGTCGTGCGTAGGACTTACGCCATAGCTTCTACGGTTATACTTGTACGTCAGTGTTTGCTTGTGTAACAAAGACGAGAGCCAAAGAAGAAGCTGCTGGTTTGAGAAGCTTTAGCAGTGCTAGCGGCAAGCAAACAGTCACTGTTGTTGCAGCTTGAGATGTTAAATACAGAAGAAGAAATCATTTACTTTGATAATTCCTTCGGAAATTAGTCTTTTAACCCGAGGGAGGGGTTTAAACAGACCAATCACAGCGCTTGTGGTCCGCTGTGTGTTGTTATATTTATGGAGAGGTGCGAGTATAACTTGCGCTTTACAGTATGTATTTTTATCAATGTAAATAGTTCTTATAGTCAAATGACGGCCATGTGTCGTTTTTATGTAGTACTCTTTTCAATCATGACTAAAATGATGGCGTATAGGTTTGGTGTCGTTTCTCATCTTTAAGAGTTTCTTATTTGGCATTTAAAGCACGTGAAATAAATGAATTGCATTTTTATTTATGTGCTTTCACGGTGTTTGGTAAGAACAGACCTGTATACTGTTTATCCATTTTTATTCAATTTTCTGATGATCTATAAACGTAACCCATTTAAATAATTGAGCTTTTCTTTAGTTTTAAATGTAAAAGTCTAACATTCCCCCTGTGCGTTATGTACTTTTCCTCAGCAACAGTAAGCATATCTGAAATCAGGACACCTGGGTTGTGTCTTATCTCTTAAGCCGTCATAAAACAAGGCTAATCAAACCATTCTTTTTTTCATCTCTATCTTTGGTATCTTTGAAACTTTGCCAGTTACTTACATACGTATCTTTACATGGGTTGAAGTCCATAAAAACCACCAAATCATACCCAACTGCTCAAATTAAAAATCATCATCACACATGTTTCAACACGGATTCTTTTTTATCTATTTGCTCAATAACTGTTTTGTGATCCCAAAAAACGTACAAGGTTCAGCTTTAATATTTATTTGGTTCATATTATATCAATCATGCACTAATTATAACTGTTAATGTTGTCACCATTTCTGTCACAACCATTCATTTTGCTCATAATATAAACTGAATCTGACGTTAATGTACTTTAGGAGAGGGCAGTATAGTTAAGTATAGATGTAAACACAGATCCAGAGGCTTTTCTTTCCTTTTACAAATAAAGTCTGAATGTTCATTTAATGTTTTAATTCAGTTGGAAATGTTCTGCTGGATATAATAAGTTCCGACACTTCTGTAGTGCAAGAAAAATCTGTGTTGATAGCTAGAGTGTGAAAAACAGTGTTTATTTTCCACCCAGCCCACAACTGTTATCAAAAAACATGTGCAAACATTTGCTGTATATATGCACATGTACAAAATGTGTATTGGAAGCGACTGTAGGAACACAAAGGAATAGGAAGAGGGAAGGCCAATCTGGAAATATTGTGGAAACAATGGAGAGAAAGACCCCAGACGCACGCACACACACAGAGGTCATTCTCAAGAAGGGTGTGTTTCAATACGCTGAATATTGAACTATAATCTGTGTGGTGTTCTGCATGATGCTCTGGTGTGTGTGTGCTTGCACACATTTGTGAAATTCCACCCTGTGACGCAGACTTTTTGGCACAAAAGTGACTTGACGTGTCTGACAAGGTCACAGGTCACGCAGGTCTGTGTGTGCACGTCACACCTTTAGCTGCTGAAGTCTCAGTCTCTCGTCCTCCATCTCTCTCTTGGCACGCTCCTGTTCCTCCTGTAGACGGCGTTTCTCCTGAAAGAAAAGTTAACAACTTATAAGAACATGATGTGTCCAAGCTAAGATGTCCCTTCCTGTTCCGACAGCGTTCTGATGATAGTTATGCTGCAGTTGGCTCAGAGATATTGGGTGGTTTTGTTGGGTCATTTCTGTAACAACCCAGCCGGTCGGGTTGAAAATGAGATGTGTGAGCGGATTTATTTTCACGCCTCAGACACGGTTTCGGTTTCTGGTAATAACAGACTCGATTTTAGACATTTAAACAAATACGTAATGAAACGTGTACATAACAATACATAAATATAATTTATCATATGACACATGAAATTAACATTGTGTATTTATTTTCACAATTAAAGTCAATAGGAAAAGTGCGACCCCTGCAGGTCATCAGCTAAGATATAAAGACCAATGAATCCTTCATCGTATTGCAGTGTACTTTTACTTTTGTCCTCATGACCGTACATCATTTTTGACAATACAGTTTT